>NW_027270942.1:2000000-2600000 GCF_040938485.1 Diadema antillarum | reverse complement strand
ATGGCCTACAGTCACATGACACCTCATGTAAGTCCGAAGCATGCTTAGAACGTCCTTGACTCCGCCGCATGATGAGACATCTCATTGCATTTGAATTTGTGGAATTTGGATTCTGGTAGCATCTTTTTCTTCATCATCCTCTTTTTTCTTTTTCTTTTTCTTCTTAGGGGTTGGGGCGACAGAGTAAAATTCCTGACAGTAAAGCTAAGAAGCTACAAACTCTGAAAACATAATTGGTATGTTTAAAAAGAAAAAATGATATATCTTTAACTCCTTGCTGTCTAAATTTCAAGTGTTAAGAATACTTTAGAGCTGACAACTGACCTTTTTGCTTTTGAACTGACATCATGATTCAAAATGATACAGAATGATTGTAGCCCTCTCTCCATTGCATTGTTTGACTTCGCATCATCAGATTTGTGAAAGATAGGTTTTTGGGAACACCATGTGCATGTAGTCCTTGGAAGGACTGTTGTTTGGCGAAAGAAGACACTAAAAAGAGAAGAGTGAAGACGCCCTCAGAAGGGAAGTGATATAGGGAGTTTGTAAAGATGGCAAATAGTGATGGTCGAAGGGCAGTGGTGAGCCAGAGTTAAGGTTGCACTGAGGGAGGATGGGGGACAGGGACAATTGTAAGGGAGAATAGGGTGAGAATCAGGTT
Source organism: Diadema antillarum (assembly GCF_040938485.1). Lineage (NCBI taxonomy): Eukaryota > Metazoa > Echinodermata > Echinoidea > Diadematoida > Diadematidae > Diadema > Diadema antillarum. The sequence continues at coordinate 2,599,339 of NW_027270942.1, read as the reverse complement.
AAGGGTTTGGAAATCAGTGGGGAGAGGAAGATGGACCAGAAAATCATGGGAAAAGATGGAGCTAAGTGATGAAGATACTATGCAAGTGTAATTTCCGAACGATGTTATTGTTTATCAACTTTGTTCTCGTGCTTTGTTTCTTTAAACTTTCAAACAACACGTAATCATCTGACTTGCAGGGATGTAGTAAACCAGGGTTTGGTTTCCACTAGTAAGATGATTATATAGCATACAAGATTTGACTTGTGAAATCCATGGCTAATAACATCTGACCTTTCTCTGCCGGTCTTCCTTTACCTCATTACCTCTTGCAAATTTGTCGTTTTGATTCATTGCCCTACTTTTTCTGAATCTTGACTGGCCTGGCAAGTTTATTCCAGCCATTTTGGGGGCTTTTTTCTGACACAAATTACATCAGCCCTTTGTGTTTGATACAGAGTTGATAAAATTTGATTTGTAGAGACGAACTGAAAGCATCACGAACTTCTTTGATAAATGCAGCCGGACAAGGCACATTTCCGTTGAGGGATTATTCAAGGAAGTTAATACGATACCTGTCAGAAGCTATCTAATTGATTTTTTTTTAGTGCAGCAAGACACCAGCTGTAAACCAAAAAGGCCATATTACAATATGCTGTGTATGCATCACGCTGTGGAAGAAAGTTTTCTACAAATCTAGATGAGTTCCTTTGCAAAAATTTATGCAAGCTTGTATGACAAAAAAAAGGAGAAATGAGCATGAAATGTCACCTGATGGTTGATCATTATGACATCAAACAAACATATGCCCCAAATGCTTTATAATGTTTGACTTTAAGTGCAGAGAAGAATGTGAAAGTTTGTATTAAATTAATATTTGAAAATCAGCTAATTAGCCAATATTTTGATCTATAAGGATGTCTTGTATAAAGCACAATGCCCCACAGATTAAATTTGTAGAGGGAAACAAATTGAAGAAACTCACACCTGAACCTTCACCCCTCTGAATATTATATCTTTCTGTCAAAGAACTTGTTTGTAAACATGTATAGGTATATGTATTTCATACTCAAACATTTTTTTTTTCCTATGAAGATAGCAAGCTATTAAACTTAAATTCAGTTTCTCCTTATCATGTTTCTCAAATCATATGCCCAGTCAGTGATGTGGAAGTGCTTTAACTTTGAACAGTTTAACCTCTAAAACAGTATTAATGGACTGGAGGATTAATAGCTTGACCTTGTGTACACTTTCAATGTCGTACATGCCCACATCTGCATGTTCAGACTGTGTGTAAACGTAATCTAGAGTTGTGCATTTGAATGACAGCTATTAATTGAGTTCATGAAATAGCTTATGTCACGTCATGTACAGCTTTTGAGTCATCTTGGGGGGGGGGGGGGGGCTCCATGACTATAGATACAATGATACCCTTTCTTACAGGTGGTTGCAAAGAAGCTGCAGTGTAAGTGTGAAACGTGTAGGTTTGAAACGATCCCACGAGGTCATCAATTATCAATTTGCTGCCTCCCTGTCTGACACAGTGAGACAAAAAGATTTGAATTCATTCCGTCTGCTGCACTTTATCGAGTGGTGCTAGCCAACAGAAATTATGTAAATCTCACTGTGACATTTGAAAAAATATCGATACTGGTGGCAGAAAGCTTCTCCACTTTGAAAAGTCAGTAATATGATGTCTGCTTCTGCAGTTACTCAAATCACAGAATTTCCCTCTTTCAGCTCTCAGGGTGTTTTTGTACTCACTGACTTTAATTCAAGAGAGAATGAAGTATAGTCAATGAAGGGAAAGGCCAGGCTTTCCTGTCCTCAGAAAGCATCAGTTGAAGTTTGATATAGTTTCTGCTAGGTTCTTGCATAATCCTCATAAAAGTCCAGTGGATAGCCATAGTAGAATAAAGATCATGATATTCTGATCATTTTTGAAGAACTACAATGTATCCTTTTAGCCCTTTATAGATCAAGGTATACAGGAACCAAGTAGTATGTGTTAATAATATTTAGTTCCTTTTTTTATCTTCATCAAGTTGAAAAATTTGTCTTTTTATAAGCAGATATTTTCTTGTACCTTTAAATTTAGCATGCGTAATATCTGCATCCCTTTTATTTTTTGTAACCCTTAATGTGTGTGTGTTTGTTTGTTGGTTTTGTTTCATTTTATTTTTTTGCTTTAAATACATTTTGGTTTGTTTGCTGTTGTTTATATTAATTTTTTTTTATACTTTCCATCAGTGGCAGTCAAGGAGAAGTTGAAAACATATAGATCCCACATATATTAATGAGGTCAGAGAAGTTTACAGCTGCATACATCCTTCTTATTTCCAACTTTTTTTTTTTATTTTTCAAGTCTTCAAAGGCTATAAATAGTATTGGTTTGACATCATGAAATGGGGATTTAGGCAGTCACAGCACTTAACTTTAAATGTTGCATGCACCTGAGACAAGCTAAGCTAAGCTTACAAATCACTTTTCAAAGAGGATTAATGATGAGACGGCCTTTTTTTCCCTGTTTGTGTTTTCTTTTTTGGTAAAGCCAGTTCAGGAAACACCAGTGTGTTTTTTTCCCCCAAGAATGAATCACGCTCCACCTACACAAATTTGATCAAACTGCCAGGCCTTGTGGGGATTTCTGATCTTAGACTAGAGTGAGGTAAGGTAGAAAATGAAAAAGTAGAAGAGAAAGAAAGGGACAGACAGAGATGGAGACAAAGAGAGAGGGAGAGAGGGAGAGAGAGCAAAGGGAGTTTTTAGACTCATTATAGTCTGAAGTCCATTGTGATAGTCACTCCCCAAGTACAATGAACATGTCTGACAATACTTCAGGGGGATTCTTTATAGAATGTTAACTGAAAACAGTCAGGACAGTGTACACCCCCCCCCCCCCCCATGTGCCCATGCCTGAACGCCTCAGTGATTATTATCCCCGTGGATCAAAGGTCTCTATTGGAGATGACAAGATAAAGACAGCATTATGCTAATGAGGCCGACATGGATCTATGATTAGAAACCTGGGACTCTGCTCCTAATTGTGTGCCTGTTGTTTGATCCTTTTTTGAATTTGTATATTGTGCTGATGTTTTATAGGACATCAGCGAAAACTCGTTCCCCCCCCCCCCCCTTTCATGCTCAATTTCCTTGCTACACTTACATATAGAACTATTGGGTCACCTTTGGTTTGACAAGGGGGTGTTTTCTCCAACGGTGTGATGTCATAACAAGACAAACTGATTTTCCCCCCACAACACAGCTGGACGAGCAGTGCAGCGTAACGTACATGTGTGTGCATGTGTGTGTACTCGGCATTGTGTAAATTGGTACACACGCAACTGGCGCTTATATGCTGCACTTGTGTTCTGCTAACAGGAACAAAAACTGACTAACTGTGTGCAAAAAAAAACCTGTCTTGAATGCCAGCATGTTTACCAGGATCTATTGCCGTGAGTAAAGAGAGGAGCCTGTAGCTTCAGGCAGTGCCAAGCAGGAGAACGCAGAACTCAGAACGTAGGCGAACTGTGGACCCAGGGGAAGGAACCACTTTACTGTGGCACTGGCTGCTATAAAAACTCCAGCAAAAAACAGATGGTCCCTGCGCACTTGTTGCATCAATCACATCACTCTGATTGGCCCAGTGCTGAGTCCGTCAGTCTCCCACGATCTACCTCCCTCCCCCTCTATCTGACTCTCATCCACTTTATACCCTATCAAGTTCACGGACACAGTAACAAGACTTGCAAGTGGAGTGCGGCTACCACCACTCTTGGTGAAGCTTTGGTTAAAGATTTCTGAAGGGGATCCTGTGTGGCTATGCTTACAGCGTTGTCTTCATGTCAGCTCTAAAGGGAAACTCGCCAAGTAAATCTGGAATGTGGAACAGAGTCTGTTTTTCTGGTAGAGAGGGCTGTTGAGTTCCATGGAAGAAAGTGACCAAAAGTAGGCGGAGCTATCATTGTTGTGATTTCAAAAAAACACACACGAAATGAGGATAAAGCCAGGAGGCGCATATCCTAGAATTTCAAAAGAGGAAGTTATCAGGAGTGAGTTTCCTGTCATTTGTGGTCACTGTCAGTGGGTGGTTGTGTGGTGACTACCCTTTCATTGCCAGCTTGGCAAAGCATTTGTTTAGCATCAATATTTCTGCCTTTTTAGGGGTCAAAGTCTTCTTCGCAGTCATTTAAGTTGCGTCACATGCGTGTGTATTCAGTTCCCCCATTTCCTGCGTCTGGCGAGCGAACTGCGACGTAATCAAAACTCTCTCCGTCTCATTCACTCTCGGTGGATTGGTAGACAGCCTCGGCAGGACGTTTGCCACGGCCAATGTTGGATTTTTATAGCCTGTAGGGAGGAAGCGAAACTGTTCCGCTTTGCTGATGATAGGAGTGTGTGTATATTGTTATCAGCTTTGGAAGAGCCGGGTGATTATTGTTTATTACGGAGACACCGAATATCAACTTCGCTTGACCGAGCCAATTATGTGTTTTGCAGTGGACCAATGATCACACCTACCGCAAGATTACGATAAAAATGTCACAGGTTTGTATTGGTGATATACATGTAGGCTGAAATCCACAAAGGTAGTTTGAATTAAGTCTTTGGATTAAATCCAAATTTTGATTGCGTAAATGTGTGTGAAACATCACATACACCAACAATATATAGGCTTACATCCAATAACGACTGCTTGCTTTCACTTTATTTTGCAAGGTACAATGTACAACTACCGTATTTCATACAGTATACCTGTTGTCATCAATTGCCTGAATTAAAACCATGGATTTGATGTGTACTACTACCCTTGTGAATCTTGGACCATGTTTTTCATAAATATCTATTTTGTACCACTTAACTTTGTGTGTGTATGTTGGGCAGACATACAGTATTCAGAATAAAGTATGTAATGACATGAAAAGATATAGAAACTGTACTCTGTAATGAAATCAAATACTAGTTTTTAAAATCACATGCTTTTTCCTTTGCCAAGTGTTTGCATGGTTGTGTGGAATGTCATTTAAAGGGAATTTATAGACATAATATATATCATATATATATGTGATTTTTTTTTCTTCATACTCTCTGACTGGCAGCACACTGCTACATTGTATGTCATAAACTTCAAACTGATCATGCGTAATGCTATGCATGACAGGGCAGATCATGCTACTGCAGGTACTGGTCCCCATAGTTTCTGTGCAGGCTTTATTATGCAATCTTTTGGCAACAAAATCCTCTTTGTGTTGTCCCATCCATGCTTATCTCTGTGTGTGCTGTTGGAAGCTTGGTACCGTAATCAGGGCATAGTAAATTGCAGTTTCACCTATTTATCTGCCTATTCGACATCACCAGCAAGTCAGCAATGTATTATTCGCATTGGTTTTCCAATTGAAAATCTGCTGAAATATGTTGTTATGTAGGACCTATATGCCCCAATTGATTCACATTGAGCACATACAATGATTAATTCAGCTCCAGAGGTGCCAAGTTTAAAAAACTTTTATGAGTGAGATTTTCATGACTCGACGTTTCGGCGCCCGCGAATAGGTGCGGGCGAATGAGGAGGGTGCAACCCTCCCATGATAGAGAGCTTTTTTGAATTATTAGCTCTTGATGATGCGATCTGGTGCATACTTAAGTGACTGTTTTTTACTAATTTTGAAAGACAAGAGGGAAATATACCTTCAATTGCAACTATCACTTGAATCCTTTGAGCTGTGCTCCTTATTTTTGGCCCAAATTGCAGACTTCACCCTATGCGTGAGAAAAATGGGTGTCCTGCGTGAGCTGGTGAGACAGGCCCTAAATGCTTGAGTCTCACGCAGAATGTGTGAGACTTGGTAGCTCTGCAGCTCTTGAAAACTGCTTTATACCAGGTGTACACTGTGTGTATAACTGCTACCATACTGGGACACACACTACCATACTGGGACAATCATCAAGCTGTCAGAAATTGTGCTGTGTACAAAGAACATGACAGATATTGACTCTACTCAACCCAATGTTTGCTTTGAATGGCCTTTAATTCCCTATCTGGCTTTGGCAACAGCATTCATTATTTGCGTATTATGTGATCAGGGTTTTTGCTGTACCCCCAAGGGTAAAATCTCCCCAAACATTCCCAAACGCACTCACAGGTGTATAGGCCTAATGCAAGGGAGCGTGGAGGGAGAACCCCCCCCCCCCCTTGGATACCGATACTTAATGGTATAAAATCATAGACCACTCTGTTGTTTTCCAAGCATCCTGAAAGATTTCAAGAGCAGAAATCAAAATACAGCAACAGTACTACTTACTGCTTCTCAAAAACTTGGTAGCGAAAAGATATGAAATACCAGACCTTCGATACGTTTACGAGTCAATTATTTATTTTTTAAAGAAGTTCCCTTCATGATAAATTTTCTTTCAGTTTGACTGAGTTTATTCTAAGCTGGCTGATTGTTCCATTCATAGTAGTCTCTATTTGACAATGCTGTTCCCATGGGAAATCAACTTGTCAATTTTTATGCATAGCATCCCAGTCAGGCTAAGTTGCTCAAAGAATGATTTAGTAGCTTTTTATCCCTGCCTAGTTAACAAAAATTTTCTGATACTTGTATTTGAACTTCTAGTTGTTGTTGGTTTTTTTTTCTATTCTTTTGAAAGAGTTTAAATTTGGCTGCTTATTGTCTTTTTGATGGCTTCACAGGCTTTAAAGAGTCTGCTGCACTGTAGACCTATATGTTTTTTTCAAAGGCTGCAATCATCAACTTTTCCTTAATTTAAACACTCTTCAATACCCACTGTCAAAGTGCATTTCTTAACAACTTTCTTGTCGCGTTTCTCAATTTCTTGCCTTAATCAACTCTGTCGTGAGTCAATTTGGAGGCCTTGTCACTGTACACTATGTGCAGCTCCACTGCGCAGTTTGACCCGAGAAGCAGAGATGTGTAGTTGGCAGTGGTTGGTGTGGGCAGGTCCGAGAGTTCTTCAAAATGACTTCATGCATTTATCAACTCTTACAGAAATGCATCTTGTGGTTGAAACGTGTTTGCGATCACACTTATTTAAAATGGCAATTCAGAAATGCGTTTCTAACCCCATAATCCAAACAGCTTTGAATTCATCAACTGCCCAAAACTCGCTGAAAGTTGTTTTGGTACCTTCATTCTGTGCCAGAAGTGAGTATCGTCCAAAGTTTACCAGTTGGTGACCCCCCCCCCCCCCCCCCCCCCCCAAGAAATAAATGCAGTTGCAGAAACGGCCAATATAAATCATACCAGACTGTAGGCTGCTGCTGCTGCTATAGCGGACACAGTCACAGTAGTGGGTAGGTGTATGCGCAATCTCAGGACATACAGTGTTGGAAGTGCTAAGATTAGCAGTGAAGTATCAGTACTTGAGAAAACTTCAATAGAACATTGGTAAGAGTCATTACGCAAATGGGCCAAAGCCATGAAAAGTATCCCCAGAAAAATCGCACACTGGAGTTTGATCTTTCTAATTTTTTGTGTGAAGTTTGCCTGCATGATTTGTGGTGCAACATTCAACAGACAAAGTGTAATTTAAGCTCTTTAGCCATTCCAAGAGTGACTCTGTTTTTCTAAGGATATGAGTTTGCTGGATGAAATGTATGCGTTCTCATGAAGTACCAATGACGCACTTCTCTCAATAAGGAAGCAACCTGCAAGTGAAGTAGATAACATTTCATTGTTGCATGTTTCAAAGAACACTTTCCTGGAAAACCCAAGGCCCCAAGAGAAATTTCTGTAATAGAAACAGCAGCATAAAGGACCAGAGAGGAGACAAACAATTTTAGTATGTCTAGTTTTTTGCCCGATGAGCACTGATTTGTTCCAACATTGCTATTAGGTAACACAGCTACTGTAACTATTGGATTTAGTGTCTTGTTTTTGCGATGTCATCTGAGAAGTTACAGAGCTGTTTTCAAGTGGTACTGTACTTTACGTCTTCTTACCCATTCTTTTTCTCCCAGTGTGTGTATTATTTGCATGTTACATGTGATACTGTATGCATGACGTACAATTATGTTCCATGAGGAAGAAGATATGTCATGTGAAGATGATATGGAAGATGATATGTCATGTGAGTGTGTATTTTATTGCCTGAAACCCAGCCAGGTCTCAATTGCACAAATCCACATGCATTGTATGGATGAGGCTTACTCTTACATACATCAGATCATAAGCTTGAACTTTGAAGAGAAGGCACACTAAAACTAATATTCTGCTTGTTGCCAATGTATGTTTGTTCTTTTTCCTATCCTTACCAAGATATATTTGCAGTAGATAGACTAATAAGTTTTTATCATTATCAATTGTATCGGGAGTTTAAAAGATATTATTTTCTCTCCTTGTATCAAGAGTTTTAAACAAATTTACATTCTACCATGATTACTATCAGGAGCTTAGAAAAATAAAACAATGTTGTCAGTGTATCTAGTGTATATTTTACTTAATTTGAGGAGTTTAGCTGAGAGAACATCGCACAACAGATGGCACCATTTGCATCAATCAAGAGTCTGGTAATGAGACTACAGCACACTAGAATTTGATAGTTATCAGTCTTGGAGTTGATATCATGGCACTGTACGACCTCATATGACCTTGTGCACTTTGGGCAAAGTTACAGACAGTATTAGTTACTCATATCTTCACCCACATGATGTTTCTAATCTCTAAGATTAAACTCAAAGTTGTAAACTTTGATGGTGAGCTTGTAGTTTTAAATTATGACGCGCGTCCACACAACACCTAATCTGTGAGATTAAACTTTCGAGTGAAAATCCAACTCGATGATTAAACCACAGAACCGGAATAAAAACATACACGTAGCACCAGTAATAAACCCGATAATGTGCATCAAGACAATAGTGTACAACACGCACTGGAGGTTGACCTAGAAGCTAAGGGAAAAAGGGATTCACATACCGTATGTCCAAAAAAAAAAATTACAACGGTACCCTCTACAGCGATAACTTTAAAAATAGTGAATCAATCCAAATAAAATTTCGGAGTATGAAACTACATGTATCACTCATTGCCCATATCTTACAGAAAACCCCATTCAATTTGCTACAGTGGTCAAAGAAAAATGAGGAATTTTGTAGAGCATGTCAGGAATCTCTTCCCTCCAAGTTCTGTCTGTTGTGTTCACGTATAACTAATATATGCAGTTCCAAGAGTATCTAAGTGCTAAACTTAAAGGGAATCAGACTCATGACATGCCTTACAACACTCCACATTTCTCTGTGACCGCTTAACCAAATTGAATGGGGTTTTCTGCAAAATAGAGCTAAGATGTTATATTTTAAGACCCTGAAGTACATATTGTAGCATTTAGTCGGTTTAATCATATTGGGTGTTATCAATGCGAAAATCCGATTGTAATTTTTTGGGGGACATACGGTACAGTAGAGGTCATGCTATTAAAACTTTTCAGTTTGTTGATTATCCTGATTATCTTGTCCACATGATTGCTAAGCTAAGCTACTAGTAGGGACCCCTCGTGGCTCGTGGATAGAGCTGAAACCCTTGAGAAGATGTCTTGTGGTTCTAGCCGTGGACTAATCTTTTAAGATTGCTATCTAATAACCTTCCAGTGCATCCACACAGTGCTGAACTGCAAGCTAATCATTGAAGTTCAAAACTTTTTGATCAATTTTAAGATCAGAAATGTTGTATGACAGTAACTATTGTTTTTAAGTCTCCAGACAGTTATTTTTGTAAGGATAAAACACTGTATGAAGAACTTCAGTCAGAGTATTTTAATTGGTAATTATAATCTCCATAAACACTCATTTTTGGTTGGATAAAGGAACAAAGTTACAACCAAATTTCGAGAACTTGCTGTAGAGTGTAATGTACAGTGCAGTGTCATGGTTATAGTGCTACAGCTGTACGGACACGAAATCACCGTTGTTTAATAGCTATGTGTATCCAATGATAAAACATGGAACCTTTTTGATAAAAAATACAGTTGGTAGGAGTTGGTTATTTAAAAGCAAAATATTATACTTGTCATGAACTCATCATTTGTGTTGATCTTGAAAAGGCATTAGGTAATTTGAGACCATAAAAAATGTATTTAATTTGACAGTACATACTCAGGCACAACATTATGTCACTACAGTGTATGTTTTATATGTCACTTTTTTTTAACATAGAAAACAATGCTTCTTTGATTATTAATTATATGCATTCAGATGGTTATCTTGTCCGTAACATTCTTGAAATGACATTAATTACTTAATTTTTTGTTGTTTCACTGTATCATCATGACAATAACAATAACAATAACAATAACAATCAACCAACAAACCATAATGAATCACTGTTGTCACATGATACGGTGCAGTATTTGTGCACATGGGTATGTCATGCTCAGCAGGACCCCGAAACAGATCAAAGCATGGGCTTGTAATAATACATGAATTCATGATTGATAGTTCAGCAAAACAGGGAAAATTGCCTGTAGTATAAAGCACCATCTAAAAGAACTTGATGTACAGTACATGTAGTTTGTGCAAGGGCAGCATACTGCACAGAGTCATGACTCAAGGTCCAAAGTGCAATTCCACATATCTGCACAATTAAGCCAACCATCTCTTTTCTCTAACTCTCTCTATCTTTCTGTCTCACAGTCATAAAAGTCCTATTTCTTTCAATGTCAACAGTCTGTAAAACATGTGCGTGCAATCATGGGTGCACCTTGTTTCCCATCGTAAAGTAGACATATGATTTCCTGAAACCATGTTTGATTTTTATCATAGCTCCTTTATCTGTACACTAAACAATGGATAATATATGAAAATATATGAAAATAATTTACTTGCGGTAATCAGTACTTCAAAATAGGGTTCATTCTAGACATTATCTGTCAAAGCTTGACTTTGTGCACACCCAGTGTAATGCCTTGTTGTGTAGAAATGTGTAGTATGCCATGTGCAATACATCATTGTATCCTGTATTACAGGATGTATGTGGCTGAAATTATATATTTCATGGTTTCTGCTAGTTATATTTCTCTTCAATAATCAGCAATAACACCATCATCTCGAATTCCCAAATAACTTTTCTCCATTTTCTTCTCTCCTGACAGACTTCTGAGAGTACGTACAACGAGTACGATGACAGCGCCCTCACAGACATGAGTGAAGGGACGTCGTCTCCCAGCCCCCTGATCAGCGAGGCCTACATTCCCAACCTGGAGATGGACGAGGGGGTGGAAGCTCTCATGGGACTGGACTTTGTGCCAAAGTGAGTTCTGAAAGTTGCTGCAATGCAGTGGTTGTGGTGCCAGTGGTAGATGTGTCCATGTAGTGGTTGCATCAGTGCATTATTATATTGCTTGTGGTGACGCATCGGTTGTGTGAATTGTTGCCTCCACTCTGGCAAAGTGAACCTTGATACATATCATTTGTGGCAGGGTTGCTTGAGTGCAGTGGTTATGGTAGTTGGGGTAGTGCCCTGGATGTGGCAGTGCACTGATTATGACAGTGCAGAAGTTCCGGAACAAGTGCTTTATGATAAGCCTTACGATTCTCCCAGGAATTTGTGGTCACATATAACAGTCCCACATATCCATTTCTCTGTCAACCCTGTTTCAATCTACAGACAATGTCAAGCATGTATGAAAGTCTCTTTACTGTAACAAGGGTCTTTCAATTCATGATATGCTATAGGTGAACAGAAATTGTATGGCAGATTTGGGAGAAAAAGCACTTGCACATATGTTCTGGGTATCCCCAAAAAAGCAAGCTAAACATCTATAGTCTGTAGAAAGACTATGGGATGGCCATAGCACTCTGTCAGTAGCCAGCTCCCTTGAAGATGCAAGATGGTGGATGCATTATCAATCGATCCCACTCAAAGGCAATCCATTGCAAGAAAAAAGGAAGAAAACAATCAATATGTCTGTGATGAAGGGGGGGGGGGGGTATTGAGCACCCGAATGCTGTTGTCTGTTGTATTCTATTATTGATTCCCCCATCGTTTTTAGGCAGCAGTCATGTGGGACTGTGAATGTGGTATGGCGGGAAACCATCAGCTCCAGTGACTGATGGTTGTGTATCTCAGCTCTGCAAATCAATCTTTATTTGCATATAAACAATGTACAAGTGAAATTTAAAGCTGTCACAAGGTATCAGTTCCAAATTACATGAATTTGCCACCTCCTCCCCACCAACCCCACCCCACCTTCACCCGTTGCGTACGAGCCCTGAGTATACTCGGGCAGGTGTCTATGGGAAATGCGTGTCGTAGCAAAGTCATTCTGTCCTCAATGGGTTAAAGGACACAAAATTAGATGAGTTCTCTGATGTCATTTTAAAGGGATGGTACAGTATTGGTGGAGATGAGAATTGGGCTATTAACTTTTTGCGAGATACCAAGGAAACACTTATGAAATAGTACAGAGCATACCATGTTAAGAGGAATTTAAAGTTTGATGAAAATCGGGTTTGAAATGACTGAAACATCCAAAAACAAAGTAAAACAAAGCGATCATAATAAGAGGTGGGTCCCACACTTTATTAGAATCGCTCTGTTTTGGATATCTCAGCCATTTCAAAAACAATTTTCATCAAATAAATGTTGAATTCCTCGTGGAATTACATGCTTTTTCATATTTCATAAGAGGTTTCTCATTATCTCACCAAAAAATGTTAGAAACTTGAAATTAGGTCTCAACCAAATCTATGCGATCCCTTTAAGCAAGAGTAATGAGAACTTTGTGTTGATTGTTATGGGCAAAGGATATTATTTGATTTCCACTGAATGGCAAATGTAAATTCATTGTCAACTGATGTGTTTTAGTGTGTTTCATATACAGTGTTTTATAATTCTTTTTTTCCTGCAATAATACTCACACTCTTTTCACTCTCACCTTTAAGTATCAATCACTTCAGAAACAAATTGACTGATTTGCAACGACAATACTAATGAAATGAAAAATCCCTAATTGCTTACAAAACTGATGATAAGAGTAATGATGGTAATGATTAAAAGTAGGACAAATTATGTTGTTTGTTTAGGTCATGATAATAATGCAAATGTTGATGATGACAGTGGCAGTGATTATGATGGCAATGGTGATGATGATGATGATGATGCTAATGTTGAAGATGCTGATGATAGTAATATAATTTTGTTGTTAATAATAATAATAATAATAATAATACATACAATTTCTATAGCGCCGTTCTCCACTTTGATTAAATGCTCAAGGCGCTTTACAATTGTACATCAAAGCAAACAGATTGAAAATACAAGTACATCACAGTAATAGAAGAAGGTAAAAAAAAAGAAGAACTGTAAAGATGATGAGTTGTATTTCAGAAGATGAACGAAACAGTCATATTAGAGTGTTCTGGCAAATTTATACAATTTTCCAAAATTTTAAGTTGGACATTTCGCTGTTGCAGAATGTACGCAAGTGTAAACAAGAGCAAATGACAACACCAAGCAACTATATAGGTGGTATTCTTTTCTTCTTCTTGCCAGCCATGACAGCTCCATATGCAAATAGACATTTACGCAAACAAAAATTTGCATCTGTTTCATAAGGACTGTAACATCTCTTTCACTTTCTCAAGGTCCCACCAGTCAATGCCATTGATTTTCCTTCCGGCAAGTGTGGCTGGTTGCCCTATTCTTCCCCCAAGAAGACTGAAAGACGTCCCCATCAATCCGTTTTGGGTTCCCCTGACTTGCGTAGACAATGGCCCCTAATCAAAATTGTTGATACAGAAAAGAAAGCGAAGGAAATGTGCCACAATTGATGGTATTGATACGCTCAACTGGTTCCATATGTCTGTTTGTCAGACCCACCAGTGTCTCTAAGCAAGCAAAGCTCAACAACCATATTGCAACGTATGTAATACTGACAACTTGAAAACTGTTTCATGAGAATGTACAAATACTGTGTATTTACATAATTGTGTGTGTGTGTTTGTATGTTTTTACCTCCAAGAATCCATTGTAAATTTGACATTTCCATTCAGTTATTTTTTTTTTTTTTTGATAACTGGGAAGAAAATCCAAAGAAGCTTGAATCTCACATTTTTGTGAGTTATATGGCACAGTCACTAGTACACTTTTCTTGAATCAGTCAATACTTTCTGATATTACCACTTTGATATAGTGGGTATATAATGCAAACTGCGTCAACTACAGTATCTATTCTATCTATCTATCTATCTATCTATCTATCTATCTATCTATCTATCCATCCATCTATCTAGATCTATCTATTTATTTCTCTCTCTGTACATATCTGTTTTATTCTCTCTTTTTTCTCTCCCTCTTCCCCACCCCTTCTATCTGACTTGAATCACAGCAGTGTGAACAGTAGAATTGTTACTGAAACATTGTCTAAGGAGGTGTGATATTTTTCTGCTTTTTGAGTCGCTCCCACAGCTGTACTTAAAGCTCCAAGTCCAAGAACAACCACACTGACATATAGTATCGATATTCTGTCCGAACACTAAATGACAATATGTGCTGATGGAATGTGCAGAGTGAGCCAATGAAAACTGCTATCTTTTCTCTGTTGTACTTGGCTGTCATTTGATATGAAAAAAAGATACTTCACTTCTTTGTTTTCTTTTTTTTTTCTTTCTTTTTTGGCACAAGGTAAACCACACATGCAACTTGATAGTTACTGATCAATGTGTCATGTGAAATCCTTTTAGCCATTAGTAAAAAGTGAAGGAGATACATGTATGTTTCAAAACTGAGCAGTAGTTAGCCTGATTTCAGACCTCTGTCTCACATTTATATGTACATTGTAGTAGACTTGGGCACTACCTTTGGCCATTATTACTGTAAAACGTGATATTTTCGCAGCATGAAATATTTGCGAGTTGCCTATAACATTCAATACTGTACATATACTAGTAGTGTAAACAAGCACTTTCGCGTGCATTTTAATTACGCAAATCTTGGCTCTCGTGAAATTAAAATGCATGCGAGCATTCCTTGTTTTTACTGTATTTGACTTCCTGTAGTCATAATGTAAAGATGTGGGTATTTTTTTTTCATGATGACATCTTGGTGCTTGCATGAAAGCTAGGCAGTTGAAAGCGAAAACAGAGAGAACTGCCAGGTCTTCCTGATTCCCGATTCAAGAGGTTCCCTGCAATGTCAACTCTCATTTCAGTTATAGATTCAGTTATTAATTCTGACTATGCTATAATAACAGAGACTCAACTTTAAAGGGACAAATCTTATCAATCTTACCAAAACACTATTTTTTTTACTGCTTAAATACAATGTATACATATGACAAAACATGTCAAATGGAACATATTTCTTCTCAGATATTTTTAACAAAATAGAGACTGTATACAAAATTCATCTTCCCAGAGGAGGAAACATCGATATAGAGTGTCATTGAATATAGCTATGGGTATCATAAAAAAATCCTTTTTTTAGTCACAGAAATTATGTCTGAAGAAACATCTAACGGTAGTGATTGGAATACATTATTGACTGATAATGTATCATGTAGTCCACCAGCACAGCATGATTCGCCCATTGTGGCCCCAAACTCAGCCTGCCAAATACAGGAAATAAAGGCCTGCACTCCATAGCATCTTGAAATACTGGCATTCATTTTGTTTGAATGTAAAAGGTTGATGAAATATGCTGTTCTTTTAATAGATTTCTGCATTGTAATCTATGTCACAAGTTTATCATATCAAACTTTGCTTTAAAAAAAAATTGAAAAAGACAATTGCCTTTGATGAATGAATGCATGTACCTAACAATGTGTCATGAGGTTTTCTGATGTATTGTGAGAGGTATCCAAGTATGCTCCAGTTTTTGTGTGATGTGTAGGCCCATGTATTTAAAAACTCTTTGAAAATATACAGACGAGTCAATGAGTGCATTCATACAGATAAAATTGTGGGATACAGTAGTTAATGATGGCCCAATAATAGGTGAAATGTGGTTGTCCCAAGTCCTGTGAGAATACCATAACGATAATGAATCATACTTTAGAGTGCACATTCCAAAAGACGAACCAAATATATATATATCTACATCCACCAGAGTTGGTATTGATTTTGGTATTGTGATAGCTGCGGGATGAAAAATATCCCCCATTGTACCCTGAGTACCTCACCCTTTATTTCAGGGCCATTGTGCCCCGCTGCCAGATGTGTTTGCATTATTCATGAAAAGTGGTGTCGCCGCCCAAAGCTGATCAATATTAGGCCGACCCGGGCCTGGAGTGGGAAATTGGGCACTTCAAAGAGGGAATTATGGGCATTTATAGACACCTCATGAGCCTTCTGGGAGGCGAGGCCCAGATGTATTTCTAAAGATGTCTTGACGCGAGCCGAGGACCAAAGTAGTGCATCTCTTATTTTTTTCTTCTTCAATGTTTGGGATTTAGGGAATTAATGGGTATTCTAAAACCAAGTAGGTTGCATTGTGACGGAGAATAGTGATGTGGCATAATTTAAGTCAGCGTCAGAATAGCACTTCTGGCCCCATGTTGTGGCTCCTCGCCCTGTCTCATGAGATTTGCATTTTCTTTTTTCATCCTTTTTTCTATTTTTTGATGAAACACAGACAACCCTACCCTTGGTATAGCAACCCAATCTCACCATCAATAATCCACAGTCCACTAAGTATTCCATGCAAGTGATATGAGCACAGCATATCCTTAGCAGACTAAATTACAGCATGTGAACATCATGGATTGTTCCTGTGTGGCAATTCCTGAATCTTGATGCAGACTGTCTCAAGAAAAAGTGAGGTTGCTTGTCATATCACACATGTGATAGGCCACAAACATTATATTAGTGTCAAATTCACTGTCACAAAATGTTATTGATGAGAGTGACTTTTCTTTAAAACCTGCTGAAGACGAGTCGCAAGTATTCTTGGGCTGTATGCATGGCAGTACATGCTCTGTGTATCACACTTCAACTGCAAAGAATATTGTGTGAATATATCATGAGTGATATGAAGTGAAACCTTCAAGGTTTCCCATTAGTACTGATATTTTACAAATTTAAAAGATAGATCCTTTGGTCTGAAGGCTCTTTTTATGTCTGTATACAGCTGAATATGACCCTTCGTGTCCAGGAATAGCACTGTAATAGTCCATCAATAGCTCGTAACTGCTCACATATCAAGCAGTGGGAAATGAACGTATCCTATAAATTGCTTTCTATTTTCTTCTGGTGGCCTGGTAAGTTATCAAGGAGTTGCCCCAAAAGGAAAGGTGAAATATGTGCAGCAAATTTATCCTATACTATGCCATAGATTTATGAATATATGGTGATGCACAATTATATCAAATCGAGATCAATATCTCAGAACTGAAAAGCCAGGTTTAAGGGACTGTACAGTACTCGTTTAGGTGGGGATTCATGTTTTGAACATTCCTATGTGAGATACTGAGAAATTTTTTATGAAATATGAAAGAGCATGTAATTTTAAGACGGATTCTACGTTTATTTGATGAAAATTGGTTTTCAAATGGCTGAGATATCCAAAAGAGTAATAATAATAAAAGACTACAGGCCACGTCTTTTACTGGGATCTCTTTGTTTCACCTTGTTTTTGGATATCTCAGCCATTTCAAAACCGATTTTCATCAAATAAACTTTTGATACCCCTTAGAATTGCATGCTCAAATGACATCTCATAGAGTGGTTTCTGAATATCTCGCAAAACGCTAAAAGCTAAATCCTCACCTCGACCAGAACTGTACACACCCTTTAAGCCTGGGCTGCAGAACAACTTCACATTCTGGCACGCAATTTCATGTCTGTTACAAAATTTTAAATTGTAGAAATGGCATACAGATATAACAAAGTTTAATACCAGATGTGTTAAATGATGGACTTTACAAACCCTTTGATGCTATCAAAAACAGACAGGGCCAAAGATGAGAAACTGACGTACTCTGAAGTGAATATTATCTAATAGGTGATTGCTCAAAGTTCAAACAAATGAGGCATTTTAGATTCCCGTGTAAACAGAGGGCGGGGTTTGTAGATTGAGTGAGATATTGGTATGGGGTGTGTGTGTGTGTGTGTGTGTGTGTGTGTGTGTGTGTGCGTTTGTGTGTGTGTGTGTGTTACTGTAAGCTGTAAGAAGTGCAAATCTCACAGGTGTCGTGTTTACACCATGCCCTTCCCATCTTACAGGTACAACAATCAAATTCATAATCATTTTGTCATTGTTTTGAAGCAAGAAGGGCAATGGCATTTTCTTTCGGGGGGGGGGGGGGGGGATAGAAGAGGATATTCTTGAGGTAAAATATGGTAATGTTGGATTATTGCTTTCATAAATAGGCTTATATCTTGTCATGTACTTCCTGAATCTAATCTTATATTTATTAGTATTTTTATTTTGAAATGGATTATATGACTAGAAGGATTTGAAAATGCAATCACTAGTCAGAAGACATTATGACCCATTGAGGATGGACTGATTTTGGTGTAACACACATTTCCCGTAGACACTTGCCCGAATATTCACGGTACTCGTCTTCAATGGGTTAAAATTTTTGTGAGCTTTTAGTATGTGATTACATAATCAAATGTTGGCACACCATTACCCCTGAAATTTAAGCTGCTTACCTAAATGTGGATGGGTTATAGCCTTATACTTCATATGTTTTGCCTTATGCATGCATATATGTTGTGTGGTGTTTGTGTATATATTTTTTATGTGTCTGTGAGAGGAAAGAAAGAGAGAGAGAGAGAACCTGGGAATATGGAGTGGCTAACAAACTGCCCATTTGGTAACCTGTAATATGTAGTGTCTTTTACAGGACCTGTGAGACACAGCATGCAAACAGGCTAAATATTATTACTTGGATTTTAGAGTATTCTAAAGAATAACCATACATCTGTGCCATTGTCAGGCTTTACAAATATGTATTACACGAAATGTAGTAGTTTGGTCTCAGACAGGCAAAAGCACAATAATTTTCTCATTTCTTTTATCTTGAACCCATCTCCTGTTATGACTGGGCATTTGTACTGTATATTTGTATTTTTCTCTTTTTTTTGGGGGGGGGGGGAGGGATTTTTCTAGCCTATAGGGCATATGTAATTTGTTTTTCTGTCAAGTGAAGCAGAACCTTTGTTTACCCCAGTTTTTCCTTGCACAGTGTGAAAACACAATTTTCTGCCATATGTTTGTTTACTTTATGCCCATATTGATTTTTTTTTTCGCTGTCCCTTTTTTTTTTAACCTGTTGGTTGATTTGAGATTTTTTTTCTGTGTTTTTACTCTCAGTTGCCTTCCACAATGGTGAATTCTATTTCCGTAAACTGTAGACTGCGGTCCCTCTTTGCCCTTGGACTAGATTCCTGTGATAACAAGCTCTGATAAAAACAACAACTAGCAGCGAATCCACAGCTATGACATACTAATGCTGTGAAACAAGGAATGTTCGTATGCTTTTTTATTTCACGAATTTCATGAGAGCGAAATCAGAGTGTAGGCGAAATCAAAGTGCATGGCAAATTTCTTGTCTACACTCATTGAATACGCATTGAATACGAGAGATAATTACTGTAAAACGCGATATATTCACAACGTAAAATTTTCGCGAATTGGAGCCGATGGCCTTTTTTACAGCATGAAATTTTTGCAAATTGCCACTGGAATTCAGTGTATATAGTGCAGACCAGAACTTTCGTGTGTATTTTAATTTCGCAAATTTTGGCTCTCACGAAAATTCACGAATGCATGCAACGCAGACATTCCTTATTTTACAGTAGCCAATATTTCATGCTGTGAAAAAGGCCGTTAGCTGCAATTGTGAAGAATTTCATGCCACGAAAATATCTAGCTTTACAGTATGCAGTATTGTATGGAAGTCGTCATCTGAGGAAACGATCACCCTGCTCATACTGAAGCAAAAAGGGAGTTGTGAAGCTTCTTACAGCAGCCTCGAGCTTTCAGCTCAGTATAAACATACAGAATTCAGAAAAGAAGATCTCTGATCAGGTCCGATCAAGTCAGGTTCTGAAACCACCTATACGGGATGGTTTCAGAGCCTGCTGTGCATAGCAGCCTCAAAGAGCATTGGCTGCATTATAAATGCTAGGGGGTCGAGAAGCCGCTTTTTTCGCTGAGCGCGGACAGTATCACTAAAGGTCATTGCCAGCTAACGTAAACAAACCAGCTCTCGTGACCAACCGCGGCTGATAAAACCGTACAATGTGCACACCTCTGCACTCAATCACATTTGCGGTTATGTAAGAAATTCAAAAGCCTGCGTCATGTGTTGGAGGGAGACATGGGTAACATGAGATTGGAGCCAGTCGCCATGCTCGGGCAAAACCAGCCCGAGCAGTATAAACAGACAAGAGTCTGTTTTTTCAAGCGGACTTTCGAACCTCCCCGAGGAGGCTCCGAAATCCACCCGCAGCGTAAACATAAAATGTTGGAAGGAAAAGATTAATGAATATGCAGTAGAATGTATTAGATTAGGAAGGTGTGTTGAGAGTGATTTGATTTTTAGTCATTTTTTTTTAATAGAAGAGAGTTTTAAAGCCATTTCTGACTACTTAGAATAATAGATGTATTTAGACAACTTGCTGGCATGATGAGTTTCCTAGTCTAATGAAAGTTGAATTGATTTTACTTCACAAATATGTGATTTGCCAATGAAGCACAGTGTTATGATTACATACACACATGCATACCTGCTGCCTTGTTTACCTTTGGGAAAGTGAAATGAGCTTTCAGAGTACTTGCTTTTTGACTCATTGGACTGTAAAATTGCCAAAATATCCCACATACAGTTTTTACTATAAACTAGACACATAATGATATTCATGTTGTGAGTACAGATTTTCATTTTTTTTTCTTAATGGTCATTTGTCAATAACATCATTTCAAGTTATGCGTATTGCTTTGTGATGGAGATTGTTATTTTATTGGTTTTCTGTGAATATGTTTATAGCGTGGAAGCAGTGCTTCTATTGATTTCTCTTCTATATTTACGTGTGTCATCTTTCAACTTTTTTTTTTTTTTCTTCTCCATCTTCGCAAATTCCATCCGCCAGCACTCAAAGCATTCCTGTTCCTGTGATCAAGGGCTCGGAGGAACGCTACGAGGACTTCGGTGAGAGCGATGCGGGAATCGAGGTGGAGGTCACCGAGGCCAGCAGTATCTCGGACTCAGTGGAGACGGCTGTCACCGACCGGCAGACACCGACGAACGTACTCAATGGGTAAGGCTGCGATTTTCCACAAAATGTGCGACGGATCACTATGTTTGTCTGCATGTTTTTAATTTATTTGTTTGTTTGCAGACTCGGAGTGACGGCGTAGCTGTAACATTATCTGCGTATAGTATCAAGTGTGAGCAGCAGACTTTATTATTGCGATACACAGCAACATTGATACGGTGGATGAGAAGATGTTTTCAGACCGTGGTGCGATGCGTCGTGAAAAATTGGCTGCCTCGCATTCTCGCAAATTAAGGATGGAATTCTCGAGTGGAATCACAGACCAAGCCAGCCACAGGCGATTTGAATCTGTCTCCTTTTGTTATCAGAGATAGTGTTAAGACAGCCATCATGTTACACACACAATTTTTTACATTGAAGGAAAGTGATATGCACATGTTGCCATTTTGATGATGCGTGAGATTTGTAGCCTTTTTTTTCCCCATCATATACCTAGGAAAGGTATCAGTTACTCGGCACTCTCGATTGCTTAGGCAGGATCTAAAGAAAATCCTGACTTCCAGGCAAAACACATCACAACTGAGAAGATAACAGCCTGAGACATCCCCACAGAGCTTGTAGGATCTGCTATTCATACCCCTGCAAGTCCACAGTAATCACCTTGGGATTGTTATAGCAAGCCAAATCTAAGCCTCGAAAGGGTAGGGCAATGCATCATTTTGTGACAATATCCCATTTCAAAATAGATATTGTTGTATTCTATTGTTGGAGCTTTTATTAGGAATGAACATTAGATTCTTCTGTTTATACTTCTCTTTAAATGAGTGGAATTTTGCATTCTCAAGCAGTAAATGTAGTTTTGATTTGCATACCCTTCTAATATCAATAAAACTTTCTGTTTTAAGTGTCAATGTTTACCATGTAGAACTTGGAAGATTCACTTTCAGGCCACTGGCCAGATATGAAATGTGGAAAATAATACTCTCTCTAATTTTCCCTTCAATTTTTGGAGTCTTTTCACCTACCAGATTTCCCCAAGGGCATAGTTCAATCATAAAATGGAAATTTGAGGATTTAGTCACCCCAATAAATCTTAGGACTGCTTTAATACATGTAGGTGATTTAAAAAACCAAAGGAAGATTTGTTCATAGAGATGGAAGGTACCAAGGGCAGTTAGTATGCTCACTATCCCTATGTGTGCTTGAGTGCTGGTTGGCACAGAAAACCCCATAGCAATCTACGCACAGTCCAAAGTTCCTGGCACAGAGAGGGTTTATCTTCTGTGTGCTCGAATAAATCCTTTCCGATTATAAGTGTACAGTAACTGTTGAGTTGGTGACGTGACCAGGTGAGGTAACTCTATAATATACTGTATACGCTGTTATTTTTGCATACAGATATTTTCGCAAATGAGGAGGTCACAGACTGTTTTGCGAGATGTTGTTTTCGCGAATTGACACCTATGCCAATTTAAATGTACTATAACTCTAGTGTCTGGCGACATTTTTGCGTGTTGTTTAATTCGAGATCCAACTTTGATTCTCGAAAATCGCGAAAATATAACCCTCACAAAAATAACGGCTTATACAGTATCTGGCACAGATTTCTTCCTGTGGTAGTAGAAGCAAAAGAAATGCAGTATAAAAGGATTGCTCTCCCACATTGAACTTTTTCTTCAAAGCAACTAATTGTAAGGTGTGTATGCAAATGGCCATGACCTTTAATATCCCACCAGCATCCAAATATCAAGTGAAAACACAGATGTGATCAAAACCAAATTCTCTCTCAGGGGTTTGCCCCTGCCCCCTCTCTCACAAAAAGAGAAAAATATTAAAGTTTTGATATCTTTTAGGGGCATACAACACATCAACGGATAACAACAAATACAGTGACAAAATCCAATGATGAAGCATGACCAATTATCATGCCCCCTTCAGTTGCTAGCTCTAATTGCGCTATTACAATTTAACATTTTAATTTAGATAGTGACATACTCCAGCATCACTGCTGTTTGCTTTTTATACCCCCGCCAAACGAAGTTTGAAGGGGGTATATAGGAATCAGCGGACGGTCGGTCGGGCGGTCGGGCGGTCGGGTGGTCGGGCGGTCGGGCGGTCGGTCGGGCGGTCGGTCGGGCGGTCGGTCCGTTGCAAATCTTGCGTCGCTAGCTACTTCCTCAGTTTTCAACCGATTCCCATAAAACTTGGCACAGATGTGTGCCTTGGGTTGTAGATGTGCAAGACGTATTTTTTGACAGTACCCAAAAGTATGTTGCCATGGTAACGGCATATTATGGGCAAAAATGGGTACAAATCTTGCGTCGCGAACTCCTCCCACAGTTTTTGATCAATTTTTATGAAATTAGGTACAGATGTTCATATGAATATGTTAATGTGCAAGACACATATTTCCGCAGTGGCAAAAAGTGCGTTGCCATGGTAACGGCATGTTATTGGTAAAATATAGGGCAAAATGCTTCATGGCAAAACTGCTTCATCAGTGTTCCTCCAATTCTCATGGAATTCATATTGAATGTTTGTCTTAGGATATAGGTCAGCATGACACATTTCTTGACAGTGACAAACAGTATGTTGCCATGGTAACAGCTCACATATTATGAGCCAAAATGATGGAAAATTTTGTGTTGCAAACTACTTCCTCAGTTTTTGCCCAATTTCCATGAAACTTGGTACAGATGTGTGCCTTTGGTTGTAGATGTGCAAGACGCATTTTTCGACAGTACCCGAAAGTACGTTGCCATGGTAACGGCATATTAATGGCAGAAGATCAAGGAAAGATCTTGCGGATTTAACTTCTTCCTCAGTTTTTTGACCAAAGCTTATGAAATGTTGTTTTGACCAAAGCTTATGAAATGTTGTTTGGCGGGGGTATAACCAGTCGCTGTAGCGACATTTCTAGTCTGACCTTTACATGGTGATATACATAATGGAAATACTCTAGATATTCTGGTTTTTGTCATTATTACAATTTTACTTTGTTTCTTCAGGAGAGCTTGTCATTAAGCTTGATCTAATAGACACATACGCCTCCAAAAATTTAGTGAATGAATGGTATGCTATAGATTTTAAATTGCTGCCACGTGCTTAAGCCATAAATATAAGTAATGCTTACAAACGAGTGTGTAAATTGAGGACGACACGGGGTCAGCGATGTGGGGTTGACGCATTCAGTCTGCAGCAGGCGCAGGTTTGTCGGAACTTCATCAACACCAAATTGGCAACATCTGCTAAAAGGAGCACTAAAACGTTAGTGCCCCATCCAGAAGCTGTGCACTTTTATTGTGTGACGTTGGGTTGGACAAGTGTCCTTTGCAATACTGTCGCACACTCAATCATCTCTGTACGAGCCAATTGAGTAGAATATGATTTCGGAAGTCTCCGTCATTGGCAAGGGCAAGTACTTTCACAGTTGATTGGAAGGAAAAATGAAAATGAAGATCTCAGTAGATTTGATGAATGCAGGCCAGGGGTAGATGGTAGGATAAAGAGATAGACAGATAAATTCGTGGTGGAGTGATTGACAAAATTGCTACCCACATATTAGATTTTTTTTTTTCACTCCAATACTGATTAAGTTGTCACAGATATGACTTTATTGTCATGAAGCAAAGCATTTGTTTTATTAGGTCATAGAAATAATGGGATATGTATGTTAATTTTGAAGTGAATTGGAAATAATACATTTATTCATTAAAAAAAAAGCTATTGATATTATGCTCTAGCTTTGGTACGCTCCCCCAAAGTAGACTGTTTTTTTTTCAATTGGTACAGGTTTCTGTAAGTATATCTCATGTACTTTTGTTTTGCTGTTAATTGTAGGGGATGATAATTAAGTTTGATTTTACAAAATTATTTCCTACCCCTACTGGGTTTTGATTTAAAACATTGCAATAACCAAAAATGATGCTTCAGCTATATACATTTCTGTAGCAATTTTTCATTTTTTCATTTTTTTTTTCTGGCGTGGCATTTTAATTCAATCACAGTCCTTTCCTTCATGAGAGGGCTTAACCACTACAAAAAGTAGGAAAAACAGGGTGGAAAAAATGCTTCTGTTGAGTGAAATGCAGAGAAAAATCAGTTATGATGAATAATTTCTGTGTCACTGACGTCAATGCCTGTCAGTTCACAGAAAGAAATGCGACGCTTTGGAGTGTTTTATGTATAGCATGAGCAGCCAAATCTTGATGAGAATTCAACCAAATTAAAATGCATGCAGTGCCTTTGTGCCTTTGTTTTCATACAGTGTAATCGATGTAAAAGCCATAATTTTTTAACTCACTTGTACATAACCACACCCCACTGTCTGCAGATCAAATATGCTATTATAAAAGTCATTCCCTAGTAATTATACATGTATTTGAATGGACACCAGTGTTTCTATTTGTGCCTGGTACTGATGTGAGTTATCATATTAGTAGGCGAACTATATTTCCCTTCTCACTTCCATGGATTGTGAATTTCTTTAAATTGTGAAAATAGAGTATTTGCAGGTGTGGTTTCCGTCATTTATGTGTTTATATCTACTATGCTTTTATTATCATTTCCAATGGAGTATCATTTGTCAGATCCAGAGGGGGGTACTGTTGCAAATCCCAGTATTATACAAGCTGCAAGCATGTGTGATTTTAAGGGCATGGTATGTTTTGTCGTTTGTTATGTTTTGTTTTTGCATATATCATGAAGCAATACCAGTGATATCCTAATAAAAATCTGTTTCTGTTGTTGTTTTTTGGTATTGATTTGTTGACAATACAGATGTCCACATTGTTTATATAGAGACTTGCAGATATATCCATTGATAATATTAACTTGCGGCAGACTTTAATAAAAGGAGACTGTGGGTGGTAGTGGTATATAAAATTCTATCAGTGGGATTCTACTTTATCAGCTTCTTGCAGGCTGTAGGTTATCTGGCTCTCTGTTTTTCGCATTCTTTTTATTGGTTTATTTTCATATCACTACTCCATGAGAAAAAGCCGGAACTTCACGGAGAGTTCATGACCGGGTGAACCCAGAGGGTGCAAAACCATATGGCCGGGGGAAATGTGATCGGTAGTCTCTGTTATTGAGACACTTTTTTGTCCAGAAGATTTAACGTGAAAGTGCATGTCAAAGCCATACACATAAACTATGTTTCCAGAGGAATTCTGTTCTCTAGAGCAACTTGTTTTCAATTTGCTACAAACAACTAAGCAAGATGCAAAGTTGACATACCCCATGGCAATGCAGAAAACCTTTGAAAAAAGGAGATCTTGCAAATATCATGTTGCATAACATTCATGACATGAACATTTTGTGCGTTTCTTTTCAGATTTTTGCTTTATTTTCTTAAGTGAGACTTTGCAAATTTGATTTGGTTGTTGTCTTCTAGCAGACAAAAACATTCTTCTGGTTGTTTATGTTGGTCATGCTATGGAAAATATTTTTCTCTCTACAGCTATTTTCCCTCTTTCTCTTTTATTTAATTACCTCTTAGCCTCTGGTGGAGGCCAAGTTTAGGTGGTATTTTCTTTCGAATATCTATAACAGTATCTATCATGTTATAGTTTAGCATTGCTATGTTTTGTTTTCTTTTCATGAAAGCTGTCTCACAGTTTTTAGGAAGAACTTTTCTCAGAAGTAGGTTTGAAATGCTAAGACCACAAGGCAATTGATATTTATAGAAACCAGATATAATCTGTTTTGCCCACTTATTTGGCTACCAGGTATGGCATACTACATGTTTAGGAGCAAAGTTTGGATGCAGCACTCAGAGTTGAAAAGGAATTACTGAGGATTTTAGTGACTTTCCCTGTTCATGCTAGGTCTCACACTTGTAAATAAAGTGGAGTATCACAAACCCCATCACTTTTTCATACCAAAGATAATAAAATATGTCTGCGGGTAAAAAAATAAAATCAATGTAAGCATGTTTGTCTAGTCAAGTGTAGATGATGAAGGTGAATCCCTCTACAAAATGCACCTTATTTGGAGGCTGAACATGCTTTCGTTTAAATTTTAGGGGACTACATAATATATATCAGTGTTCAGAGATTGATTTCTCATATCTTTGCTTTGATAGTGTTCACAAGATTTTTACTCTGTCATGATTACATAATATTTCCAGAGATGAGTGCTGTGCGTCCTATTCTGTTTAATTCACATTCCTTCCACTACTCTGATGGGTAGTATTTGTTTTTGTTGCCAAGGCAACTGCAGTATTCTGAGTTACATACCTTCACTCAGGGTAATTCTTGATAGTATGATATACTATTTTTCATTATATTATATTTTATTTCATTTCCAAAGTTATGTACATGTTAAGTCTCTAATATGCTGAATATATGACTGATAGTTTAATTGCAAACGCATTTCATGAGATGTAAGCATGTAGGCGTATACGCATATATGTTTCTCTCTCCAAGTGGCAAATTTGTTTGGGGGGGGGGGTTCTGACATAACATTAAGGATATCCATAGTTTCATTTCCATAAAGGTACAGGTATCTCCTCATATCTTAGTTGTGGGAGTATCATATTGAGTCTTTGTTGCACAGGTCGTGCATTTATAATGTATGGGAGGATCAGAATCAAATGCAGCCTCTTTCATTCTCACCCATGCTATCCTCGCAAATCCGTATCAATAATTGAGACTTCGCCCTTCTTGAAATAGCTCAGGTTTAATCCCATAGAACAAGGACCACCTCAATGCACCATTGACTAGTACACATTTATGTTGCTATGGTATAAAAGGACAGAGTTTAAACAGATCCTGTCAGATCCCCCTGTGTACCCCAGTGTAATTTGTCTTGTGCTAATCGGAACTTTGATGAACGTCTCCCGGCGTTGTAATCAAGACGAATTTCAGGACCGTGTGTGTGCATGGCCTGGCTCTCATACGCCGCAGCAATGTGTGAAAGAGGAATGATGGGAGATAGAGAGGGAGAGAGAGAGAGAGCTTGGCACATTCAGTCTCCATGGCAACATGGTCCTCTGGTTACAATACCTATGCCGCTGAACCTTCACCGCTGCGGTGTTGCTACATGCAACGACGCAGTGGTGCGGGGCAGAGCGGGTAGAGTGTTGCACAGTATCTGTATAGGTTGACATGAAGCTAGTCAGATTACCGCAATGCACGGGAGTGCAGCTGCATACATATGTGCTGTGTATACTAATTACCTAAGTGTTTACGTTGGTGATACTCTTAGTTGATGGGGGGGGGGGGGGGGGAGCATGATAGGGGTTACTGCATTGGCTTAGATTTCATTGAAATTTGGTTGTCAGCCGTCAATTCTAGGTAGCTGTCCCCCTGTGCAGAGAATTATGGTGACCTTATGCAGACTTCTAATTGCAATAGACAGTATTCGACAAATGTCTAGTATTTAAAATGTATCACTCACCTTATAGATCTCGCCATTTCATCATAGGACAAAGAAAGCTCAAGAAAATCAAAGAACACTTGTATGTCCACTATGAATTCCCTGCTGCTCCAATAAGGTCATCAATAGTGTCTGTTAATAGTTCAAAAATTTGTTATGAATCATAATTTGCAAAGAAAATGCCTTTAATAAAGAGTATTGATCCATATTAAAGATGGGCGACATCAATGGCTAATGCAAGGAGATTGACACCTATGCACTCAAACCATATGTCCATGTTTTCATGTGCATTTGTGATCGCATTGTGTATACCCCATGTGTGAATACAGTCCCAAGATTATGCAACATATATACCTTTAATGCCCCGCCACTTTTTGTTGAATCACTTAGCATCAATGCTGTACACAAAGCCATCATACAACATGTTATGCGAATTTAGTGTGTTTAGGTGTGCCACGGTTCAACTTTTCATTTTCATACTTTACAGTCTTTTTAGGAGGTTCTTGTCATAGTCTCCAATATCACTCATTGATTATATTCACTGATCTGTCATTTGCAAATTATGTCAGTTAATTTGTGTAGTGTCATCATTGGTATGTATAGCTCATTACCATAATCATCCTATACTTTGTTTTATAGTGTGAATTCAGCATCTTGAGCTAGAAATACATGTAGGTCATTGCATGACACAAACAATTGATAACATCCTATTTTCAGTGTGAGAATGATTCAAAAGAGATTTCAAACTCCCCAAATAAAGCAGTTCTGAATTGCAATGATTGGACAAACCTGTACCATTGATTGGACAAACCTGAGGGCATCAGAAGAAAAAAAAAATCCTTCTTACTCGCCCTATTTGCCCAAATGAGCATTCAGGCAAATGGTCCCATACAGACAAGTGCATACTTGACTTCATACTTTCGGAGTTTTAGTTGCCCCTAAAAGGGCATATGAGTGAGTTGATAGAGATCAGCATCCTACCGTTGATTCAGTAGTTTTTGTTGGTTTTAATGAGTGTTTATATGCATATGTATGTGTTTGCTCGAGTGTGTATGGATGTCATCACATGGCAACGACACAAGCATACACTTTTCTGTTATTTTCGATTTTGAAGACCATATATTGATAAACGTGTTTAGCACGCATATCTGTATCTTTTATGTGCCGTTTGAACATCATACAGAAACTTCTGTTGAATGTGCATATGTGTGTGTTCCATCCACTTTTGCAAGCAATTGAAATACAATTTGTTTGGAAAACGATAACTAGGGGCTGTGGTGTTTCTACTGGTGTTAATTACATCATGGTTCTCTCCGCAGGACTGCTTTGGTTCCCTGGCACCAAAAGTATTTCATTTCAGCACCGTTGCGAGTCCTTGCCCCCTTGTGATTTACATTTGCATACCAAAATGATCAAGACTAACTTGATAACATTGTGGTTTTTTGTTTGACTCTCTATTTCTTTCTATGATCTTTACTGATTCCTTCTGTCTATATCTCCTCTGTCTATTCATCTTCTGTCTTTCGTTCTGTCCATCTGTCCTCATCTCCCCAGCCTGGTGGGTTACGACGGTCACAAGCCCTTCATGTCCAAGAAAGACGTTTGGTCCCACGTCCATCAAAGTCACCTCCTTCATCGCCACAAATGGTACTTGTTTCTCCCAAAAAATGCTGAAAAAGAGCACCTTGGTCTTCAAAACTGTAGTTTTGTCTTGTCCCATTTGTTTGGTATCGTGTTTTGTTTTGTTTTTCCTCTGTCAGAATGCTAGTTTTGCTTTGTTTTTTTCAGCATATACAGAGAAAATATGGTGCTTGCGGCTCATATTGTGTATTCGGAATGTTTAATATCGTATGTGCACGCTTTCCTTGACACCATTCAT
This sequence comes from Diadema antillarum, assembly GCF_040938485.1. NCBI lineage: Eukaryota > Metazoa > Echinodermata > Echinoidea > Diadematoida > Diadematidae > Diadema > Diadema antillarum. The sequence goes on along the minus strand of NW_027270942.1, from coordinate 2,568,920 downwards.
TTTCCACTGGAGGCATGACTCTGATACTAACAGTCCCGGAATGCTGATGAATATCATCATGATCACGAAACATTTTTTTTCCTTTTGTCTGGGAATGTTGAAGAAATGGAACTTTCATGTTTCACCCTAACATTTTCAAAGAAAATTCATCTACTGTAAAACATGACATATTCGCGGCATGAAATTTTCGCAAATTGGAGCCGACAGCCTTTTTCGTGGCATGGAATTTTTGGGAATTGCCACTGGCGTTCAATGCATGTAGTGTAGACAAAAACTTTTGCGTGCATTTTAATTTTGCGAATTTGGGCGCTCGCGAAATTCGCGAAATTAAAATGCACACAAAAATTCCTCGTTTTACAGTATTTCAAAGGGGAAATCCAGTCCAAATATAAGTTAGTCTGATAAGAAAGAGTAAAATATTACGAGTTCAACAGTGATATTTTGATCAAATTTGGATGAAAAATAAGAAAGCTATGACATTTTGAAGTTTCGCTTATTTGATTGTTATTAGGTGTTTGCATTTTTAACATACAAATATGATAAGTTAAATGTAAATGACATTTATTCAAATCAAATCAAAATGGTAGGATTGTGAAAGAGTTTACTGAAGTAGTACAGCCCAAAGTCAAAGGCCTTCTTGCATGGAAGCAACATGCTATTGTCTACAAACAATACTGTGATGAACTTGAAAAAATCAAAACATGTCACAAAAGTATCACTCCCATGTCATATCCCAAATCTATTAAAATTCTTCCATAGAAACTGAAATTGTTCAGAAGCTGAAGTACATGAACAGTGAATGTTAAGAAATTGTATTTGGAATGGCACTGTCCTGCATCTTACATCACTTTTTACAATGTTTGATGATAGTATTTTGTGGACATTCTGCTAAAACAGGTTTCCTTCTCATGTAATATGCAACATAGCTTTAATGTTCAGAAATTATATAAGATGATCTTTCAAATTTTACTCTTTGTAAAAAAAAAATTAAAAATGACTTCATTTTCAACAGCATGCTGCCTTGTGATTTGATTATATGATTTCAACATGACTGGAGCATGCTGTGTTCAAATTTACTATGGATGAGAGATAATAGTATTACAGAAGTTGACTTTAATTGCATGTCCATACAATTTTTAGTACAATACTCTCCTTTTGCGTGAATATTAGATACTTAAATCTCTTAGGGCATTTTGTAGTGCTAGTCAGTTATTATTTAATTCAAAAAGGGCATCGAAGCTTAATCTGAATTATTTCCTGTTTCAAAACCGTTTTTCCCTTGGGGCTTGTACTTTTGTTTTGGGGTTGTTCCTTTTTGTTGTTGTTGACCATTAAGAAGTTTTTTGCCGCCATCTTGACCCATTAGCTGTGTTTCACATTTTACAAAGGCTGTCATATTTCTGTGTAGGAACGTCCATCACCACACTATATCTATGGACTGTTTCGGTTGTCTTATTGCTCTTCACATTGCAGTGTTGATTTGAAGCTAACCTTCCATTCTACATTAAATAGCATAGCCATTTTTGTATTAGACAAGCTATTCAGGCATATAATTATCCTTCTGTCTTCAAAATATGTAGGTGTTCCTGTGTTTACCTTTTTATTAGTATCTGACATTTTAAACTTTTCGTGACTTCTTCGTGACTGCTTTTACACTTCATAGTATTGAGCACGAGTCAAACCCATTTATCTTATTTTATGCAACCATCACCATGATCATACTTCTTATTATCTTCATTCATGTATTCCATCATCATAACTCTTCATAGAATTAGTTGACTCAAGTACAATAATGATGAGAGTAAGATTTCAACCGCAGAAAAGAATTTTTGTGCGTGCTGGAGTATAGCAAGTTTATACATATATATATTACAGATCGCAGGAATATGGCTGCATGGGAATCAAACTGCCACTCGGCAGGTATGGTGTGCACAGAGTGCAGGGAATATATCGGGGTGTGTTCAAGATTTCTGAGTTCATTCATTGATTTGTGCTCGGGAAATCAATGAACGACCATGCGTGTATAGTCCCTGGACTCGCGTTGCATTTGCTGATACGATGCTTTACTGGTCTGTAATGTATGAAAAATCTTAGGTTGCTAATATTTTCCCTTTCTCAACCACACTTGCAAGCTTGATGTACCTGTCTATATCACATGTTAGATAGTTCAGTGACATGAGACTCAAGGGTACTCCACTAATATGCCAATTCATCTATACATCTCTTGAGGCATCTCCATCTGTTTATGACATTGACTGAGAGATGGTCCCATTCAAAGATTTGTAAGGGTAACGGGGCAGCCCGTCATTTACTTCAATATGAACAACACTCCTATGATTATCAATTAAATATTAAAAAAAAACACATACACAAAATACACACACACACACACACACACACACACACACACACACATGTGCAAGAGCTTGATAAGCTCTTGTACTTACTGTTAGCTCATTTTAGAAAAAATAAGATCCAATCAAATTAACATTATTTTATAGCTGATCTGTGATGGTATGCACAATCTTTTGCCTATCACATGTGATGCCCATGAAAATCATAAATGGTTTACCATTGTGGAATGACAGATTTATAAATGTGTGGTTATCACTAATTTTGTAATATTCTACATCATATTCATTTTCTCTTTAAACAAAAAGAAGGATTTCCTGCATTTTGATTTTCCTCTCCCTTGTACACTGTTGTGATTGCATCACCATCTAAATTTGTACACATTTTACAGTCAAATTGTTTTAGATAGCCAGAAATAGATGTGACATTTTATCTGTGGTGTGTTTGTATGCCTAGGAGCAATTAGTTTGTGTCTTGAAAATGCAAAGTGTCTCAAAAATAACTTGCGATGCACTGTCCTCTACGCTTAGTCTTGTTTTCTCGAGATGTGGGAGACAACCGTGATCATACTCAGGTTGTGCTGTATTTGTGTGCATGGCCGCAAAACACAGGAAGACTGCAGTATGTCATGTTAACCACAAAGTCACATCAGAAGAGAAAATCTATTTCAATAAGAAGGTCATCGAAGTGTCTTTTTTGTAATTATGACAACGGATTGGCAATGGTCTGAGCCAAATCAGATGCCTATACAGTTACATAGACAGCAAAAACAGCTTCAATGTCGGTTAAAGTCATCTGAAATAGCTGTGGAGGACTCACTTGGGTATTTTTTGTCTTATACCACTCTCTCTCAAAAAACAAAAACAAAAAAGAAGGGAAAAAATAAATTGAATTATGAGATATATTCTCGTCAGTTTGAGGAAGTAATTTCCACTGCAAGGGAGGAAGCACAAAAATAAAGTGTCCTCGATGTATATTTTGAGCAGAATGGTTGGAGGGGAAAAGAAGATGTCTTGCAGACCAAGATTTAGATATCTGACATTTCAAATGAGTTGCATTGTGGGAGTGACATCACAGTCATATGATAAAGACAACAATCTTTGGCTGTTATGACTTCCCATATTTTCTGGAGGTTGCAGCTGGGCTGTTTTTTCATTCCAATATCTGTACAATTTTGTGCTAATTTTGTGAGCAAATCCTTTCACTTGCATTTAGCTGCATTCATGAATGCGTTTGTACGATTCAATTTCGCCTTGCATTTTGTCTCTAAGAATGCAGTACATGTTAAGCAAAAGTACTGAAATGGCTGATGTAAAGTTAGACATGTGAATAGTGCATGGATCTGCCTATGTATCAGCTGTGCACTCGTGCTTGTATATTGCATATATCAAATCCATGTTAGCCCAATCAAGTTTTAATTCACACTAGAATAGAACTTTCTAATAAAAATAATATTGCACAAGGGCTAAGTACATGTATATGTGTCCAGAGTGCATATAGCCTAGAATATTGCTTGCCAAACATATCCACCATTTATTTGTTTTTGTTGATATCATGAATGTATGACATTCGTTCCCTGTGCATGACTTTATGGTTATAGTGCATGACTGTGCACTACAATATTCACAGTGAATGGCATACAACATCAGTTCTACGGGTCATGAATCATGTATATAATCAGATATATTCATGGATCATTTTGTATGATATGCACGACTATTCATCTATTTACTGTAACTAGATAATGGACTACTGAATGGATTTGTTCAAGTCTATGCAGTACTTTTGATGCAACATACTCGTGTTACATTTTAAAGACAATTGCATAATGTAAGAATGCTGCATGCAAATTATGTCTAGATTGTATGATTTGAAAAAGCGTGGTGAAGCAGGCATACTCGTTTGCATATTCACTGTGACACTGATAACATTACGTCATACTTTTTGATATATCTAATTTTTTTTTTTAAGTACTTTCTTTGTATGCATAAAGTGTGTGGGAGGGGGAGCTTGGAAGACATGCATCATAAAGCAAATAGAATGCTTTGTGTGTATATTGAATTCATATGATGGTAGATTGCGTCACAAATTTATGTGTCATCTGCTCATATTGGTAAAGAAAATAGTGTGGCATTCCTTTGTATCATCGGGGGCCACCGTATACAAACACATGTAGCTATAAAAAGGGGAAGGGAATTGTTTCGATGGAATGTTTGTATGCTTTGACGCAACACAAGAGCATGCTGTTGCAAACCACAATTGTATATTGACAAAACAGGTAAAACAGAACAACCACAATAGCTCTCAAAATTACTCACCATGTGTTTACAAACAAATGATTTGGATAACTGTGTAGGACGAAGGGGGATTTTTCCTTGTTTGTACACACAATGGCAGTATTCAATTATAACATCGCAATATACCCATCCGCTTTAGCTCCTGTGGGGAAATTAGAATATGTACGATAATATCTCCATTTGTGCCCACTCGTTGCTGCAAAATATTTCAATTAGCATGATTATGCAGATTACGTGTGGACAGTGTAATGGCCGTCCAAGGTCTATTTGTACCGAAATGTACCGGGTATGACGTTAGAAATAAATAGAGATAAAATGAGTGATAGTTGTGGCCAACAAGTTGATGTAATAGTGGGTGGGAAACAAATTGGGATTTTGAAAGGTTGCAGAGGTTTTAGAACTATCTTTGGACACCCCAAGGAGCTTCAAACTCCTTGGATACCCTCCTGTACTTGTCTTTCTGGTCACATTTTTTACTGATTAAGATTTTGTGACTTGTCAAAGAGAGCAGTCAAAAATTAAAAAGGACCGATTCAAAAACTTGTATCATCATTTTATATTCAGGCAGTATTTTTTTTTTCAGTATCATGAACAAGAAATCAAACAGAAAATAGAACACTTAAAACCAGTGTGCCATCATATGAGAAGCCAGCATACATGTAAAGTTGTTTGTTTGTTTGTTTGTCTGTTTATTTGTATGTTTGTTTGTTTGTTTGTTGGGGGTTGAGATAGCAAATGTCCTGTGGATTAAAGCATTCAATGATTTGTTCATGTTCATTTCTTATGACTGGTATTTTTTCTTTCTTTCTTTTTCTAGTCAAGAGAAAGTTTAAATGGAAAACAAAAGAAAAAGAGCGATGAACAAATCGGAGACCCCTGTCTACACATGTAGAAGTCAAAGAACCTTAAAAACAGAAACTGTTTCATAAGTAACTAGATATTATGTCTTACTCATTGAATTTTACATTTATGTGCTTAGAAATTGCACTTGTTTCTGGTAGTTTGAGAGCAAAAGATATCTCATCTTTGTGTTGTTCTTTCTGTTTTCTCCATTTTCAAAAGTTCTCATTGTAATGGCTACATCTCTAGGTAAAGAAATCAATCAAAAGTGTGACGCATGTTTAAAATGTTGTCTTGTTCCTCTCTGTTTTTGTTTTGCTTTTTTTATTCGCAGTGAAGTAGTTGTAGTCATTTGAATCTTTGCAAATTTTTATCATTGAGACTTGTTCAGATGTATACACAAGCTCTTTATTTTTCTGTCTCTTAGACTTAGCTCATTTAGTTAGGCACAAAGTTGTATTTTTGTTGATGTGTGTCCCCCTAGAAAATGAATAATTATTAAAAAAAAGAAAAAGATCTGTGGGTGTGTGATTGCAATTGTGCTTGCGTGTGTGGGCAATCACTTGTGTTTGCGATGAATTTCTGTAAAATGAAGGTTCGGCTTTTTTAAACTGCAAATCTGTGCTTATTTCAAGTTTTGAAACTGTCGGGCTTTTGAAATTCTTTGCAGTGTGAGAAAACGTAGTGGAATTGACCCTCCACGCAAACATCCGAGGTAAGCCAAGAGTATTGCTGCTTTAAAAGGAAAATGAACTTTTGAAACAACATTTGAAGCAAATTGCACATTCAAAAAATAGCTGATATCCTCATTGAGCTTGATCGTTCCCATTTGGTGAGCCATACATCCATTTTTGCATCATGCAAATGTGTGCATCACAACTGCTAAATCACCGTGTTTGACCAAGACTCCTGGAATAATCAAAACACCCAGCTAGAAATTCTTTTGATTATCATTCAATTCAGTTAACTTCCAAATCATTTGAAATCAATCCAAAATACCAATAAGAATGAATGAAAATTAAAAGAAAAAAAAATCTCACAAAAGTGTGTAGAATAACCCTCTTCATACTCCCAAGTTGGAATGGGTTTTAAATTTAGAATATCTGAGGCTCTATGTCTGGTTGGCCTTTTCTTCACAAATACAAATATTATTCCATTTGCACCATTTTATCTTCCCCAGGATAGTTGCCCATTTACTTTACTGGACTCAGGACCTTCAAAATGGCCTTCGTAGCCTTCAGAGTAAAGAGAGTAGGCAGTCTGGGTGCCATGAGATAGAGCTTTTGTGTGTGTTTTGTTGCCTGCCACCTGGCTCTGCTCATATTGGTTCATGCTCCAGGCATTGATTGTATGGGCCACTCTGCGAAATACAGAAGCCACAGTACATTAAAGTGCTAGACAGTCTTCTGTGCCGTGGGAATTTGTGTGTACCTTGGTATATATGTGTGTTTGTGTGTTTGCTTGATTACAGATGTTCATGTCATGTTCAGAGATTTTTTTCTTTGTTGTTTTTTTTTTATTGCATTTTATTTTGCATTTGTATAGGTCTGTGTTCATGGTTGTTCATTTACGAACATTAATATTGCTAGGATTAGGAGATTTATTGATCAATCTGCATGTCATAACGCAGTGCGTTCTTTAGTTCTATCCCGTATAGATTATTGTAACGGGCTTCTCTCTTCCATTCCTTCAACTCAACTGGATCGTGTGCAGCGACTTCAAAATTGGGCAGCCCGATTAGTGTTTCAGGTTTCTAGGGACTACCCATCTCAGCCACTTCTGAAGTCGTTGCACTGGCTTCCTTTGAAGCAACGGATAATTTTCAAATTAGTTTTGTTTGTTTATAAAATCCTTAACGATCAAGCTCCGAAATATTTAGACGCCTGTTTGACTTTATATACACCTATTAGAAATTTGAGGTCATCTAGTGATCCGCTTCGTCTCACATACTCTGTTACTCGCACCTTAGCCGGTGATAGGACATTTACTGTGTCTGCTTCAAAGCACTGGAACAATTTACCACTTACCGTTAGACAGTCTCCATCAGTCAGTGTGTTCAAAAAAGCCTTGAAAACACATCTTTTCAGTAGCAACTAGTTCGTAGCTGTATATATAACATTTATCCAATTATACATACTGTCGTACATGTTTTGAATTGATTGTAAGCGCTTTGGGCCTTGTGGGAAAAGCGCACTATAAATAATAGTAATAATAATAATAATAATAATAATTTAAAAAAAATGTGTGACCTCATGGCATTTCATTCATCAAGGAATGTCATCCTGTTTTTCTCTTCACATTTAAAAATGTCATGGACTGTACATCAAGTAAATTGGAAATCTACACGCAGAAAATGAAAGGAAAAATGATGTGATTGCAATTGATTTGTGGGCATTTGTTATTACTTTTATCCTGTGTCAGCTGCAAACTTATCAGGTATGGGAAGTAAATGAACTATGCCTTGTGACCTTGTGAGAGGTACAATTAGATATGATATTGATACTTGATAAGGTCAGGCTGAATCAAATATTTGCCTGTTCAAAATATCTTCATATCTCATGCTACAATGCGATGTTATTGTTAGTTGTGTGTTACTATGCTTTTTCATATTGAGCTGTGGTAGACATTTGCAATATGCAATATGCTTTCTATATGTCTAGGCATTCTTAGTACACTGTATATAAGTCTGAGGTAGATTCTCTATGTGGCTGATCCTCTTTCAATCGTTATATTGCTACAATATTTGAGAAACAAAACATAGTAATCCCTTTTTAACACTGATTCTGTGTGCAGTGGTAATACTCCTTCTGCCAAACTTTTTGTGTACATGTATCATGTTTTGTCTTTTTTCTTTTTCAGCATCTTATTACAGGCATCATATTCTATCACTTCCATGCAACACAAAACCCATATTTTAACTTCATTAGTCATTAGCGGATCTACTTTGCACACATCTGTCACTTGTTTTTCACAATGTCCATGTCTTGTGTGTGTTCATTGGTGCTGAATACGAATGCCATACTGTAAGACTCATTGTCTTTTTCTGTATAAGTCAATCATTGATGCAAGCTGATTCTATGCTTGTAGTGTTGGTGTTTTTTACTCTGCTCTGCAAGTAAGTCACAGGAATATTGCCAGAGTAACAATGATTTATATGTTGCACACCAGCCAATCCATAAAAAAAAAATCTGTAGACATGTTGACATTTTTAATTGTTCTCTGTTTTAATCATGATGAAAACTGCAAAAAATTTCAACAACTTTTTGCAACAATACTGCATGGAGTATAACACATTGTTGTGTACATATACAGAAAAGTTAAACTCTTGAAAGGAAAAAAAAAATCTTTTGCTGACCTTTTCTAAGTTTACACGTCTCGAGAAATTGCAAATGCTACGAAGTGGGGATGTCAAAGAAATGGATCACCTTCATGTGATACAGATACAGTTTTGATGTATGTGCACATATCACTTACTTCATTGAAACTGATAGCTTCTGTTGCCATGGAAACCGCATCAAGTAACGAAAGATCTGCTTCCATGTCAACAAACCCATGGAGGCTAACGGATGAATAATGAGAATAATGAGATAGTTCGAAGGCTGGCCCAATTAGTTACTTACTCTGGAGGTGTGGTGGTAAGAACAAAAGACATGATCGTGATTATTTCCTAGCAGAAGGTGATTTGTTAACATTATTTCTTTGTCTATACCTGTCTTTCATTCGTTTTCCTCTCTGTCTTTCGTCATGCAGCCCGTCCAAGCGCCTGACGTCCAGTGACATAGCGAGGTAAGTATGTGCTCATTGTGCATCGTGCTCGAGAGTACAGTCTACGTGCATGTGCTGAGGAATGTAGCAAAACGTGCATTGTGATGTTTGCCAAGCCATAACATGTGTTTACATTGTTATTCTTTTTCTTTCTTCTCTGTTTGTGTATAAAGTTGAGTAAAGTCTAGATGAGTCATTACAATACAATGCATGTCTGCTGGTATCCACTCAGGCATTTTTCATTTTATTGATGAAAATCATAAATATTGTACACACACACACACATGTGATTGCACAGACACATACATGTATGTCAGAGCAATGAACGTACAGAGATATAACAGAGCCATAAATCTCTGGTTTCAGGGGTTTGTTTATTTGAGTTGAAGGAAAAAAAACCAACAAGTCATTGATAGGAGAACAGGATATTTCAAATTTTAGAAAATCTTTCATGTGTTGATAATAAAATGATTCCGCAATATCAGTAATTATTGTAAAGATTCATACATGTTTATCTGTCATCTGATATAGGTAGAGAATGTATGATATGATATTATTGTCCTCCAAGAATGTAGAAGATACAGGAGGGGAAAAAATAAAAGTGGCAAATGTTTAGTGGAGATACATTACGGTATATACAATGATGCACAATTTACACTCCCACAATTGATGGGTGTTTACATGAAATACAGTAATTGCGATGTTTTGTATCATTCACATTATCAATGGTCATAGTCATTTTTAAAATATTTTACACAAACTTTTTTTTTCACTCTCTTTCTCTATCTCTGTCTCTATCTCTATTGCTGTATCTCTATCTCTATCTCCATTGCTCTGTCTCTCTATCTGCTTTGTATCTCTTCTCTATCCCTTCTCCTTCCATCTCTATCTTTTCTCTCTTGTTTCTTCCGGGATGCAGTCAGTTGTACCGGTCCTCCTCATCCCACAACCTCCCAAAGAGTGCGTTGGACGATGTCTATGGGGAGTACGCTGCCTCCGACGGTGACGTCCTGGAGCTTAGTGACAAGGTGAGGTGATGCGGTCGCCATGGTAGCGGTGTGTGATGCTCACACCAACCCTGACCTCATTTCTTTCTCTCAGGGTCAGCATGGGATAGTGCGTGGCTCAGCTGTTTCAAACAGTGATTAGACTGAATTTTTCAGGGCACTGTGGAGTAAGCCTTGCCCACACATGCATCCATTTTGTGTTGATGATGAGAGCAATGATATCAATTAATAATAATGATACTGATAATGTGAGCATTTATATTGCACCAAACAATAACCACTGTATGTCTTAAGCATATCACTCAAATTAAATGAGATGTGTATTCATCAGTATCAGTATCACATTATCACCATCTCAAAGTTTCATAGACATTGTATAGGAACAGATCAGCGACGGTGCTGACAGAGTTAAAGGGACTGTACAGTCCTGGTTGAGGTAGGGATTCATGTTTTGAGCATTCTTAAGTGAGATAATGAGAAACCTCTTATGAAATATGAAAGAGCATGTAATTTTAAGAAGGATTCAACGTTTATTTGATGAAAATTGGTTTTCAAATGACTGAGATATCCAAAACAGTGATAATGATAAAAGGCGACAGGCCACAACTTTATTAGGATCTTTTTGTTTCACCTTATTTTTGGATATCTCAGCCATTTCAAAACCGATTTTCATCAAATAAACTTTTGATACCCCTTGGAATTGCATGCTCTTTGACATCTCATAGAGTGGTTTCTGAATATCTCGCAAAACGTTGAAAGCTAAATCTTCACCTCGACCAGAACTGTACACACCCTTTAAAGCTCAGGTGTCCTTTTTTGCAACCGTGAAAATTAGATTCCTTTCATATGCTGGTATACTGTAGAGGTAGGTAATTCAGACCCTTCCTCAAAATAACAAAACTGGAAACTTCTCTACGATGGAGGGCAAAACAATACTACAGATTTCCAGTGAATTTCTCAGGACCTCAAAAAATTCCACCTGTTTTTCTTATTACAAAATAGGAGCACATTCTCAATTGATATTTGATTAGTTTTTCTCTTTTTTGAAACTCTGAAATGTATTATCATATCAAAAAAATTCATAAATGATGTTGGGAGGTATTATTCTTAAATCATGCAAGATTTTGTGATGTTTGCAAAAGCGCCATACGACCTTTAAGGAGTTTCAACCGATTGTGCATGTCAGCTGTTATGAGGGAGATAGTTGAAGAGCATTGTTTGGTCTTGGAAGTGCTGCTGTTGATTTAAAGGTGGAAGACGAAAGAACATAATATTCCCAGCAGTCTCTTGCGGAGTGTACCTCAAATCTCTTAGGAATGTTACCACCACCCCTCCCCACTCCCACCCCCACCCCCCGCCCACACACACACACACAAACTCATTTTGTATGACCTCATAGCTTGAACAAAGACACAGCTCAGTGATATTATCATCTCCCTAAATGGGTGCGTACACTCACTCTGCACTTGTATGCAGGAGGGTCAGAAATTTGTGAGGTTACATTTTATATTGGGATGGAGGAACCCACTTTCATATCCCTGTGTGGTGCAACATTGGGCATATCTACACATCTCACCTTTAGTTACACAATTTCAGCCTTCACATTTTCACCAAAATTGGGAGGGGATGGATGTCGTTTGAAAATTTGTGAATTTAGCCTCAAATGATGGCCTATATATCGTGACATTGCAAAGTCGAGGTCATGGTGTCACATACGTGTATATACCTGGTGGATCCACCCATCCCAGCTGTTTCTCACCTCCCTGGATGGAGCAAAAGTGAATTCATGAGAAAGTGTAGTGACAAGATACAAATCCTCTACACTTTCTTTGCCAACATCCAGTCCTGCAATTTTGCAATTATTTGTAATAAACGTCTTTGAAGAATAAAGACTGTGGAATGTGAAAATCAGATCGGCAGGAATATGAAGAGTTGGCAGCAAACTCTTTTCTTTCTAAAGGTATTTTACTTAACAAAACCATTTTGTGCAAAGTGATATTGAAAGTATATTTGAGCCGTGCTGGAGTTTATGGCAGATATATGCAACATGCATCATTGCTTGTAAATATGAAATACTTCACAGTAGAATGTTCATTCATGTTGTGCAACATGATTCCAGGCATAAACAAAGGCATACAGATACTTTGATAGTTTTACCTTATCTAATCCACATGAATTTTGATATATGCATGTACTATTAATAATAGCATGTCAGCAGTTTTTAAAATTAAGAACATGCCATAGTCATCTTACTGTGCAGAGATAGTAAAAATTGGTTGCAGTAAATTTTGACTCACATGGTATTTGTGATGATCTCAGTGATAGCTATCACAGAAAAAAACAAAATGAAAATGAGTATAGTGAACTGGAAATCACTGGTGCCAAAGACTGTTACCATGGAAACAGTCACAGACCACTTTGGCACGATTCCCGGTAACTTCTGACCCTGGAAGGAAACCTGCCCTAACGACTGCATATTGTCTCGCTTTGTGAGCTTGATGAATTGATTATGTAATGACGGAAACAATCAATCCACTAATTGGTCCCACACTGGGAAGTGGAACATTTATTGATGTTCGCTATTAAGGTGATCAGATGAGATTCGGCCAATTACTCTACCGAGGGCAGTCTATGCTGAACATTTTATGGAATGCTGATACAATTTTTGCATTTTTCTTAACCCGTCGAGGAGAGGCTGATTTTCCTGTAGCATGCATTTCCCGTAGACGCATGCCCAAGTATTCTCGGGACTCGTCTTCAACGGGTTAATGTGTAATATTGCAAAGAGGACATCAAATTTTCCTAATTGTATGAAATATTTACCTTTTAAAATAGCAAGATATAAAGGAGTGACAGGAAGTATTACAGATATTAGCTCCTTCCCCACAATGTCCAGGCAGTTTTGTTGAAAGCAACATTCTGTTAGTGATGAAACCCACCAACCAATAACTGTTTTGATACTTCTTGATGTACATTGTCTTGTATAAAGCTATTCAAAGTATCGTCAAAATTTGCTTGTCCAGTAGAATGAAGAATTAATGATTTTCTACTCACAGTTTGGATAGAGATGTTATCAAGAAGATATTGGATATCACTCCGTCTTGCTTTATGTTTCATATCCTGGACTACCAAATATATACCATTCATCTCCACATCTCTCCCTCTCTCTCTCCCTCTATCATCTTGGTTGTCTTCTATGCAGGTGCGGGATCTTGAAACACAAATTACCTACCTTGAGGTGGACAAGAATAACATTGAGGACACGAAGGAGCAGCTCCGGAATGAAAACCAGCACCTCCACAAACAGTATGAGAAAGATATCATTTATATCTCTCTTCTCTTTCTCTCTCTCTCTCCCTCATTCAATCTTCGTTTTTCATCTTGTCAGTGGCAGAAGGCCGCATAAAAGCATCTTGTATGACATTCACACGTATGTATGGGCCATTCTTGGTTCATGTAGTTCCCCTTTTTCTTCGTCTTAAATATTCAATCCTGTTTCTTTGAAATCAATATTCTGATACTCCTGACAGCATAATACAATACTTCTCTCTTGTTCAGTTTGAGCCTCATAATACATCTTACCTTTTTCTCTTTTTTATTTACTATGCTTCTTTTGTTCATTGTGGGGAATATCATTATTAGTAGTATGAATGTAGTATCATTATTGTTATCATTATTATCATTATTATTATTATTATTATTATTATTATTATTATTATTATTTTCATTATTATCATTATTATTATCATTATTATCATTATTATTATTATTATTATTATTATTATTATTATTATTATTATTATTATCATTATTATTATTCTAATATAATTATTATTGTAAGGACTACTTCTACAATTACTTCTTCTACCACTAAGACATCCGTCAAGCTCTAGCAAGTTTTATCATAGATAGATATATAAATAGGTAGATTGATAGGCAGATAGATTGTTAGATAGATGACAAGATTTTTTATTTTCAACTTTGACCCTCAGATTTGCCCTCCTTGAGGGCCAGCTAAGAGAGATGGATAGATGCATATATATATATATATATATATATATATATATCTTGTTTCAATTTATATATATATATATATATACAGTCAAACCTGCCTTAGCGGCCACCTCTCTATAGCGGCCACCTGTTTATAGCGGCCACTGAAAAATCCCCCCGAGAGAAAAGCCATGTTAAAGACCCTGTGTATAGCGGCCACCTGTCTAACGCGGCCAGCGGCCACAACTTTTGTTTCCCGCGGTAGATTTTAACCTGTCTATAGCGGCCAAAAACCCGATGGAGCCGTAGCCGAGCTGATAATTCAGGGTGTTTTTCTGCTTTTTAGCCGTGCCAGTCATTTCTAGGCAACATTCAGTGATCGCCACCGTTGCATTCATCACTTATTCAGTCACAATAATGCACTAATTCATGACTGTGCACATGCTACATCTAGTGTACTGTGCAACAATTTCATAAACACCGGCATTGTTCTATGCATGATACACACGTGTGCATACGTACACACATAAATGTACATGTATATACAACAATGATACATGTACATGTAGGCAATGCACACAAAGTTGACCCGATTACCTGTCTATAGCGGCTACCTGTCTATAACGGCCACTTTTTCCGTATCCCTTGGGTGGCCGCTATAGACAGGTTTGACTGTATATATATATATATATATATATATATATATATATATATATATATATATATATATAAAGGTAGATAGATACATAGATAGAAAGGTAGATAGATAGATAGATAGATAGATGACAAGATGATTTATTTTCACCTTTGACCCTCAGAGTTGCCCTCCTTGAGGACCAGGTGAGGGAGATGGATAGGAGAAACACTGAGAACTTAGAGGAGGAGAGCAGAAAACACCAGGAGAAAATGGTGAGTCTGAAACAAGATTTCTAAAAGTACAAGGATTTTGAACAAATATTTCCATATATGCATGTTATATATTTTGTATTACATTGATTCGTTGTAATGTTTATATCTGAAAAAGCAAAACGGTGTGATATTGGAAATAGAAAGTGGAGAAATGAAAAGAAATTTGTTTTTAATTTCAAAAAGATTTAGGATAACAGGAGACTTTTACCTTAATATGATATGTATAATATCTGTGTGCATTTTCAGTGTATGCAGAAATATTTCCTGAAGACATCAATGAGGGTTGTGGAACAACTTGGTGATCATGTTAGAAAATTATGATTTTTGAAAGGTTTGGTTAAAGTTGTGTGCTGTCATTCCTGGATAAAGAAGATTTCAACAGTTTGTGATGTTAAAATAGTGAAATGGTCATTTTTGAATAGACAATTTTTTTTTTACCTCAAACAGGAATTTTAATTCAACAGGAACAACAGCAGCCAATAAAACAGGCATTAACTGGATTGAAATTAGACAAACTGTAAGACGGTCATTTGTGCTTGGATGTCCGTATTTTATCCTTTACATTATGTGGCTCTTGAGAAAAATCACAGTTTTATCACAAATTGGTTTTCCAGTAAACTTTTGTTTTCACAAAGAAATTTCATTCACATATCAACATTTAGGTACAAATAAATGTCACATTATATGATACATAAAACAAATAACATGATTTGACAGGCAGCTGCAAACAGTCTAAATAATATGAATTTCCAGTAAACTTTATTGTCTGATAAAATGTGAATGGTTCACAATGTATTTGATATATTCTTAAATCCTCTGCTTGCCTTTTTCACACAGACAAGACAGCACAAATCATACAGCGAGGAGATCGAAACATTACAAAACAGGTGAGTATAATTATGGTTCATTTCAGTTACCCACTATATTGGAAGCTGTTTAAGTTTTGTCCTCATGATACGCAATTGACGACAGCAATTACAAATTTTTTCCATCCCTCCGCTCAGAAAAAAAAAAATATGAAAGGACACTGGTATTTCTTTCAAATAAGATTTCAAGTGGTTAGTCATATTTTCCCCACCCCAAAAACTTAACAAAATCAGTTTAGGAGCATGAGGTTGTAAATTCAGTAGAAGGTGGATGATATTGGTGCCTATGTGGTTCTCAATTATTCTCAAAAGGATTATAGAGTATAATTTTTTTTTTCAAATCATTTTCATGGAGAATGATAGTATGGATAACGCTAAACGATTGAGAACTACTAGATACATGTACCTCTCTAAATAGGTATGAGCAATACCAGCACTTAAAGGTCTTGTAAATCATAAAATCATAGAAATAGATACATATTTTTCAAACAACTCGGTTTTCTGTAAACACCATCACCATAGAGGATCCTGGTGGGTACTGGACTAATTTTGTGTAGGTCTCAGAAATCTTGTTCATAAGGGGTGAGATTTTTTTGAAGTGACTACAGGATTATCAGCAGAGTGATGTTGCTCTTTTCATTTACTAAATCACAACGAGCGTACGACTGCAAGTATTTTATGAAATTCAGGTACAACTCTGCAAACTGCATATCCACAGTATGAAAAATAAAGTTGGCAAGAGACAGAAACTGGTGATTTTCTCCAAGAGGTGACTGAATCCTACGTGTCTTCTCCTCTTCCCCAGAATCTCAGTACTATATCAGGAAAACGAGTCATTAGCTGAAGAAGTGCCTAAACTGAAGAGTCAGGCGGAAGCGATAAGACATGTGAGTAATCCCAGAGAGACTGGGAGCCATGATTTCACTTAGTGTTTCTGTGCAACCAAGTTATATTGTGTGTCTTTGTTTTGTGGACAGTTGGCACATGTTATGAAATTTCATTCTTCGATTACTTGAGTAGAATGTTCAGTTAGTTTCTGTGCAGCCAAATTTTGTCGTTCGTCTTTGTTTTGTGGACAGTTAGCACATGTTGTAGAATTCTATTCTTTCGTCACTTATTCATCTAGTTTGTGTTTTTTTTTTTCTTCATCATTTGGTGTGTGTGTTTTTTTGGTTTTTGTGGAGGGGTAAAAAAATGATGAAGTAGAGTTACACCCATCTGATCAAAATGGGCCCAGATTTCATTCTAAAACAAGAAATAATGTACACGCCATAGTTTTAGTGAGTCTAATTTTTTTCATGATTCGGAACTTCCCATCAGTTTCATGAGTGGTTAGATTCACGATTATGGACATTCACATAGGAATGAGAGTTGATATTTTTGTGTGTTTTTGAGTTCGCGAATAGCACCCAACTCGCAAAATTCACGAAAATAAAAACCTCTAAAAGTATTTGGCATATACAGTACACCAATGACATGAAAAGATATTTTTAAGTGTCATCACTATGACCAGAAATACTTTTTAGGTATTGGTTGTTGCCCGTCTGCAGCTGCAGTTATTAGAATTATGACTTTTTAAAATCTCTTCTTTTTGTCAAAGCATCCCAGCCCTGTAACTGGAGATTAGCATTTTAGCGTCTTTTATAGGTAATTAACCCGTTGAGGCTGAACTGATTTTGCTATGACACCCATTTTCCGTATACACCTGCCCGAGTATACTCAGGACTAGTCTTCAACTGGTTAAGAATGGCATGGCAAAGTTACGTATAGCACAATGTCCAAAAGCATTGAATGGTTGATCACAGTTGTGCTTGACCGTTTGGTTTTCGAACACCCCCCCCCCCCCCCCAAAAAAAAAAAAAAAAAAAAAACAGGAAAGAGACAAGCTGGAGCAGAAGCTGCTGGAGGTGGACAACAACTGGCTGGCCCTGTCGTCTGAGTACCAGCGGAAACAGGAAGAATTCAGGTTGACGCGGGCGAACCTAGAGGAGGTGATCCACAACAATGAAACGGTCAGTACTCGAGGAGAACGGATAGGCATGGTCAAGGAGGACAGATTTACAGATTTGTCCTCACTTGATTGAGAGCTCCGTATAATAGATAAGATAAACGAAGGTAAAGAAAAAGGAAAAGAAGAAAAATAAGGAGAAGAGGAGGATTTTTTCTACAGAAATAGTAATAAATGATTCATGCATAATATTCATAGCAATGTAGGTGCAGAAGATGAAGGGTGAGCAAAAGAGGTCGAAGAAGATGAAGTAAACGAAGGAGGAGAGGAAAAAGAAGAATGATAAGGAGTAGTAATAATGGCGATAATAGTAGTACAATTTATGTACAATAGTTACAGTGATAATGACTTTGATAACAGTGGTCACATCATGATTATATACAGAAAATGTTGAATGGCCCAGATTGATACTGGTCAGTGATTGGTCATCATGCAATCCCATGCCAGTTGCCGAAAGGATTGAAATTTTTATAGTGCCTGCTGGGACGTCGGGTCAGGCAATATAATTCCAGGATTTGATTGACTGTCAACAGAGCTAGAATGAAATGGCAAATATATTGTATATCTAGACCATGTAATATAACCAATGTTGCCTTGTCAGTCCCTGAGGAGTTATATTTTCCCCTTTGAGACAATATTGTTTATCTCAGTACTGAGCATTCCAGGCAAATATAATCTCTTGGGGAAAAAAACAAACAAACAAACCTTTGGTGGATGACACCTCTAAAAAGGCAGTGTATATGTATAATTCACGGTGACACAACATTTGCTCCTGTGACAATTGCTCCAGTCTTATTTTCTTCAAGGACTTAGTGTTAGGGTTGGGGTTGTGATAGGATTTTAGATTTAGTTTGATGTGTGAGTTAGGATTAGCGTTAGGGTTATGTTTGTGGGTAGAATTTCTGTTTGGCTTAGCGTGCAAATATTTCATGGGAGCAATCGTCGCAGCAGCAAATGTCCAGCCATAATTCGCACAATAAACAAGTGTTACGTAACCATGGCTCACCTTTTCCTCTTCTTTCTTCCTATTTTTGTTGTCACCCAAACCAGATCATTGACGAGATGGCCAAGGAGCTGGAGCAGCTGAGGAGCGAGGGTCAGTCGGAGATCGCCAGACACGCCACACTGATGCGCAGCCCCAGCATCCAGGATCTCCCCAGTCGCTACAGCGAGCTGCAGCTGGAGGTCCAGCAGCTGAGGAAGGTGGGGTGAAAGGTCGCATGAGATGAGATGAGATGTGTTGGGACTGGGGGTCATGAGGTCGCAGGTCACACAGTGGAAATTGAAGCCGAAATTCTTGCATTTCGGTGTTGTTATTTCAGAAAGAGTTGAACATGGTGCAGTTGTAAACCATGCTGAGGCAAATGCTTGAGTTGGTTTTCTGTTTTGTTTTGTTTTTTGGGGTTTTTTTTTGGTTTGTTTGTTTGTTCGTTTGTTTGTGTGTGCGTGTGTTTTGTTTTTTAATATAGCTGGTAAAGGTCTATAATGGTGTGACAAGAGTTTGACAATTTGGAAAGTTTTATATGAATGGAGAAATGCTAGCTGAAATATATTGAGACCTGCAGCACTTGTAAAATGTGAAGATTTTGTTCTTGTTTGCTTTTGTCCTATTACTTTACAAAAACTGGACATCATGCACTTTATGAGAACACTGCAGTCATTTCAGGGTTGGAAGTTGCTACAGGGTAGCTCATGGCTTTGTGGCATAAAAGAGTTTCAAATCATCGTCTAGTGGCAAAAGCTTTGTATCAAATTCATTTTTATTGCCATTGTTACGAGATTAGATGAGTGAAGAAAATATTTCAGTTTGTATATTAATTTTTGACTGTTTCCCTCCCCCATCCCCACCCCACCCCATTCAGGAGAACAAACAGCTGAAGGAGTCAAATGATGAGTACAGTGCCCAGATCCTCAACAACGGCATCCAGATTGGCCGCAGTCTGCTCCACCGGGGGGCAGCCAAGTCCGAGTCCTTTGCAGCGGAGCTAGAGACGGCCTCCAAAGATGATGTAAGAGATTGAAAAGGGAAAAAAAAAAAACCCTCTTGATTGTAACCATCCCACCCCCCCCCCCCCAATGATAATCACAGAATAGCAAAAATTAATCATTGTTGTTAGAAATGTTATTTAGAAGTATAGACAGTGATATGAGTATTGACATGCAAAATCATAAGTAGTTTGATTCACTGGCGTAGCCAGGGGGGGGGGGGGCGATGGGGGCGGTCGCCCCCCCTAAGATTTGGACCGGGGATTTGGGAGGCGAAAAAAAAAATGCGTGTATACTGTATGCATGCACATGAAGCGGGTCTCCTTTGCAACCTTTCATCAAATAAGATATTTTTTTTGAATATTTCACTCAAATTGTGCACCAGATCGTTGAATTTCAATTCAAAATATGCAAAATCTCTCGTGCTTGGGAGGGGGAAACCCCCTCCCAAACCCTCCCCCTCTGTGCCTCTTTCCCTAGCTTAGTACACTTTTTAGATTTGCACAAAAATTATGAATTATTCTGAGTGCACAAGACTTATCACTTTATTCCGAAAACTCAAGGTTCCCTCATGTATAAGGGGAGTTTCCCATTTTAATCGACCCTTTCCTCCCTCAGTCCCCCCTCCCCATCAGTTGGTTGTTTTTTTTTTTTGTGATTTCCCAAATGTTGATTCCATCAAATATGCGTATACGAGATATCTCAATTTCAACCTCAAAAAGGCAAAAGCTCCATCGGAAGGGAAGGGTGGAGATAACACTCGCCCACGCCTTCTCCCTGCTCGCCCGCCCCTCCCCCCCCCCCTTCCGCCATGCATAGAAGTAGACTGTGGCTATACCCAGATCGCTTTATTTCAATTCTAAAAACGCAAAAGCTCCGCGAGCGGGAGGGGAAATCCCCCTTCCCCTAAGCTCTACCTCACTAGACTTTATACATACACACAGATGGTGCACATTCGGAATAAGAGCTAAATTCCGTGATTTTAACACTTCGATGAAAAAGTATTGCACCAAAAATTTGCACCAGATCGCTGAATTTCAGGTCTGAAAACGCAAAATCACGTTCGTGTGGGAGGGGATATGCCCCTATCATCTACACCCTCGTGTGCATGCTTTTTCTGTTTGATTGCTGAACAGACAGCGTTCATGATTTCAGTGTAAGAATTAATACAAGAAGATTATTTAAATGATACCATTTTATAGGCATATTGTTCAATAATAATCTACACTAAAATATACTGCAACCTTAAACAAGTGGGACTGTTTCAACTCGTTAAAACACGCAAAAACATGCATCAAATTGCACCATTTGCAACATCAAAATGCAAAAAGTTCTCCCACACCTTCCCCTCCCCCCTCGCTCGCTCCGCTCGTTCGGGTTCAGTCGCGTTCATGATATTCAGAGAAAAAAATTAATACAAGAAGTGTATTTAAATCATTCCATATTACAGGCTAATTGTTCAATGATAATCTACATCAAGATATACTGCAACCTTAAACAAGTGGGACTGTTTCAACTCGTTAAAACACACAAAAACATGCATCAAATTGCACCATTTGCAACATCAAAATGCAAAAAGTTCTTACCGTGGGAGGGGGGACACCCCCTCCCACACCCTCCCCTCCCCATTCGCTCGCTCCGCTCGCTCGGGTTCAGTCGCGTTCATGATATTCAGTGAAAGGAATTAATACTAGAAGTGTATTTAAATAATACCATTTTATAGGCAAATTGTTCAATAATAATCTACACCAAAATATACTGCTACCTTAAACAAGTGGGACTGTTTCACGTCGATAAAACGCGCAAAAACATGCATCAAACTGCACCATTTGCAACATCAAAATGCAAAAAGTTCTTACCGTGGGAGGGGGGACACCCCCCTCCCACACCCTCCCCTCCCCTCGCTCGCTCCGCTCGCTCGGGTTCAGTCGCGTTCATGATTCAGTGAAAAGAATTGATACAAGAAGTGTATTCAAATTATACAATTTTACAGGCAAATTGTTCAATAATAATCGACATCAAAATAAACTGCTGCCTTAAACAAGTGGGACTGTTTCACGTCGATAAAACGCGCAAAAACATGCATCAAATTGCACCATTTACAACATCAAAATGCAAAAAGTTCTTACCGTGGGAGGGGGGACACACCCTCCCCTCCCCCTTCGCTCGCTCCGTTCGCTCGCGTTCAGTCGCGTTCATGATATTCAGTGAAAAGAATTGATACTAGAAGTGTATTTAAATGATACCATTTTATAGGCAAATTGTTCAATAATAATCTACACTAAAATATACTGCTACCTTAAACAAGTGGGACTGTTTCACGTCGATAAAACGCGCAAAAACAAGCATCAAATTGCACTATTTGCAACATCAAAATGCAAAAAGTTCTCACCGTGGGAGGGGGGACACCCCCCTCCCACACCCTCCCCTCCCCCTCGCTCGCTCCGCTCGCTCGGGTTCAGTCGCGTTCATGATTCAGTGAAAAGAATTGATACAAGAAGTGTATTTAAATTATACAATTTTACAGGCAAATTGTTCAATAATAATCGACATCAAAATAAACTGCTACCTTAAACAAGTGGGACTGTTTCATGTCGATAAAACGCGCAAAAACATGCATCAAATTGCACCATTTACAACATCAAAATGCAAAAAGTTCTTACCGTGGGAGGGGGGACACCCCCCTCCCACACCCTCCCCCCCTCCCTCGCTCCGCTCGCTCGGGCTCGGTCGCTTCGCTCCCTCGCAGACTAACCGCCCCCCCTAAGATGAAATCCTGGCTACGCCGTTGGTTTGATTTTAGTTTTCTATGTATTTTTATTTGTATTCTTTGCTACTGCAGTACTGCTCACAATGTCGTTTTCCATTTTATATGTTTCCAAACAGTGATATTCATATTGCAGAGCAGCTTTGTGTACTTTCCCGAAGGAAATTGACTCGTGTTGTTCTGAAAGGACATAACAATGTGTAATGCAGACACTTGTGTGAGAGGTTCACTGTTCTATCACATGATCAGTCATCCTTCAACAGTTTTTAAATGTTTTTTATTAAAATTTCATTTAGTATTGCGTCCAGCTATAGTTTATTTTTCTTGTCTATGACATCCAATGTACTCCTTTTTTTTTCATTGTTTTGTGTCCCTAACCCTTCTCAGATGGTACATACTTGTGGCACTGCTGTATGTCTGTAGTCCATACAAGTATATGCCTACCTTTATGATAGTCAGTTTGCTGCTGACTAAGATTTTGCTACGATTGTAAGCTCAAGTCCCTTTTGACTCAGTTCTACTCCACTGGCTTGCTATTTTTGGATAAGCAGGTTTTACCGGCCTCTCTCTGCATTTAAATCCCATTTCAGTTATCAAAAATGGTAACACAGCATATTTCCACGAAAGAATGACTAGTGGTTAAAGATGATGGGTCATTGATGTCATATTGTAATGAAATACTAATTCCACAAAATATTGTTTTTTCGCATCCTCTGCTTCAGATCATGGAGGCGCTCCGAGAAGAGGAGAACATGAACCGCGATCTTAGGGAGTACATCGGCCGCATCCTCACGAAGATCATCGAGAACCATCCAGGCCTCCTGGAGATCAAGCCGCGGAGCAAGAGCGTCTCCTCCATCGCAAGCTTCAACTCATACTCGTGACGGTGACAAAGAGGATGAATGAAAAGAATAAACAATCAGAAATGTGTTCAGTTGACACGGACAACTAGAAAGTGAATACAGCAGAAGGAGATCGTTTGTACGCTCCAGCGTGAAATGAAGTTACAACTGTAGGTGCCAAGGGAGAACTCTACAGTGGCAAATCCAGGCAGGGGTGCATCGGGGGTGCACCCTTCCCCCTTCAAGTTTTGTTAAATCAACAGAAATCAAAAGAAAAAAATGGGGGTGTGCAACCCCCCCCCCCCTTTCACAGAATTCCTGGATCTGCCCCTGCTCCATGTAGCAGAAAAGAGTGACACTGCTGCACTTGCAATGTAATGTTCTTCATGGAAAAACACATACACACACAAAAAGGATCATTCTGGTATGTGGAGGAGACTGCAACACTTTATGCTGGAGAACATTTTCTCCTTTGATTGGTCAGGGAGCAAATCGACTGATCAACTGAGTGACACGCTTCACTTGTACTTCACGGGGAAAGATGCCTCTGTTTTACCAATCTTTTCACAAAGTTCTGCTTCTTTCATTAGAAAAGATACACATATATGTATTTTTCATTTTTTATGTTTGTCATTGGGTTTTGGTTCTGCCATTGTTATGGTGCACAAATATGGCCTTACAACATTTAATATATGGTATTGCTGACAAGGTTTGGCTATTTTTTTTTTTCCCCAGTGCTCAGTCAAGAGTGATTTGTGGCAGTGGATTTGCCGTTCTTCTAGCATTGTACCGACTTAAATGCCAGCTGTGTGCAAGTGACCTTGAGTTAATCGTGCCATAACCCAGAGTCGCCATGTCGTAGCAATTAATTCCATAGCTCCAAGTTTGCCTGGGAGGATCTGACTTTTTTTTTTCAGCCATCATAGTACAGGACAAACTGCTAAAATACCCCCAACCATACTTCATCAAAATGTGGCTCAAATTCATACAGTATGCACCATCCTTGATTGCAATGCAATTGTCCTGTTATTTTTTTAAGCGGTGGCCTATTTTCAAACCAACTTGAGACAGAGTGAGCACAAAACAAAAAGTACTTAATAGAGACACCACTATTTTTTTTTGTCAAGACATTTGTGTACCTCAGTCATTAATCTGATCATTTGCGACATTTGCCCAATCTTATTGAAAAAGAAATATATGTATATGTTTCGCTTGTGCCTCTCCTTATAGTTTAAAAGGATAAAAAAATAAACGCTTTGATTCTTTCATAAGATCTCTTTCAATCAGAGAGGCTTGATTACATTTTTTGTATGAAATCTTTTATAAGGTATTCACTTCAGACTTACAGCTGTGTGATTTGCAGTGCATGCAAGTGTAGAAAGTGATTTTGCATCTTCATCATTTGATGTGGTTGAACTGACTTCTCAGCTATTACGTCACAATCCAGTGCCATACTCGTATATCAGATTGCATACCTCTCTACGTTTCTACTCTGCTAAAGTTTATCTCAGCCCTGTGGGTTTGCATTACATTATTCTCAGTTATTCTGTCCCATCCTCATGTCCAGTACTTGTATCACACCACTGGATAATTGTTAATACCGTACAATGGTGGGCAATGGCTGTTTGGATTGATCCACAGTTGTGTTCTTTTTTTTGTTGTTACCATTGAGCTGCATTGCCTACATTTATCATGGTTTCCTGTCAGCCTTCCCATTATCTTCCCCCCTGCGGTCTCTTAACCAAGCCACCAAATTTTGATAAAAGTAAATATTCATCAGAGAGCAAAAGAAAACAAAGAAAAATTATGATTTCGAGATTCCGATGCAGCTATTCTAAAAGTATGAGCATGTGAGTCATCACAAGTGTATGGTGTGTGATTATCATGCATGCCATATGCTTTGAAGTGTAGGATGATTGCCACTATTTCGTGATGTGATGACATAAATGGTATCCCAGAGTACCAAATAAAAATCAGCCATTTTGTTGAATTATTTTTTTAAAGGTTGTACCCTGGGTTGCCAAAGAGTGGAAATTATTTTGGTGCTGGAGCTAGTGCGCACTACACTGTACGCTATTGCTAGCACAGCGTACCATGCATGCATAGTATAACATGCAGTGGCATGGGAATGAATATGTACACGCACACACAATGCAGCATTTCTCTATGGCGTAACGCGTGATACATCATGTGCTCTTGATTTATAGGTGCAGTCACACTGGCAAAACTTGTCAAAGTTTAACTTTTAGAACTCTTCACAAAGTTTGCCCGTCCATTCACACTGGCAGGCAAACTTCTCGAAGTCTTAATTTTTAAGTTTGGGTCATTGGTGCACATGCGCAACAAAGAAGAAAGTGATAGCCATTGATTGTTACATAAACAGTGCACACATGCACATCCAAATGAGCGCATGCTTCGGAGGCACCACTGAAGACAGGCACTGAACTGGTCGTGTGACAAACTTTCAGTTGTACGCATTCAAACTGCACACACTTTTGAGAAGATTTGTGGGGGTTGGGAAATGTCCCTAGTTTGAGTGGGTTTTGCGAGTTTCATGAATGATTTCTCGAGAAGTTTTTGGGAAGTTTGCAGTCACACTGGCAAAACTTTGAGATCTGAAACTTTGCGAAGTTTTGCCGGCATGACCGCTGCTTATGAGTCAGTTTGCTCTCGAGATGTAACACCACATCTGAATTTTTGCAGTTCAACCATGACCTCTCGGATCTCAGAGAGAACATACAAGGCCTTTTTATGGTAAAACATGAAGATACTTCTCATGCTGACTTGTGTGACATTATTGTATTCATTCTGTATTATATATGTAACATACAGAGAGGAGAGATTTTTATTATCTATTTTAGAAGAGAATATTTTGGGTCTTTTTTCCCTCTCACTTACTATCACCGGAGCTCTTTGTTCATGACCAAATGCTGGTCGAATTCGAAGCGTGCTGCATTTATGAGGAGACATATGTGCGTCTGGTGACTTCGCTGCATAGGGTCATTGTATCATTAGTCACACTGTAGTAGTAAGAAGCTCAAAGGAAAGCAGTTGTTTTCAGTTTTAGAGATGCGAATCAGAGAAACACATACAATTTGTGCGAGTTGTGTAGAGCCAGTTCTTTTGAAAACCCATGCTACAAACCTGCTGTAAAAATTGTTAGTTGTTTTTTTTACTTGTTTCATTTGCTGTCGAGCATCTTCCATTTGATGTGCCAGTGATGACTTGATAAAAAGACACAATCCTAGCACATAACACTTTTAGTTCTATGTCTCGGCTGTTCTCACGCAGACACATATCTGAAATTTGACCTGGTTTGTGTACATGTCATTGCAAGCTACATAGATCTACTGTTTCAAAACATCTTTTTAATCTGTCAGCAAAAATTCATATCTACTAATGCCAGATCCAGTTGTTCTATCTGCTGGATGCTCCAAATTAATTTTCCAGATTGAAGGATATTCATATCAAAACAACAAGAACAGTATTATTCATTTTTTTTAAAGGAAAGGTTATTCAGCAAAGAGCTCCGATTAATATTGTAGATCAGTGAATTATTATATCAATATGCATAGAGAGGCATTAGTTTTTTTAAGGCAGTTTTATTGAGCAAAGTTCCTTTGTAGAATTTAAAAAGTATCTGTTCTACTTAAACATTTAGAGACAGTAGGATCTAAATCACAAATGTGCAATGTAGATGTCTGGTAGCTCTATTAAACACATGTATGTGAAACTACTGGAGCATACAAAGTATAGCTACTTGTCATGCAATATGGCCCCCTTTTAGCTTAACTTTTTTTAATATTAATCAAAATTTATTAATATATCAATATTCAATGATTTGTAATGCTATGAGCATAATTATGTGATAGTCCTGTTTGAATACTATTTGTTGCATTGTAAGAGTCATCATTTGGAAAGAATCCCTGCCTTACTATTGTGTTTGCCACTGAAGATTATAGAAATAGATTTGGACATTTCCGTCACCATTGATATTTATTGCCACTATTGGTCTATCAGAATTCACCTCGCATACACTTTGTATCTCGGGGTACAATTGTGTGTTTTATGAATACTTTGAAGCAAGATATATTCACGTCATGAAATCTTTGTGAATTGGAGCCGACAGCTTTTTTCACGTTATGAAATATATGCGAATTGCCATTGGCATTCAATGCACATAGTGTAGACAAGAACTTTCATGAGCATCTTAATTTGGGAATCTTGTTGGCTCTAGCGAAATACACGAAATTACAATGCACGTAAACATTCCTCGTTTTTATGGTAGATGATTTGTGAGGAGTTATTGTTTAATATTATGGCCAACAAAAATTTTGGAGTAGGGTTACAAAATGAAATGCTCCATCTCCTGGTCAGTACAAAATGATGATTCAAAGAATTTTTAAGAATAAATTGAACAATTATTTTTAATACTTTTAATGAAAAAAGTGTGTAGGTATCGGTACCCATGTGTGTCACAACCTTTTTATAGTCAAGTCAGGTATGTGATATGGTGACACATGTTTTGATAAGGGAATGTTAAATGTTGTCATTTGTTTCTTGCCAGTGTTGTCTGATGAAGTACTACTAGCGCCAATTTTATTCCCCCATCCAGAGAGCCCTCATGGACCATAGATTTTTATCATTGCCATGTCATCATCTATACTTGTTTCAAAATGTTCAATCCGAGAGGGGATTTCCTCCTGATCCCAAGGTCAACAGAATGTCCAGGTCTTTCTGTTTGTGAGTTTGACCCATTACCTCTCTGCTTTCTTGTTGTGTCTTTGAAGTGTTTCATTTCCTACATTTGCAAAATGATATGCAAAAATGGTATAAATTGCCAGTTTTAGTAAAGCTTGTCAATTGTATTTAGCATTGAGAGAATTTGCAATCTTATGTCTGTAAAAATGAGTAAGGGAAGGAATCGCCAGTGAAGACGCATAGTGAAGTAACTTTGTAGTTGCTTTGAGCTGTTTCAGGCATTTGCCTTTTCTGTGGGATTTCTGTGGAGGGCAGTGGCCAGAGTACAGTGGTCTCCACTATCATGGGACTCAGAAATGGGGTAACTAGTGGTTATTAAATATTGTTCTTCAGGAGTCATTTTAATCCATTTTGGTTAGTGTGACGTCTCCAGTGAACTGGGGGGGGGGGGGGAGAGGGGGGCAAAGGTGTTCATAGAGACTATATTTGCATTAATAATGCCACGGCATATTTAAGTTGACTTTCACAAATAGAGCAGAAACAAATGAACAGGCAAAACAGTAAAACAATATTCAAATTTTATGTAAGAAATTGATTGTTTAATGCCTGAATTTTACACATTTTCATCAAACATTATGTTGGTCACAATCACAAATGCCAATCAGATGAGGGGCTGCCATCACCATACAAGTCTCATTAACTTGCAAACAAATCTTCATTCAGTTTTTCCTGTTTTTTGTTTAAAGGAAATTCATGGGGAATCAATTCTATTCATTGCATCAAATGATGTTGAAGTTGTAGTATCTCAGCAGTAACTTTTGATGGGGTAGAGGGGGTTGTGTTTTGTTAAATAATTGTATAATATGATTAACATATTATATTTACAAACCAATATGAGAGAGTTAGAAGGTGATGACATCATACTATTCTAATTTGCATATACAAGGTTGATCAAAATAACTGTTTTCTACAAGGTACTTTTTGTTATTGATAACCATTAATTTGAACATAGAGGTGAGTTACTGTGTGAATGCTTCCATTAGCAGTACTGCAAGAGCATATGACAAAGGTACATGTATGTATGTCAGAAGGACCATCAGTATACTCCAATATCATTAATTTAGGACTGGTATATCAGTTACCCTGTAGGAAGCCAGTAGTGTTTACACCTGTCTGCTTTGTAACTTTCATTTAAAAAAGAGAAAGGGAAATCCATGTTTAATATGTTGCAGGGGTACATAGAGACTCTATCTCAATATGATATGATGTGGTAGAGGAGATGTTGCCATAGTATAAAATATATGTCTGTTTGTTTTAATAATAATGATGTTATAGGGATGGTATGGTTTCAGTTGAGATGTGGCTTCAGGTTTCGAACTTTTTTTCATGACAATTTGTTGAGATAATGATAATGAAAACCTTTCATGAAAACATGAAAGAGTATATAATTCTAAGGAGAATTCAAAGTTTATTTGATGAAAATTGGTTTTGAAATGGCAAGATAAAGCGATCCTAATACAAGGTGGGACCCACCTTTTATTAGGATCGCTTTGTGTTACCGGTACGTTGCTTTTGGATATCTCAACCAATTCATAACCAGTTTTCATCAAGAATAAACTTTGATTTCCTCTGAAAGTTGTATGCTCTTTCACAGTCCATAAAGTGGTTTCTAAGTATCTCGCAAAAAAGTCCAAAGCTGAATCTTCACCTCAACCAAAACAATACCTTCCCTTTATGGTTTATTCAAAAAAAGAATAGTCTTACTCCAAGCCTGTTGGATCCCCCCCCCCCCAAGACCTTTTGTGCTCAGTTCAATTCTGCCAATACTCTCAAACCCACATATGGTGAATAAGCTAGGACCAAAGAAGATGAACCAATCAAGAAACATACTGGAGTCACACCTCAATGCTGTGATGGGAACTTCAAAGAGGAATTCTTACATAGCCAAAATTTTAAATTCTAGAGAAAATTTTTTTAAAAGGTCAAGGGTTATCTGTACAGAATTGATTTGTACACTTTCAAATCTTTGCACCACTATGTTTTTTAGTATACTGTATATCATCTTGCCAGACTTGAGTGCAGTGGCTTCTTCAACATTCGCAATTGGTGCCTTTCAGCCTCCAAACATTATGTGTCCATGGAGGGAGGGTTATTTTAGAAGGAGATTAAAAAAATCTTGCTCTCCAAGGACATTCTAGACAATGTTTCGCTTTCTTCTTTTCACTGTACAGGAGTGCTCAAATTTTGCTTGTTCTGTTTGGATTTTGTTCCGACAGGAGAAAGAGAGAGAGTGTGTATAATCTGTTTTTATCAGAGTTTTAATTTTGAATGTAGCCTAGTGCCTTTCTGTAATATAAAATGGTGAGAAAACCTTTAATAGCACTCTGTGACAGACTGCAACCTGTGGACTGTGAAATATTTCATGCCAGGGATCATTGGAAAAAAAAAAGAGAAGTGATTTCTGCAAACATACCTCTGTGATCTTGACTGTTTCATTATGTCTTCATGTCTTTAGTTGTGGCAGGAGTGATGAAAGTTATCCATTATTTTGACAAAATTAATGTTGATGTTACAGCAATGGTGATGGCGCCTGTGGCAATTGATGATGATGATGATAATGATGATGACGATGATGACGATGATGACGATGATAACGGTGATGGTGATGATGGTGATGATGGTGCTAAGGTGCTGATGATGATGATGATCATGATGACAGTGATGATGATGAAGGTGTAGATGATTAATATTAGGATTAACTTAATTGAATGATCATATTGAAGATGCAGGATCAGCTGGACAGTGAACCTCCTCCAGTGTGATGCCGATGATGATTGTGATAATGGTGATGATTGTGATGATGATTATGATGATTATGATGATGGATGTGAGCCTATACTCAGTGGTCGTTGGGATCCACAGGACGAGGGAGGATGTGGTAACAGAAAATAAAGGTCATCAGGTGGATGTTGAGATTGTGTTGCAATCTTGATTGATTTATGAAATACATGCAGGTCAAAAATGAAAGATTCACATCTCTGGCTATTTCTCATTAGAATTAGCACTTGAAAGTGATGATGCAGAAAATTTGTGAGTTTGATAGTATTATTATTTTACATATATATACATATATCACATTATATTACATGATACACTATAACATATCATTATACAACGTATAATATACTGTGAAAGAGAATATTTTCGCCTGAGTAATTTTTGTGCTCGGCTGGGTAGGATAAGTTGTTGTTGTTTTTTTTTTTTTAATTCCACGGAATCAAGATGTATGGAACTAGTGGAACATGTGGCTAGCAAAAGTGTTGTTCATTTGCTTTTGTTTTCACACTGGTTTCTGGTTGCGGGAATTGTGCAAAAATTTCAGCACTGCGAAAATGTTCACTTTTACAGCAACTATGATAACATAATTTCAGAAATATGGATCTAAGCAAGATGTACACACAGTATATAAAGTGCTAATTTCATGTTTTTCAAGTATTTTGTCTAACAAATTTATCAGACAAATTTGCTCTCAGCCAATCAGATGCAAGGATTTCAGTAGCTTAGAACAGTTTGTAAAAAAAAATAATAATAATAATAATGATGAAAAATATCTGACAAAATGCTTCATGAAATGCCCCCCAGGAATCAATTCCTGATGAATGAAATACTATCATTAACATAATTTTGAGGAAGATGATTCCCAATTCTCATATGTAAATAACAAAAATGAAAGGTCTGCAAAAAGAAGTGCCATCTTATTTGGCATGACAACACAACGCCGATAAGATGAATGGAGGCGATGTTATTCCACGGTTCATACCTCCTTGATAGTGTACGAACTACCTTTTCTGAAGAGCGCCCTCTTGTGTTTTACATGAACGTTCCAAAATCGTGGACTGCGTTTTGTGGCTCAAGATGAGAGACAAGATTCGTTTACAATCAGTATAGATGATGATGATACACGAAATGATTTGCCATCTAAGGACCCATATAATTTGCTTGGTTTATCCCGATCAATATGGTTCTGAAAGATGTGAATTTCCTCTTCTTTTTTTTTTTACTGTTGCTTATTCATTCGCTCTCAGTTCCAAAATCCTCCAATTTTCCATCCAGAAGGGACCGTCACCTGATACCCGACACGTCGAGTTTACTTCTTTGCGATCAACTCACACTCCCTTTGTTCAACTTGAAACGTTCCAAGGGGCCTTTTTCCATTTCAAGGATAGACCAGAAAGGCATTCTAGCTTTTTGAAGATGATAAAAGAGCTTCACTGTATAAGACAACGTACTGCCAATCCGAGGGCCACGGGTTCGTGCATGGTCCGTGCATAGTTCGAAAAACAATGAAAATGACGCGTCAGACGAGAACGGATACGGAAATTTTATGTTGTTGGAGACTCAGGATATGTCACCGGAACAATGTATACCAAAGGGGAAATCTACGTCTTGCAATGTTCTTCCTTTTTGTTTTGTTTTGTTTTGTTTTGGGTTTTTTTTTTCACCCACTGAACGCGCTACAGAATTAACATGAAAAGACTTCCCTATCATGCGTTTGGTTTTGAAAATAATAATAATAATAATAGTTCATGATTATTCTTGTTATTTCTTCCCTTGCAAGTTACATACAATTTCGAATCGTGCATGATCATCTTTAGCCTCGATCGATTATGCATTATCACGTATTTTGATATCATATTCTTTTATACAATACAATAAGAACAAACAATTCGAAACAATCATAACAACATGTTAATACTCTTCTGACAATATCATTGATTTATTAAGTTCTTATAAACTAAAAAAAATGTTGTTCCCTTCCCAATCCTAGCCCAGTCATCCCTTTCTCCTTCTCTCTCTCTCTCCCTTCTTATTCTTTATCGTTAATATCACAGAAAGAGGTGGAGAGAGGAAGGGGAGATATTATAGACAGAAAGACAGACAATATAAAATTCTGAAGATCGCTGGTTTTCAATGTTTATGTGGACATTTATCACTATCATACTAACGATGGAAAAGCAACAAGCATAGTCAGACAATGTAGTGGAGCTATTTGTATACTTGTTGACATAAAGAAATAAACTAACAAATAGAGAAAATGAAACATTATGCGAAACATTAAACATTAAGTGACATGATCATTATTCTGAACGTTTATCTTACGAACGACACTAGACCGGCACGCCCATGGTCTACAAGCAATGGCAAGGGCATGATGTTCTATTATTGGAATTTGGAATTATTATATTGGTCGGTGAACGTCGCATCAAAATACGGGGAAAACTGATGTATCGAGATCAAAACACAAAACAAAGCAAATAATAGGCCCTATAATGTATACAGTTTTTACCGATAATACTCCGATTTCGCTCGGTTTCGCATAACAAACAAAGATTGGCCACGCCCACCTCGGGTAATGGAGGGAGGGGCCACCCCACAGCTGCTTCATCAGAATTAAGTAATTTGCATCTTTATCTTCACTCGCGTTCATTCTCTTTAACGATGATGTGGCTTTGGTCCTCTTGTCCTAATTCTTCACGGTCCCAACTATTCTAATTGTGATCATAATGTCATTAGAATGAAAGAGAGAGGGGTGGATGCATGAGGAGAGATTTCGTTCTTCTTTTCGCTCATTTATTCATTTCTATTTTTAATTCCAAAGCTTATACGTCATGATTGTGTTATACAAACGTCAAAATAACAGTATATTCCATGTAATATAAAGTATCATACACAATAATAGAAACGCGTCTTGTTTCGTCAGAACACTGTAAAAATTGAGGGGCTGCTAACGAGTGTTGTGAAATTATAATTTTGTATCATGCAGTCCCCTCACTCACGGTAGATGAGAAAGAAGGAGAGTCAGAGAAAGAGAAAGAGCATTAGAATAAATCAGAAAGGGAGAGCAGAAAATATGATAGACAGGGAGGTGGGGAAGGTTTAGTGGGCACAGGGCGTCGCCGACATAGTACAATGGACTGTCTTCTCTTTATTCCAAAAGAGTATCGCTTTGCTATTTATTGGTCTCTCCTGCGGTGTGATCTTTCGGAGCTGCGCGGCACTCTGTCGCGTGCCGAGATCCAACAAAAGAAAAGAGGAGTACAAAAAAGACGCATTATCACGAATAGAATGGCTCTTTTCTCTTCTCAGGACGTGGCAGGGGGTGTAAGCTCATAAGAGCGTGCGCCATTATGATGTTTTGTTGTAATTTTTGTTTGTGTAACATGTAGGCTACTGGTAATTTCAAGTGATCATGGGGGGGGGGGGGGTTGGCTAATAACTCAGAAAATATTGGCATATACCATTGACAAGAGGGGTACACAAATTTGACATGAATTTCGAATTGTGCTTTTCCGATAAAAAAATAATAATAATAAGCGTGAAAATTAAGAGAGTTCGCCTCAAAGTAATAACAGCTCCTTAATACAAAATCGTATCTTATCCCCAACAACGACATGATCAGACGCCGTGGAAGAACATTCGTATTTTGTAAATACCTGCAGCTGAATTGGCAATCCCCCGTTTCTTCGTACTGTACACGAATTTTCCTTTTCTGTCAGATTGTAACTTTTTTATTCAATACGGAAATAAAAACAACCAGAATTCCCCTAAGATTCGATTCCATTATACCTAACTATGATATTTCGGATGATCCATTGCCCTTTTACTGAACATTGTCTGTACAAAGTGTCGAAATTTGGCAAGACTATCACAATGGTCGCATACAGTCTCACCTTTGCTTTCTCATGAGCAAGTTGTTCTATATACACTGTATTGATAAAAGAAGCGATATACCTACATACCTACACTACACTTGCATGTTCTCTTAAACCAGAGATATTGATTTAAGATGTGGTAATACATTTCATCGCCAGTGCACCGGCGGTGGAAGTAAACAAAACTTTCTGGTGTCTATATATAACAGACATTATGACTGTATGGGGTTATGAGAAAATAACGCCAAGAAAGTTCCTCCTGACTATTTTCATCAGGAATGGTTAAATGCTGTTGATAATAAATGTCATCCAATAACTTCAAGAAATATGAGAAGGAGTGGCGATATCAAATGGGACGATCCGAGAAATATGTAGGAAACGAAGAAGGAAAGAGGTGGATATACGGAGAGAAAGAAAAAAAAAGAGAAGAGAGAAAAAAGAGGAAAACCGTATAGAGGAAAGAAACAGGAGCATTGTCGAATTAGGCCGTAGAGATAGAAATTATATATCTCTATGAATAAGGCCTACATACACAGGGGCGGATCCAAGAATTCCGTAAAGAGGGGGCGCGTTTACAAAATTAAAGGGGGGCGCACGCACCCCTCCCCCCATTTTTTTCTTTTTATTTCTTTTGTTTCATCAAAAAATAAAGAGGGGGGGGGGGGCGTGCGCCGGTTGCGGTCCTCCCTGGATCCGCCCCTGATACATGAAATAAAGTAATTGCCCAGACCATCAACCACTCGGAGTCACAAACTCAAAATCATGAATCGAATTTCAAAATTTCCCTCGATGATAATCCATGAATTTTTCCCATCATATCTTCCTAGCTCTTCAAGATATTACAAAGTTGA
This sequence comes from Diadema antillarum, assembly GCF_040938485.1. Classification (NCBI taxonomy): domain Eukaryota; kingdom Metazoa; phylum Echinodermata; class Echinoidea; order Diadematoida; family Diadematidae; genus Diadema; species Diadema antillarum. The sequence continues at coordinate 2,533,023 of NW_027270942.1, read as the reverse complement.
AATGAACGTTACTATTCCTAAATTCAAATGCTTCTCTATTCTTCAGGACCCTGTTTTGTTAAGCTACAGTTTTAGTTGATTTCTGAGACTTTATTAATGTAATCAATTTATACGTTTACGGTTTTGATAAAACTCTGTAGTGTTTACTCCATCTGTGAGGTCGAAGAACTGAGGCAGGTGGTAATCTAGAGATCGGTGGTGGATGGTATTGGGTAATGATACCATGGCACAGCATGGAGAGACCGAACGTCTGCTGTGCGCTATTATCTGATATGAATTGCTTTAGTATCAATGGAAGTTTATAGAATAAAGAGCGCAAAACTCGCGTGTGCCGAGACGCGTACGTATTTAGCCATTGACTGATCATCTAGCTCGTGCTCACACTCTCGGCCACTCATTCACTAAATCCAAGCACTGTGCATGATTGTATGCAGCACTGCACTAGCAGCGCTTTGTAGATGCGGGATTCTTTTTCGTACGGTGAAAATGACCGCTGCGAGTGCTTGAGGCGCTAGGGACTTCTAATTCTAGCTACAGGTAAGAAAATCTTTACGTCAGAAATAATTGATGAATATATGCTACTTGATTTACCGAGCACTGTGTGTGACTCCGTTTCTCTTGCTTTTGTTTACCTCACAGATACAGGGGAAGAAAGGCTTATGAACTGACAGCATCTCGCTGCTGATACTGCTACCGTTTCATTCACGCTCCTCTATCTGTATGTGTGTACGTGTGTAGAGTGTGCAGCCAGCCGCCAGCCAGCCGCATCCCACGCACGCTCTTCCGGTATTTTGCCAACCCGAGTGTCTTCGACACATGTATGCACGGTCACCCCTGCTGCAGTGTACCACGCGCTGTGCTGTGTGTTGTGTAGGCGTGTGTGACGCCCGATACCAGTCCCAGTTTATAGCTGTTGCCTGCATCTGAAGAAGCGACACGGAGAGTGACGGCTGCACTCATTCACTCACTGTCTGTTTAGTGACATCGATCCACCCAACGCGATTGCGTTGTTCTGAATCATCGGGATTTTTTGTACTCTGACAAAGAAGGGAGGTATTTGGAGTGGCGAGGAATCAATTCACCACTCTTTGATATTTGAATCTCTGTGGAAGTACAAAGGATTAATAAGCACACAACGTCATGGCGAGTCGCATGAGAAAACTATTTCATCGGCCAAACACGGCGGCCCTGGAGGAGCGGCGCAAAATTAGACAAGAGCTCTTTACATTTGTCAAGGTTTGTATTTTATTTTATTTATTTATTTTTTTTTTTGGTCCAGGGTCTTACACAGTCAGTACCGATACACAGAAATTTGTAAATTTACTGATGTAAGGAAATCTAATAACCATAGTTATCTGGGTAAACTCGGCCTACATCTGTTTAGTGTAGGAACCCTAGCAGGTAAACTCGGGCACTTGTAATTGCACTTGCACTTGTAATAACTTTGTTTTTGTCAGATGTCTGTCCTGGGGAGTTTTATGATTTTTTTAAATAACTTTTACGGTCCTCCGGTGACGGACGAAAGCCTGTCATATTAATCGCTGTATACTAGCTAGGGAGATGCTTAATAAAGTATAATATCTCTCCCATCTGTCGACATGAAGCATTGGAAGGGTGAGGTACCTCACCCTCCTCGATTTCATCTAACAATGTTAGATAGAATCTATTTCACAGTCCTAATGTTACATCCTAGATTTTGTACCTGTTTGAATGCTGTCTCTTTTTTTCTGTGACGGTCTAGTGTCGTTTACAGCATTATTCATTTGTGTGCATCGGGTAACATTGCACAGCGTACATACTGTTCTGCAGCTCAGTACATTTTCAGTGAACATTCATTATTTGACCTCCACATGGTATTGTGTAGATGTCAGTCCAGTACAACATACAGTACATTTGTAGGCCTACAATTTTGTACCTCCCAAGATTTTTGTTGTTGCAAATATTGTAGTAGATTGCTTGTTTAAAGCAATTTGGGGGCAAAATTACATACAAGATGTACAATGTATCTCTCACTAAAGTGGTCTGAAAGATCATATTGTAACAGGGGGTAATAAACATTGGAAACAGAAAATAACCTGACAATCTGACATGCATTGGGACATCCCTGAAATGGCCCCTTTTACTGTGAACATACCCAAATGTAAATGGCACATGAAGTGGTATTCTTACTGTTTACAGCCCTTATTTTTTTAGACAGACTTTTATTTGTTTATGATATATATACAATTTCTTATTACTGGCAAAGAAGAAAAGAATGGATACATTGAAATATCAACTATGCTTGATTAAGCATGCTTGAACTCTACACATTTTGGAGCAGACAAGACAACAGCTTGAAAAGCCACCATGTATTGTGCCTGCATGCATGAATGCAAGCAAAGGTCACAGGTGATAGAAAGATGGGAAGTGTTCAGTGGTTCATTGTCATCCATCCCACATTCATAGCACTGTGTATTACAGGCCCATATTTCTTCCTTACCTCATTGCCACGTTGCAGGGTACCCTGGGTACACGTAATTGTTTCAAGGATCACTAGTCATGAACAAAACAAGGTATACATGTATATGGCTTCTTTGGATTTTTTTTTTCTTTGTTTCTAACCATTCTTTCCATGTTGGTGACATTGTCGGCTGTGACATTGGCAGTGTCATTCATGCCTTTATTCACATTCTAGTTCAAGTACTGTGTACAATTTATATTAGTAGGTTGAGCAAATTAAAAAAAAAAAATATTGATTGGAACAAAACATGCTTTCATCGTATTTAAAGTAGACTCTACCAGTCTCAAAGTGACTGTAAGCCAGTTAACCTGAACGGAACAAAAACACAATGTCATAATCTATATACAATGTTGTATCTGAAAAGAATGAGTACCAGTAGCCTCCTTGCTTTAAGTGTGGTACAATGTACATTGAAGGGCATGCAGGTTCGATATCATACTGAGGTACAGTTCGTATTCCACGATCAAATCCACCCCTGATCATGAAGAGCATACGTATGTTTAAACAGCAATGGTAAACAAAGCATGAATTTCCCTAGTCATATTAAACATTATAGTACACTCTGCATAAGTATGTGTACACAAGTACAATATGTAGTGTTCAGACAATATGAGAATCAGGTGATATTGCCTGACATTTTTGGTAGTGCAACATCATTAGTTTTCATTATGTCTTAATGTTGTTTAAAACCCCCTCTCTCTTGTAGATAGGGTATTACTCACATAGAGATCACATAGTACAGCAATCAAACTTTTACAGTTTTGTTTGTTTGGCTTAACAATTCTATTAAGCTTAAACACAAGTGAAGTTTCCCAGATACAATGAGGTACCCTCCCACGCTGCATTGTTCCCCAGAAGTACTTATGATACATTGTTCATGCTTTGTTTGAAGCTGTTGCCCACACAGGTAAAAAAGAAAAAAAGAAAAAAAAATGCCTGCTTTGGTGGTTTACGACAAACCACTTTAAAGTGCCCAAACAATATCTTGAAAACAGAGAGACACATACCAGTACACAGAATGTACATGTAAAGAAAAGGTTTGGTTCTGTCAATTTGTGTGGGAAGACCCTCAAAAGGGCTTTTTACACTTGTGTTTCTTAACCCCGGACTTTCTCTGACCCAGGACTATCGTTAGTCCCGTACCAATTTTTTCAGCTTTTTACACTGGCCAATTAGTCCCGTACTATCTCTTGTCCGGGGCTAAGGAGAAAACTGACCTTTTTACACTCGTATTTCTTAGCCCCGGACTTTCCAAACCACATGAATATTCATAATTACGCTGTGTACTGTACACGTACACGCACGCACCGGCAGCACTTGATTGCCTCGTTTCTGATTGGTCAGTGAGGGTCGGACTTCGTCTCCGTCGCTTAGCCCAGGATTATTTTTTCGTTCTGTTTACACTCACTTGCTTGGCACCGCAATTGCGGTGCTAGCACCGCAATTGCGGTGCTAACCCCTGCTATTTTGCAGGGCCAGATAGTACCGTACTATCGGTGGGGCTAGCCCACTTTGGCAAAAACGAGTGTAAACAGAAAGTGGGCTAAGGATAGTCCCGTACCAACGGTGGGGCTAAGGCCCCCCCTTAGCCCCACCGATAGTCCGGGGCTAAGCAAAAATTTACAAGTGTAAAAAGCCCTATAGACCATCATAGGGTTCTTTGTCCAATTTGCCTGAGGCAAACGGATCAAACACTCGTGCCATTGATATCTAGACTGTGTAGGATGATTAACCTTCATTTGCCCATTGGGCCAGTGTGAAAATTGTTGTCTGTATTGCCCTGTTTTGTATTTGTAGATCAAATAATGCCCAGAAACTGTATCCAGAATCAGAGATGGATGCCTAGTCAACTATTAAACTACACACAGACATGTTGTCAAAGCCAGAAATGTTCAAAAATTAGCAGTTTACCTGTACTTATACAGATTGCAGTAACATGGATTCTGCACTGGTACAGTGTCTCTGTCACAAAGCACGTCTCTGTGCACCACTTTTCTTTCTCTTTTTCTCAAAAGTTTGAAATCATTGGAGTTTCAGGTGCATTATGCTATGATTGATAATGTTTTGAATAGCACAGTGCATAATATTTCCTCTCATCCCACATACAGTGCGTTTCTCTTTTAGGGTAAGGGGGATATCTGTGACATTAAAAATGCAAGCAGCATTATCCAAGTACAATTGTAAGTACATGTCTACACATGTGTACGTGAACTGCTTTAGGCACGACTACTGTATGCCAAACTTGAGGTTGAATAATTGGCAAATGAATACTTGAATCCTAATATCTATGAATAATGGAATGATACATTTCGTATGGTGTGTGTGATGACTCATGCATTGCATGGCAATCTGCACTTTGCACTCTTTTGCTATTAAAAACCCTTTGCTGTTCCCCCAAAAATGATATTTACCTTCCCGTAAGGCGCAAGCATTGCAGGTCTCAGAATTGTTCTTTGACTCAAAGACTTCTTCAGTATTGGGATGGCTTAAGAAGATTGTCAAACTCTGGGGATTGAGCTGGTTGGTGATGATCACAACAAATGAACGGAAAACACCGAGGCACACAAAAGCTTTGAAGATAATTCTGCACCTACATGTATGAGTGCATGTATTAGAACAACCTGCTTGAGTTGAAGTGGCATGTACTATAAGTGCATGTACGATGTTCTGTACCTTTAACTTGCATCGCTTCTTCAATGTTAACCAATCAAATATGCAGGAAATATCAAAGAGGATGCCTCTCCTGAATTTCATGATTTATTCACACGGTGTTGATCAGATGCACTCAATCAGCAAACTGATGGGATATGGATAAAATTAGTGAAGTGGTATAGATGCAAAGATGAGATTCCCATGGATATGTAGTGGCATCTAGTCTAATTGTACTTGTATTAACGTGAATGGCTCCAGAAGAGTGAAATCCATTCATGATAGGTAAAGTGTGGTCATACAAGTGTACACTATGCCACGTGTCTTCCCATTTGTCCACTATACATGTACGGTAAGCTGTTTTCATCACTATTTTTTTTTTGTGTGTGTGTGTTATTATTGTTTTGTTTTTTTTAATAAAAAAGGTCTCTCTGCTGCATTTGGACAACGTGATGCCAGTTGGTACCACCACATGCATTGTCCATTTCGTTGGCTGGGCGATGGGTTGATACATTTTCCAGACTCTCCCCCCTCTTATTCACCGACAATTGTGGGTCTGGAAGATCGGGCACCATACACCGTGGGCCCCATTCATTTGGCACTACATGTTGAGCAAGTGGATGGCAGCTCTCGTAGGCATGCATTCAGGGATGAATCTCTGTGGGCATGATTGTGGTTCAGAGGGATGGAGATCTCATCAATTTCTCCCAGGGGTCATGTGTCAATGTTGGAAAGAGGTCAACAGTCATGGCTGAATTCCCCCAGTCAATGAATCCGCAAGCAAGGTTGTCTTCCCTCGCCCAGATAATAATGTACAGGTCCTCACATCTGTAGTCCCTGCTCCCCCATAAACCTGTGTGATCAAATGTGATTGATGCTGCTTTTGCGCAATTGAAAATTTGACTTTGAAACTGAAATTGATAGCAGATTGAAGAACACCGAATTCGTAGGGTAACACTGCAGATCTTATTGAAAGCAGTGATTTGATGTATATCCCATATCTCCCATTCATAATGTTCCATGTGCTAAAATGCTGGAAATTTTGATTTTGCACTGATGGGGCATACAAGGTATAGTCAGGGAGGTTGGTCCTGGTATAGTTCATGAAGAGCATGGTGGTGACCAGCACCATGAATAACTCAACTTTTGATTACTGTTCAGAAGTGAGAAAAGGATATAGTAGAGTAGTTCTGTTTGTCATCTTCAAATTCAAATCTTCAGTGCTACACTTGCAGCTCCGTCAGACTTTTGATAAAACCAAAATGACAACAGCAGAGGAGAAAACCAAACAGTCCAGTGCTAGAAAATTTGCATACATTTAAGGTACAATATTATTTATACTGTAGTTGCTGTTGTCAAATATGATCCATAATTTGGTATACTCATGAATATTATATATATTTTTTTTGTACCCAGAGAAGGGGGGAAAAAACTGCAATTCTATGGAGAAAACTTTGTAGGAGATGGAGAGAGAGTCTGCAGCAAATCATAACCGGAAACATTCTGTTGATCATGGAAAATTATTTTCAAGGGGGAGGGGGGTAGGACTTGGGGAATGGCAACAGCTGAGACAGTACAGCTGTCATTCCATTCTAGGGACTTCCCCCAAAATTAATGACTTCCTGCACTGGATTTTGAGGTAGTGGATATCTTAATGCAGGGTGTCATGTGCCCACTTGGCGGGTCTGCAAGTCAGCTGCCGGCGGGTTGTTCAACCCATCCCCACTCAATCAAAAGAGCTAAAAATAACAGACAGTGGCCACATGTGTATGCTGGGAATAGCAGAGAGTAATACAGGAGCATCATGGATTATAGCAATGTGACTGTCATGTGTGCCAGGGGAAGGCAAAATTATCTTTCACCAATCTCAGAACTGTACAGCTGTAGGCCCTTAATGTACAACTGTACATGTAGACGATTCAGATAGAGCCTGCTATGGATCAATGAAGTTGTGATGTCAGTTGCCGGTGTAAAGGCATGTACACAAACATGAACAATATACTTGTAGTGACAGCAAAAGTTTTTGAAGTGTCATAGGAAAGAAAAAGTTAAAGATATTGCATGTGGAGTATTACACTTTCAAATCTTGGAGTGAAAAATACAATGTACAAAATAAAGAAAATGCATGGTTTGCATGTGTACAGTAGGAACTTGTGGATTCATAAGATGTTTGATAAATGTGACACTGTAATCTACATTGTACATTAGTACTTTATAGAGATTCTTGGGGGAAATCCTGTGAGAATATGATGCGATACCAGCTGTTTGTGATTTCTGTAGTCTGTATTAAGTGCTCTGTGTAAATGAACCATTTAACACCCAGAGGAACGGTGTCCCGTGCATTATTGACAATCATTCCACACAAAGGAGGTACAGAATACTTAATGTATTTCACGATTATTTGAGATGAAAGAGTAGAGTAAGGATATACTGTTTACAGCGATAATATGAACCACATAAAGAAACACATGCAGGCATATCCCCCCCCCCCCCCACATTCACATACAGACACACATCCTGTTTTTAATCCACTCACAAATATTTGAATATAAGGGTTCAAAATTACAGTATGAATAGTCTCCTAATGAATGTACAAGTAAGCACTTCGGTGTACATGTACAATGTACATGTACAATTGTAATACAAATCAATACAGTATAAAGGCATCTGCAGTCAGGTGCAGTACAAATTGTTGTATATTATATGTATCTTTTCAAGTGGAACAGCTGTGGCCAGGTCACAGGTGCTGCACGATGAATTCTTTGTGACATTGTGTTTGTTTATGTGTGCCACATTATTCTGAGACCACAATGCACAATCATTTTTGGAGAACATTCTGTCCTTTGAAAGCCATGGAACTTTTTATAGAAATGTTTGTGCGCATGACGCTTTCAATTTACTGTGCCGTATTGCAGTTTATCGATCGGCTCGTGCTCTGTTGTGTGTGTTTGAGCAAAAGACTGAAGTTTGCAAGCCGTCGAATGAGTGAAGCGTGTGAATGTAGCACACAAAGACTCAAGCATTGCAGTATGACCTCATCAGCATGGATGGCAATTTGAATGTGAGAGTCAAAACAGTTGAATGGGATACAATATATGTGTAATAATGAAACTAAAAAGTGAGGACTTACAAGTAAGCCACCAGCTTCCTTTATCAAATATATGCTATGCTGTACATTGCGCTACAAACTGTAGTTATGATCACTGTGCAATATTCTTGCATCTTTGCAATGGATATTAAATTGCATTTGTTGCACTTCATACATTGTACCTGCTCTCAAAAGACACACACTCATACACACAAAAGGGGGTGTTTGTTTTTAGTAGTGAGGTGCTATGATAACAAAATGGCTTTCTTAAAATAACTTGTGTAGTTTTTTTACAAGTCATGGCAGTACATTGTAAAATGAAACCTCATCCACAAATTTAGCACTTGCCTGTACATACAAACTTTGTAGGCCTACATTGTACATAAACCGTGTGCTCTCTAATATTAGACTTCAAAGCAATGTCAACAGTGGTATTATGTGAAATGTTAGAATACTTCTGGCAAAGCAAACTATACCTGTAATAGGCTGTATACTGCATGTATGCTCTTCAAGTGCTTTCATCTTCTTCCTTTCTCTGATTTCACTGGAAATACATACACATTGTAGTGTAGTGGCAATGATGAGCCCAAGGAAATAAACATGCATTAGGCCTGACTCTGATGAGTCAACGTGTGTAGCAAGTCATCAGTTTATCACATTCTTGGGAGTATGAGTGTTGATGTACAGTTGTATAAGGTGTATTGGAGTAATGGGGGCTAGTGTGAGTTGGGTGTACTGTAGTCTCATTTTTCCGGTGAAGATTACAAGGGATTTGTCACTCGCGCATTTAGTTTTGTTCTGGTGTGCATAACTGTTACATGCTTTGAATAGATTGCATTGTTTCTACAGTTGTACATAATAGACCATAGAATGCAGTACTGTTTGTTGTTTGCTGCTTCTTAAAGAGTTTAACTCAAATATTAAGGGTATACAGATTTGTAATGTGTGATGCTAATTCCCTCCTCCCTCTACCTCTCCCTAAAAATATAACTGATAGGTAAAAAAAAAAAGTTCCAGTTCGACATGTACATGTACATGTACACTGTAATTTCTTTTCACTAATCAGTGTCCTGGAATTTGCTTTTGGGAGGCATTAAAATATGTAGGTCCTTGTGTATTCCAGATGAGACAGAATATATACATTTTCAATGTTATTTCACTCTCCAATAATTTGTGATAGGTAAAAAAGGATCATTTGGAAAGAGAAAGCAAAGAGAAATTGCAGACATAAACCCCTACATGTGTACCAGAAATGACATCATTGTAAACCCAGTGTGCAAACAAACTGGACTTTACCTTCAGTTCTGTTTACGAGTTCCTTTTCTGAATCAGTGAGAAAACATTTTAATCAGGAGACCTATATTCACACTCACTGATTGATAATTTGTAATGGTGGCAGCTGCTGGCTACTCCACAACAACAGTGTTTGCTCAGTTTGATTCATCATTGCAATTAGCATAATCCCGTGTCATCAACAATGCCAGTACTAATTACAAGCCAGAAGTTTCATATGAGGAAACTCACTGAGTAATGGCTAGGGATTGTAGGTACAATATCAATGCTTGATGCAAGTTAGTTGGTTCCTTCCCGACCTGTGACTATGTACGAAAATTATAGCCAATTTATATGCCCAGTGGGAAGGTACAGTACAAAAATGTATACAGTAGTCTGTATTATGTGATTCATCCCAGAGAACATTTAAAACCAAACCATTGTCATTCAAACTCCCGAGACCCATGGTACCTGTATATGTTGTCGAAGAAAGAAATCCCTACAAAACCTTGAGGCATTTGTGTCAGTACGTAGAAGATGGTCAGGAGAATGAATAGATCTAAAAATATGTCTACCCATTACAGGAAAATAAAAGTATGTGGTACATCATGTAGAAAAGGAGTGAAGGACGGCGTTGAAAGTAGAATCACTATAAATAGAACCTTGTAGTAAACATGCAGATGTGTATTACTGCATAATAACGCAGGTCAGGAATGGGGTAGTCATTACTGGGTAGATGGACATTGTATGTTGTTTTCACACACAGACACTCATGCAGTTAAGAAGCAGTATGCTTGTTTTTCTCTTGAAAAGTGTGTTTTGCTGCTATGAGTGCGAAGTATTTGTAGACTTAAAATGTATGTACATTGTAATATGAGCTACAATGTATGATCCTCAAAACTCATCAGAAACTGAACGGGGTAAGAGTCTACTTTAATATTCATAAGCACTCTATGTATGAGGAGACGAATGTGTGAATGCTACAAAAACTGCGTGTGGGTTGAGAATCTTGCCCATTCGGTGTTTCTTCATTTATTTTTTGCTTTTGTCGATCCTGATGAGAGAGCTCTGTACGTTTAATGTGACGAGGCTGTTTACTTTGGGATAAAAATTAATAGCTGCTAGCCTGAGATAAGTTGGCAGATTAGTTTTTGATATTACTCTAGTGGTAGCCTCAGAAATCTTGTAAGTCTGACAAGGATAGACTCTGCTTACCATATTGTGTGATTTCTGTTGTCACTAGCACCTTTGGTTCATCCCCAAGTGAACTTGCCAGCCAAAGACACATTTGTAGATTCTCACTTTCCAGCGTGTCAGATTCATTGCCTGTAAAAGGTGCACTGTATTCTTGGTCAGTAAACTTGCGGTCCAGACCAGTGTATTGTCTCAACATCACTGGCCGGAAGTACTAGTGTAGTCTGGCACTTCTACAAACTCATGTGGAGCCTCGTAATCAATAGCTGCCATCTATTAAACGTTTAATATATACATGTATATCCTAATGAGTGTGGAAGAGAGTGATTTATTCTGAGTACCACAAACCCAAGAATAGCAATGTAAACACACTTTGAAAGTAGTCAAACCTGATTTCCCAGAAAGAAAATAAAGAGCAAGCAAAATTTTGGCTGCCAAGCACAAAATTACTTTGGCTTTGTGCAGATCCTTGTGTTATCACAACACTTCACTGTGGTGTAATGTTCTATCATTGATAATCCTGTGCCAATACATATTTCTCCTATTCCCCCCTCTCTTTCTGCAGACTGTGGAACATGGCTTCCCGAGCAAGCCCACTGCCCTGGCCTACGATCCCAAGCTGAAGCTGTTTGCCATCGGGACATCTAATGGAGTCATCAGAATGTATCCTTTGAACTTTGACACCCGAGGAGCGAATTCAGCGACTTGCACAGAGAATGAGCGAGAAAGAGAGGGAGAGAGAAGTGTATTAATGTCTGTATGAAACATAGTGGAGCAATCCTATGAACCCCTCTTGCAGTCTCAGCACACATGTATGTTCTTGAGTTAAATTAAAGCCTACAGTGATATGAGAACATGAAATGTTCCCGTGTATTTAAGCTTTAACCCAGATAATTTGCGAGCTGTGCAGATACCCCTCCTTGGGCGCGTGTGTCTCGTAAATGAGCATACCAAAGTCAGGTGATTGCAATTCTCTTCAGACGTGTGCTTCCTTCATTAGTAATTGTGTGTGTATCTCTTTCCCCATAAACCTGGATGGCAAGTAAGACAGGTTTCAGAATATCTAGGTAATCTAGAGTGCGCACATATCATTCCGGCTGTATTTGTTGGACAGCTGTCAAAAACCAGAAGACTCTCTGTCAGTCAATGATAACATGTACATTTAGTGTACAGCACATCATATTTGAGTAAGCAGGCAATCATTGATATGCTGAGAAAAATTGTACATGAAAGTGATGGATATTTTGAAGGTATTTGCAAGCCCTTCTGATATCCCACTAGATCTCTGTAGACTTTCATTATTTGATTGAATTAAATGTCCTAAACGAATTGGAATTTCATTTTGATTCTTCAATTTTTAAGAGTAAAAATGTAGGGTGGCATCTTGGGCTTTGGTAGATAAAGGCAGCTGGAAAGTTACGGTGTTTGTTGTCATAATTTTGTGCAATGTTGTTACAGCGCAAATCATTGTGAGATCCTGCTCAGACAATGCAATCGAATGCTCTGCTGCTGTAATCACCGGCTATGTATGTCGTATTTAAATGCACATTATTCCTTTGAATGCACATGCTACGTTAGGTGACAATGTGTATTAGTATCACCATGCTGTGGGCATTGTGCAGTACACATATATAATATAATAATGATAATGACACTCCTCAAAATATGGCATGCCTTCATTCGACAAATACCGTATAGTGTGTAATGTGCAAAGCCTTGCACAGCCTGGTTTAATTTCATTGGGCCAAAACCGTGTCAAATGTGAGTGAGAATGCACCTGGATATTCATTTCCTGAAGCGCTCAGTGCGTCCCAGCTTCCCACATCCGATTGCCTTCAAATGTCTGAAAGTCAATCATTTCATGTGTCTGAGGATTCCTGCAAGTAATTATATTAACAACTGTCCAGGTTTCTATCGTCTCTTTTTTCCCCCCTCCAAAATATATTTCCAGTGTCTAATATTCATACCATGTATGAAAGCAATCGTCAAATCTGTCAAGATAGTGCTCTCATTTGACTTGAGGTATGACATTTAATTCATCTGCCATAAAAGTATTTTGACATGCAGGAGAAAAAAAAAACACAAAAAAAAAATCAAGGCATGGATTTGGAGTATTAGTGGTTAGAAAGAAAGTGGGAATCAAAAGTGAGAGATTGAGAGATATTAGATGTGAAGAGAGAGAGAGGGAGAGAGGGTGGGAAAGACAAGAAGAGAAATGAATTTCAGACATTTTCTCATACGCATTGTAGTTTCGTTTGTGTTGTTGTGTTTAACATGTATCTCATATTTTTCATGTCTCTTGTTTTCATTTGAGTTTTACGTATGAAGTGTAACTTGCCATCAGCAATTGAAAAAAATGAAAGTATACTGCAGACAAGGATAAAACAAGTTTGTGGTTAGCTCTTCTTGGTCTCATGACATACATGTATACTAAAAAAAAAAAACACCTTGTAGGCCCCTATTTCTTTCTTTTTTTCAAACCTCAGAGAGGGTTAAAGAACTGTTTGTGGTGAGATCAGCTCTTCTCTCGATTTTAAATCATGTCATGTGCATGAAAGGGCATACATCTATACTGTAAAATGAGGAATGTTCACGTGCATTGTAATTTCGTGAATTTCGTGAGCGCCAACATTCGCGAAATTAAAATGCACGCGAAAGTTCTTGTCTATACTATATGCATTAAATGCCAGTGGCAGTTTGCAAAAATTTAATGCCGCAAAAAAGGCCGTCAGCTCCAATTCGCGAAAAATTCATGCCACGAATATATCATGTTTTACAGTATGTTACTGTCGTGATTTTTGCCGAGACACAGTATTGTTTCATTACAGTGTACGTACACGTGTTGTGTGTGTGTGCATAGTATTTGTGTCTGAAACCATGTTGTGTAGGCCTACAGTATTCCTTTACAGATCAAGTTTGTTTTGTTAGCCTTTGTTTAGTTGCAAAGTTTAAGCCAGTGGTCAGCTTGTAATGGCTTCTCTACCTTGTTTGGTAGTATGAAGGCAAATGGGAGTCTACCCCAAGGCTAATTCCAAAGAGCGCAATCATGACTAAAACCAATCAATACGACCAGAAGAAACAATGCGGTCTTGTCGTGAATGAATTGTGAATCAGCTTCCCACTTCTCTCCACCACCGCCGCCCCCCCCCCCTTTCTAGAAACAACATCCCCTGTCTGGAATGGACTGTGTGCATTCAGATGATAATACAGGTTTAGGGAAGGGACGTGGTGTTGTACTTGTACTGAGGTAACAGGGAGGTTGCGGTGAGTCAGGCTGATGTCCTCGTTCTTTGTTTTCCCTCATCGATCCAAAACATCAGACTAGTACGCACCACTCTAGCTGTGTGACTAATGCCCAGCACACACAGTAGGACCATGGGGTGAACACTACATTGTTTTTTTCATTTGTCGTCCAGTTATAAATACAAATGTGCCACAGATGGTGTGCTAACATGGTAGTCCCTTTCTCTACTTTTGTGAGGTCACCACCCTGGCTAGACAGCGTGTGACCCCGTTTTGTCAGGGCCATTTAGTGTTAATACATTTTTGCTGTTTCCTACAGACTGGAGTGATGGGTTGTGTGGATTGTTTTTAAAAAAATATCCTAATTCCTATGTAAGAAACAAATATCATTGAACAAGTTTGTACATATAATAGAGCTTTAAATGTTCAAAGCACATAGTGAATTCCATTGCCTATAGTCAGCTCCAATTACAATGTACGGTATGTTTGTCAGCTCTTGCATAATGGAGAATAATGTCCTTAAGTTGATGTAGAAGAAATTCATTCCAAATCAAAACATACACTGACCTTTTACAGCATGTGTTGTAGTTGTGTATTCAATGACTGATTCAGAATTTTTAAGACTGAAAATGGCAAAGGTGAATTTTAGTATACAATTTGTAACTGTTCTTAATGCTGTGTGAATATGGGTGAAGAGAACGTAAACAACCCTATCCTGAAAAGGGGGGGGGGGGGATGGGAAGCTTATGGCCGTTAAGGGTTGGGCAGTGATCATACTGGTTGTGTAAAGTGTAAAAGCATTTTCTGCAAGAACATACTTCTAAAGTCATAAGTGTACCTTCGGTCATTGCTCCAAAAGTGTTACAGGTTTTTGCTTGTTTTATTTGGGTATATTTTTTTAGGGGGAAGATGTAGGGAAAATACACATGAAGTAATTGGAGATGGTTCAGGCTTTAATATGTTGGTTGACCATTGCACATGATATGGCTCTATATTTAAAAAAAAAAAAAAACAGAGAGAGAGAGAGAGGGGGGGGGGGGGGGGGGAGAGAAAGAAAGATATCAGAGGTGGGAGTCTGTTAGAAACTCCAGTAGGATACAATGTACATACGTGTAGCTACTGGTAAGTGGATAATTACTTGAGTAGTCTGCCACCCCTGTTGATAATAAGTGACCTCCATGCTATATAGAAAATTGGGGAGACCCAATACGGCCATCTGCCTGTAATTAATACGGGTGAAAGCATTGAATGGGGCTGTATTTACTGTGAACCTAACCACACAATACACTAAGTAAGCAATACAGCAAGATACTTTGTTTGCCCTTTTTGTCCTCTTTTTTCCCCTTCTCTATTTCTTTGCCTGGTGTTTTAACCCCTCCAGTCCAACTTTGTCATCTTGTCAGACCCCCCCCCCCCCCCTTTTTATTGCATCAAATGGTTCCCAGCTATTGCATTGCCTGGAGCAGAAAAATATGGTAATTGAATAACTGCTTGAGCACTAATAACCGCAGCTGGGAAAAAATCGCCATTCTAGAGATTTAAGTGGGCTATCAAGAACCACATGGCATTATAGCTGGGAGACTCCCTTAGTACATAGATCACAATGATTACATTAATTCTTCCTTTAAGACATTCATACAGGTGGTCCATGGTAAATAAAACCCTTTGTAATTAAATTTCTGGAAGCAGCCATGTTGATATCTGGGTATTGTGACTAAGTATTTCTTGTCAGATTTTATTGCAATTTGAGAACTAAAGAAATAAAGGAAATAGAATGTCTAGTTTTTATATATGTGTAAAAGTACGAAAATGTAAATTTTTTCTAGAGTGCATCACATTGTACTGTTATCAGGACTATTCCTATCATGCTGCCAAAAAAACAAAACAAAGCAAAACAAAACAAAACAAAACAAGGCTAGTACTGAACTTGTACAAAAGTAGCTCAATATTCTATACTACTAGACCAAAATATGACTGTGAACTGCATGTACATTCATATTTCAACTTTCAAGACCCACATTCATGTGCCTGTTGCATTATATGTGTGTGTGATCAGGTTTACATCTCGCTTAGGTGTGATATCAATATTTGCACTCTAAGTCACGTTCTATTTTTATGTACTTATTCTATACCACCACCCCATCACTGTCCCTCTCTCTCTCTCTCTCCCTCTCCCTCTGTCTTTCTCTGTTGTGTTCTTCAAACAGAATTCATGTCTGGGGCAGTTGACGTGCAGCCAGCCCGCCAATTTTTCTTCACAGTGCAAACAATATATTGATTTGTCTGCCGTGTAATCTCTTCACGCTGGCGTGGCCCTGGAGAGCTGGGGCACAATGTACACATGTGCGCAGACCCGAGCCATCCCTTCTACACTATAGTCACATGGTCCCACGTGGAGATTCTAGAGGCATTGTCTCGATCAAAATCTTTCCTGTTCTCCGTGTTCATTGCCCCCTGTTATATAGATGCATCTATCCCTGTTTCTTTCTTGCTCCTTCTCTTTTTCTCTCTTTCCCTCCTCCCCCCCCCCCCTTGCTGTTGCTTCTTGGCCCCCTCTTTCTTTCTTGCCATGCCCTCTTGCATGTGAAGGGGTCGAGCGTCTCGCATTATGCTTCTTTTGTGCTATCTGAACAAACGGCCGCACAGAGCAAGATCACGCACGCCAGTTGTTGAGGTCCAGACCCCAGGACCAAGCGGTTTATACTGTATGTGGATAACACTCCACAACCAGTCACTGGTGTGTGAAGTTCAGCCGTTTGAAGATTTGGCGGGAGCGGATCATATCTTGTTTCCTCTCTCTGCCCTGCAATTACCCCAAACTCATTTCATCATGCTTGTGGTTGGACTCTAATACACTATGAATTAGGCTAGATGACAGGTACAATGTTCAATGTATAAGTGTGAATAGTAAGAGAAATATATAATTATGAATGGTAAGAGAGAGAAAGGGGGGGGGGGGGTAGAGGGAGAAGGTATTGACATACACATGATTGATATTCTTTAATCATCTCTTTAGGGATGGCGGGGAATGTGGCGTACAATGAAATGCAGGTATCTTGCGCAAGAGGGTTTTCCCACCTCACCCCATGCAGCTGTTGGCCAAACAATGATGTCTTTAACCATGGAGCTAACATTGCACTATTAGTGGCTAACCGCACCTGTGCAGCTGTTCTTTCCTCTGTCCGCTTTTAAATTTGTCCTCAATTTTCGTGTGGTAAGATCTGCGGAAGAGTCATTTTGATTTCAGCTGTGCTGTTTTTCAAATCCTTTGGAACTACATGTACTTGTGGTTTTGTTTAATGAAACCATATTCGAGAGTCACCTGGTCATTTTAAGAGTCATGTGGAAAGCAGGGGTAATATTTGTTTGAAAACTTTAAAGAGTTCTCTACAAATCTTTACAAGTCTGTGAGAGCCAGTTTCTATCAGATCTGCATTCTGTAGTCACTGAAAAGGGAAGCATTCGGGTATTTGGCCTTCATGCAAAGAATGTCGTTACTTTGCTGCTAATTGAAAGTATCACAAAAGCTCAGCAAAATGCTCTCCTAGAATACTGGTATAGCCTGGTAGTGGCAACTGTACTACACAGAATGATTAACGTAGTAAAGTAATCAACTTGGTTGTAATTGAATTTTCGTATATTACTCTCTCCCACTAAGCCTCATCATGTGCGCTCCGAGAGCATTCACGTGCCAAGTAAGACACAGTACTTCTAACAATTCCAACCGTTGAAATTGTATGGTTCTCCCATGCTTGGCCCATGCCGGTAGAACAGCTTCATGCCATCGTAAATATGGCAAAAGTACTGTCACCTTGCACCTCCGACATTGCTCAGCAGACCACGAAAAATGGAAGTGGGGGGGGGGGGAGACGAAACAATTACCTCAGGGATACGTTAACATTAATAACAAATAGGGGGGGGGGGAATCCTGTTCATATATCTTGCCTGATTTGTTGTTTTTGTCGTCTGACTTTAGCTTGCATCGTCATGACAACAGGCTGCTCCCAACAGGGATGACGAGCCTACCTCCACTAGTCTTCCCTCCAGCAACAGGGGCTTTTCCAGGCCTTCCATGCAACCTGGATGAGTGCTCTGCCCTTGTCCACCTGCCTGCATGACTGAAGCACAGGTGCATGTAAAATGCCTTGCTCAGTGCTTGTAATGCACTCACCACAGGGAAGAGACACAACATTGAATGCCTAGCATATTTTGTTATTATTCAGTCATTGTTTTTCATTGTTGTTTTATCCTGTTGTGGTTAATGTGCAGTTGTTTGATTTGGGGCATATGGGGGGGGGGGGGGTTAAGGACTGAACAACACATATTTCCATTATACGATATACAATTTGTTGTTAATGTTTTAACTTTGGCAGTTGTTTGTGTTTAAGTCATATCGCAGTATTTTGCTGGTGTTTAATATAAGGTCCTTCCGTGTAAAAAGGACTCATATCATGCATAAAGTACAGTGATTGCATTGATCATTTAGAGTACTTGTTAGCAGAGCAATGGCTAATCAGCTTTGTGCTTTATACTTGTTGCCATTTGTAGAATTTGCATATTGATGCTTCAAAGCATAATTATGTACATACACGTAATACATGCGGACACATCAAGAATTTTGAGAATGTATGTACAGTGTACATTACATTCTGGTACAAGCTGCATTTCATTGCTACTCATTACAGTAAGGTTGAGTATGAACATGAGAATTAGAATCAAACCTGAAAAAAAAAAAAAAAAAAAATTTTGACAGTAGGCACTTCAATGGTGGAGCATGGAGAGCGACTGCGTAGCCAGCCAGTCCCAGTAACGTGCAGCTTGAGCTGCCATGAAGCTCACGTGTGAATGAGCTTGACGGCAAGCGACTTCCAGGCGACTTCAAGCCGGCCATGAAATTGCAGCTGGGAGCCGACTTTGTTTGCGTAATAGGGATCTCAAGATTTGATCCTCTGGTCACCTGAATTCAGCCTGGATGATCTCCACCACATGACATGTCCCTCAATCAATCACTCTTGTTCCCCTAGCTGTCTGTGATGTTGGACAACTGAAGGTCATGCAAGGTCATGCAGGCATGGTCACCATGTATTCTGACCTCATTTATACTCTGGTTGAGTTCAACAAACTCTGGCTGAGTTCAACAAACTTTATCCTTTACTTGGTTTGGTCTTCTCTGTGACTTTTGACTAGCATTGGCTGTGTCAGCATTACAAAAATTAGGACAAATGTTGAAAATTAAATTAGACTGACCCATCATGTGTGACATGTAGCACCAAATGCAGAAAAAGACAGAACTCTCATTCCATTCAAAAAAAAAAAAAAGGATAAAGAAATTTATGCAGCTCAGTTTCAGTTCAGGTTTAAAGGACAAGTTCACCTTCATATACATGTGGATTGAGTGAAGGCAATAATGTTAGTAGAACAGCAATAATGTTAGTAGAACACATCAGTGAAAGTTTGGGGAAAATCCAACAATCCGTTCAAAAGTTATGAATTTTTAGAATATCTGTACAATCAATGCTGGAGGAAAAGACTACTACAGTGTATGATGTCACATGCGTACAACGATATAAGGAGAATAAAAAGAGAATTTCGCAAAACTTGACTTTTTGAATAAAGTGCACATTTCCTCGACTTGTTACTGACTTATGTTAGGGGTAATATTATTCCCCCTGACTTCTGAAAGAGAGAAGTCGAGTGTTCTTTTATTATGTGAGAAAAGTGAGAATATCTTGAATTTTCTTTATACTTTCTTTATATAGTTGTACTCATATGACATCACAAGCTATAGTAGTCTTCTCATCCAGCCGTGACTGAGCAGAAACTTCAAAAATTCATAACTTTTGAACGGATTGTCCGATTTTCCTCAAACTCTAATTGATGTGTTCTACTAATATTGCTACATTTACTTAACCCACATGTCTATGAAGGTGAACTTGTCCTTTAATAGTTTAGCCATTATCATTTTTTTCCAAATTTTCCAGCTTACTGCCCAGACAGTCCAATCCAATTGAAAGTTTTACAAGCCCCACAATACAGCCATGAGCCTTTATAGAAGCTGATTAAATTTGTCGAGGAACTAGCCTCGGTTCCAGATTGGTCAGTGTTATTCTCATGTCGCAGTTTTTCTAATCAATAATTTCACTTCTTACACAAAGTTTACATTTAGCAAAAATGTGAGAAGAGTTACTTCAATGCTCTGAGCTGCCAACCTTTCTGTGTCCCTTTTGCAGCCCTAAAAAATTTGATTCCTTTCATAAGCTGGTATATTGTAGTGGTAGGTAATTCAGACCTTTCCTCAGAATGATTAGACTGAAAACTTCTTGATGATGGAGTGGGAAACAGTACTTAAATATTTTCAGTGACTTTGTTTGCCCCCCCCCCCCCCCACAAAAAAAAACAAAAAAAAACAAAACAAAACAAAACCCAACAACAACAACAACAACAACAAAGACAAACAAACAAACCTGTATTTCTCACTGCAAAAGGAATGATGTTGGAAAGCTTGTTTTTCAACCTTGCAAAATTTCATGATGTTTGCAAAAGGGATAAAATACAACCTTTAGAGGGTGAGATGACTCAACTTCCTGGGGGGTGTTTCATCAACGTTTGTCAGCGTTGACGAGCTTCATCGCTGACGATTTGGTTAGCGATGACGTTACGTCAGCGATAACCAAACTGACGTGAAAAACCGTTTCACGAAGCCTCTGACAAATCGTCAGTGTATATTTATTTTTCAATCGAGTTGGACGAGGCTTCTGACGAATTAGGCCACGCCCACCATATCGAGGCGCCAGAAAAATGATTGAAAAAAAATATCTTTCACACTCTCGCGTATCTCGTCCCGTCACCGGTGATTACTTCCATCCTTACTCAAGTATCTGCAGACGACCATAACATTTAAAGAATGAGTGAGCTGGATGAGTTATCTGTAAGTATATCTTCTAAAACTGAATTATCATTGGCTTGCCTGGAGATGTAGTAGTTTGAAATGAAATCCATTGATAGATCCTAGAAGACTAGATTCGTAGATGGCGTCGTTAGATTTCTATCTTAAGACTTTAGTCCCACTCATTCATAAAGACGTTTTGTAGTATGGAAGTGTATCATACCTCCTCCTCTAGCAGCGAGCAGGCATCTAAAAATCTGGTACAGTGGTAGGTAAGGACATAATAGGCTCCATTTACACCATTACTGCGTGTCCGTACTAACTACGGCGGGCGTATTGCGTATTTATCATAATCGTAAATTCAGCCAAACCGTGTGGTGTTCATCGGTAAATTTAGGTAAGCTGCGTGCTAAGGAAGCACCTTCCACAGCACACTAATTACTCGTCTGCTCGTTAGTGATGCTGTGCCGTGAATGCGGCCCCACACACCAAACGGCGTTTACGCGAGATTGATAATTGATACAGCGGTTAGGCCTATTTCCAAAGCATAGCATCTGTCGATCGTCCTCCCTTCCTCCCTTTTTTGCTTTTTGGTCTTCAACTTTTTGATATTCTCGGAAGGACTCCCTAGCCTCTAGCATCAGTTACTAGGCTTATAATTGCTAACATTTGTTGTCCCGGACGTGGATGTCCCTCGACTAATTTAAGTGCCAATTCAAACATATAAGATTAGAAATACAACCCTGGCTATATTAATAGCTAGTAGGCCTACCTACATACTAGTACATTGCTACATTTAACATTAATATTAGTACCCTAAACCCTAACTACACACAGCCCAGTCGCTGTACATAGCTTTCGCACAGCGTACTGCGTACAGTAGTACTAGCTAGGTAGGTAAACCCTAACCCTATTAAACCCTCGCAATACGACATAGTATACGTAACGTTAGGACCTACCCTTGCCTGCTTGTTAACGCATGGGTGCAGGCGCACTGCGGTGGAGCCCATTTTACGATTTTGCGTAGGTAAGGTGTAAATTGTAATTATTGATAAACAAACCACGTATTGACAAAATCTGTGTCTTAAAAGACCCTTGGGCCTTGCACAAAGCCGTCTCTTTTTCCCCGATGCAAATTGTATTGTACATGTAATTTGTATTAAGAACCAAACATGCATTTTCAATGCAAAGCGGGGGAGCAACCATGGCTTCCATGCCATGCAGCACTTCACACACAAATGAATGGCAAATCATAACTGCATTGACTTTCTCTGTTGTTGAAATGAAATCATTACTGTTTCATTGAAATGTTGTATTTGTGAATGATAAAGTATTCGCATTTTCTACTAAGGGTAGTTATTTTGTTTATTTTTTGTTGACTTTCATTCGTTTTCCATTGCCTATGCGCAGTGTCCTGCACGTTATGTACTCGTACGGTAATCGGATGTCTGCCTACATAGACATACTACTCAGTAGATACTAGTACTACTAAAGTTTAAAGTCGTGCCTAATTTCAAAAGCTGGTTAATACAGGGTGTCCAACCCAAAACGAAAATGAATGCTTTGTCAAAACCAAATGCATGAAATTATAGAGAATTTTCATACGAGTCGAACGACACAAGAAATAAAATTGTCTAATTTGGTTGATTACTTTTCTTTTTAATCTAGACTATCTAGTTACTAGCATGCAGCACTCCTACACTTTTTTCTGTACCGGTAATGGAGGAATTTTTCTTGACAACATCCCAAATTTGGCTCAAAATGTTTCTGTTTTGAAATGTGCTTCTGCCAATTGCAAATTACAGTTAAATGAGTCTAAAATTTACAGAATACCTGGTTAAATGGGTAGTTAGAATCAAAACTTATTATGAAATGCATGTGCTTGTTGAGAAAAACAAAACTGTTTGCACCTGTATGCAGTTCAACACTGACAACACAGTGTCTTACACACATGCACTATTCAAGATGTCCCTCAATTTTCCAACAGTTAGTGTATGTGGTCCTTTCTAAGACCACATATGTAGTAGGTGTGATGAGCATGGCTAGATTTTAGAGAGATGTTTTTGTTGATCATGACATTAATTTTTTTATTAAAATTGATTTATCTTATCAAAGGCTAAGGCCTTCCAAAAGTACATGTATGCAAAGAGACTACCCAACAATTTCAGGTCAACTTTCAACAAAATTCCTATAAGCATCGTGCATTGCAATGTGTGGAATTGATCTTTGTTAGTCTTCAAAGGCAGTGGCTTTTGTTCGATGCTGCCATTTGGAAAATTTGAATAACAAATTAATGGTCGAACCGTCTTTTCAAAAATATTTGTAGAGTGTAGTATTCAAACCTGCTACGTATGTTTTCATTTACAGTAAGCTATACTGATCACAGACATACAACACATGTTAAATTGTATGACCCAGATTGCATCTTGACAGCTGAAACAGTCACCTAAATTTCTCCCTATGATAAACTATTTTTTTTAGTCAAAATTAGTATTTGAATGATAAAAGTACTAAATTTCTGTTTGGTAAATGTCTTGTGACATTGTACCCAAAAATGTGAAATTAAAGAATCAAAATATGTTTACATTATTTACGAATTTAACAAATTTGTTCCCCTGGTAATACACTATCTACATGTAGAATTTCTCAGCATTGATACAGCATTGTAGGTATGGACGCTCATTAACACCTCAATGAAATTAACTGCTTTTTTTTAAGATCTAGTACAAAATTCATAAAAAACTAGAAAAGCACTCTGAGAGCGCAGACTTCCGCCAAGCATCAGGCCATTTCCACCTGCACTGATCTTGTTTGCGATCATCAGTGATTTCCACCCATACGTACTGCATTGTGTGCTGAAAGCCGCCTGATTTCCCAATATACATGTAGAAGCCTTTGTTACGTCATAACCCCTCAGCTGCACAGTGCGCCTCGCCCTAGCAGAAAATAGAGGACGCACTTTAGTGCGCGCGGACAAACAAACCAACGGTAACGAAAACATAACCTCCCACCTTGGCGGAGGTAATAAATCTGCTGAATCTTATTTAGTGTCAGCTACATCTAGGTGAAATCATGCTAAGTTATATCAATATATAGTTTACTAGATAAAAAATGTATTGAAAACCAGCACTATTAGTATTGTCTTTGACAGCTGTCTCTTGATAACTGAGTTGTTTATTACTGTGCCTGTAAAATTGTAGTTCAATTTTTACACTAAAAGATGTTAATTCAGCCTTTTGCTTTATTCAGATGATGTAGAAACAAGTTTATCGTATTTATTTCATTTTGTTTTGACGCAGGAAACTGATAAAGTACATGGACGGTATCAGCCTGGAGAAATACAACTCCTGTGCAAATATGTCAGGGAAAACTACCAACAGTTACACCCAAAGACTGACAAGCCGAATGTAAGTAATTTACGTAAACATACATCTTGAAGTCAATCAAAAGCGTACTGTAGTCTACAAGTTATCAAAGAAATTGTAGAAATGAGAGACCAAAAGAAATTATGATTTTAAATGGATGTAAGCAGTAGGGACGCTGGCTCGCAATGTGATTCTCTGCAAAATAATAACTTAGCCTAAAAAACGTAGACGAATTGTATCCTCGTAAAATGATATTGTCCATGTTTACGATAACTTTTAAAAATAAACAAACCCTTCATAACAGCATTCTCGATGCATTTTTGGGCTCGAGAGTCATAAGGGAGAGGGGGAATGGGGACACCCATATAAAGAAGCGCTCCAGCGTCACCTCCGTTGTGATTAGCTGCACATCACACCACAGTGCTGAGTGATACTCTATCCAGAGTTTTTCAGCATATTCATCCAGATTCAGATCCAGATGTACATAACACACAGATTGGATAAGAAAAAGGTATTTTTATTTGACTGCGCGCAGAGCACACCCTAAAATTGACATATTACGATTCTTTTAGCAATGTTTTTTTGTTGTGTTAAATTTGATGTATTTAAAATTATTTGATAGTTTTCTTTGAATATTTTGGTATTATAAATTTGTTTATATATATATTTTGGATGTCCAAAAATATTTAGATTAAAAAATTGAAGGGTGGGGAGGGGGGGGGGGGGGGAAAGATACCTCCCCCAAACAAAAGTTTGATGGGGGGGACATGTCATTGAGTATTTTTCTTTCTAGCGATGATTTTGTTGAACATTATTTTCTTGATTTATTTCATCACAGCTCTGAAACGGAGACCACCCAACAATTGAAGGCGTACAGTGTAAATACTCAATCGTGAGTGCTACACGCCATTAAAACCAAAACAGCACCAACAACTAGTCAACTTTCAACAAAAACCCTTATCAAGCATCGTTCCTTGTGATGCATGGCATTAATCCTTGTTAGTCTCCCAAGGCAGTGGCTTTTGCTCCGATGCTGGCAGTCAGGAAATTGAAATAAGAAATTAACGCTCAGACTGTTTTTACAAAAATATCTGTGGATTGAAAACCACTCAACCAAATTTGACAATCTTGGTGTCACTCTTCTCCTTGATAATTCCCCTATAACTTAATGTCATTCATTTTGGAATCAGAGTAATGCAAATATGCCCAAATTATCGAAAAACTTGGGCTCTGGGCCATGCTGTATACACACACATATATTGTCGGAGGGGGGGGGGGGGGGGGAGGCCTCGTATCTGCAATTTTGGTGAAAATGACTTTTTTAAAAATAATGTCAAATAATGGGATAAGTGATGTCAAGTCCAAATCCCAGGTGTCCAACTTAAAAAATGAAGCCACCACAGTATGGTACAGTAAAGGCTTTCCCATTCGCTATAGTGCTTTGGCCGCCATATTTTTTTGGCTCTCCTGAACATTTGACATTTTGCAGAATACAAGGTCTTCTCGCCCCAGCGGCGATATGTGTGTGTGTATATGTGTGAATGTAATATTGTTTATTATATTATGAATACTTACAATAATTGTTACTGTTCTAATTCAGACTAAAGCCAGACTGGCACATGCCTGGAGACAAGCAGCTATCTCCCTAATGAGCCAGGGGTTTCCCCTTTCGAAAAATAAAAAAAAGGAAGATGGCCCACACCTGCGTGATCTATGGCATCAAATGGTTTCTAGGGCCAAAAAGTACAGGGACCAGAGGAGACAGACAGGTGAGAATGATATACATTGTAAGTTGTACTTCTAAAATTGTATGGAATAGTGGATAGGCTTAAGAGAGATCCCACTCCACAAAGAAGGGTGCTAATATGTGACTTTTATCAATTTATCACAAGAATCAAGAATTGTTACATTGTTGATTTTTATAGATAACTGTTATTGGAATTTAGAAAAATTGTGAAAAGATATAAAGCAGCTCATCTCTTCTGTTGATGTGAACAAAACCCTCAATGACAATTTTAATACCTGGAGTAAAACAGTAAGATATTTGAAATTTCAAATAGAAAATTGATTTAATTCAAAGTATATTCATAATACCTTAATAATAGTATGTGTTTCATGTAATTATATCGCTACATCGAGATATATGTATTTTTAAAGTAAATCTTGATTAAAGAACTGTTGTAGGAATTCACAAGTGGAGGCTGATGTACAAATATAACTTATGAAAAATGATTAAAATAAAATGGATAGACAACCATGAAATACTGATTGAAAATACAGTATCTCAATCGTATTGGTTTCTGTAGGCGGAGGACCTCGACCAAAGTTTCATGAAAGACATGAAATGGTACTTGAAACTATTCCCAGCCAATGCCAGACAGGTTTCATTGGTATTGAAGCCGAGGCTGGTGACATTATTGCCTTGGTGAGCATATATATATTTTTTAATGTATGAATTTCCCGTTATTTGCAGATAAATACGATGAAGTTGTATAATGAAATAATTCTTTTAAAAAAATCACCTTTCTTAATTCCTCTTCAAGATAGATTATAGGTATTTAATTTTGTTGATTTTTTCCCGCTTTGATTCTTCTCTAAGAATTTATGATATTACTGTACTCAAATTTTTGAAACATTGAACTTTTTTTCATTTGAGGGTGGGATTTGGTTGTTTATAAATAGTTTCATTTATGTGCTATTCAATATAACAAGGGATAATTTCACTTTCTTAAATTGATTAAAAAATGAATAACAAGAAATTTCCCTCGAAATGATGAACTTATGATTACACGTAGAAAATTACATTCGAAAGTTCCCATTTCTACTTTTACATATTTATTGAACATTTTTAAGTAAATTTTTAAATGAGGAAGTTGAAGTTCTTCAAATTTCTATTATTTTTCTTGTAAAAAAATTGTTGCTTTTAAAAATGTTGCATTAATCAATAAATGAAATAAAATGAAATGGAAGTACAACTGGCGAAGCACCGCATGGCTGCTACTTCATGGACTTGCTAGTGACTTGGTTCTGAGTCATGAGTCATATTTTCAGAGCCTGAGTCAGAGTCAAATTTAAAAAAAAAAATGGATTCCAGTCAGAGTCACAAAAAACTGGACTCGAGTTGAAGTCCTTACTCAAGTCACACAGCACTGTTCATTATTTCTCCTCTGATTTAGATCCTCTGTAAATTGTTCTGCAAAGGAATTCCTTCCTATTATATTTTGGTTAATTACATTCATGACCTTAGTTCCTCTGTAAAAGAAGATTAATTTCTGTGTATGAATGAGATCAATTAAATATGTAACAATTTACTAAATATG
This sequence comes from Diadema antillarum, assembly GCF_040938485.1. Taxonomy (NCBI): domain Eukaryota; kingdom Metazoa; phylum Echinodermata; class Echinoidea; order Diadematoida; family Diadematidae; genus Diadema; species Diadema antillarum. Next base: position 2,505,506 of record NW_027270942.1, on the reverse strand, counting down.
AATTGCAATTACAGTTGGGTGGAATCGATGGAACACAGGAGCTGCCTACACAACAAGACCGACATTACAGGCATGAACAACAGGAACAGCAACATGGATATCAACCACAGCATCAACCACAGCAGCAACACCTGCCACAACAGCCTCAACCACAGCCTCAACCACAGCAGGACCAACAACCACAGCAGCCTCAACCACAGCATCAACCACAGCAGGACCACCAACAACAGCAGCCTCAACCAGAGCATCAACCACAGCAGGACCACCAACTACAGCAGCAGCATCAACCACAGCATCAAGCACAGCAGCACTACCAACCACAGCAGCTTCACCAACCACAGCAGCAGCATCACCAGCCACAGCAGCAGCATCATAGGCATGTCAGTCCTAACAAGGGAAGAAAAAGGCAAGGAGAATCACAGGCGCAATTGGATCTTATCGAGATTGAGAGAGAAAAGCTGGAAATTAAGAGGCAGAAGCTTGAGGTGGAAAGAGAACAGTTGGAGGTGGAAAGAGAACAGTTGAAGGTCATGAAGGAGATGCTTGCAGAAATGCAAAACGGATTAATCTTCAAAAGTGAATTGTAGTTTTCTTTCATAAATACTTTGATACTTGAATTGGTTCTTCCAAAAATGGCTATATTCCTACAATAGCAGTGCATTATTTGAAATAATACCATCCAAACAGTTTCACTTTATATGAAAATTGCTGTAAAAGGAACTTTTGAATTCAACTATTTAGAGATGATTTTATTATTTATCACATTTACATCAGTGATGTTATCAAGAAATTTCAAGAAACTGTATGTTTCACATGTGAGGGACTGTTTCTATAAGAATAATACAAATGTAAAACAAAGAGGAACAAAGAAGTAGACAGTTGTCATGATCTGATTGTACATTAACAATGAGGACTTTCACAATCGAGGATCACAGTCATATATGTTCACTTCCATTAATGTGTAACACTAACACCTATTAACAAAAGTGGTTTCATGAAGAAGATAATGCTTAATATGTACAGACTACCCGTTAAAATATGGCTATTCTACATTCATGTTATATTCTGTCTTCTTCAAATCGTTTGGAGCACCCTGTTTTCTGTTTGTATATGATACAGAGAAAGCAAAAAAAAAAAAAAAAGTTCTAAGAATTGTAAATATATTAACTGACTCATTTTGACCAGTCTTCTTTAAATGTTCTGGAACAGTTTTGTCACTGTCAGTCATATTACAGAAGTAACCCCTTGTTAAATTCAATGAAACATTGAAGTTACCAAAGCCCTGCTATAATGTGTATAGATGCTTTTCTGTTCTTATTTGTAATTATTATGGAAATTTTTACAATCCCAATTTAATAGGATTTCTAAATGAAGCAAGTATGACTCATGTATAAATAGACAAGTCGTGCGCATGCATTCTGAACATGCTGAAGCTTCGTTCTGTGAGTCTGGAAAGCCAAACAGTAACTCAGTACAATAATCAAGCCTACTGCTAATGAATGCATGAAAAAAGGGTTTCTGCACTTTCACGGCTCAAGTATCTACAAATTGATGCAGGTGATAACTAATGTATACAAAAATTAGACTTACATGTATTTAATACATGTATATGATTCTCCATGTTTATACTTCAGAGAATCCAAATCTATACAACCAATTTTTCTGAGGGATACTTTCTTAGATTTCTCATGTGGCTTGACTGACTTGAGTTCACACAGAACAGAGAAATGATCATAAAGTAAAGGATCTGGACACGGTCAGCCCAAAATGATATTGTGTAACTTGCGAGTTCCAACCAAATCTACACTGCCTCCATGTAAAGGAGTAGTGAAATGCACATGCTTAATACACCAGACAAGGCAAGTGCTGTAATGTAAACATAAACGTACACTAGAAATTGTGCCATCAAACTTGATATTGGGCCTTAAACATTTATTGACCCCTGCCTGTGACCTTTGACCTTGTGTAGACCATAACCTCCCAAAGGGACACTGTCCATCCAAGTGTGGTCACAAACGGACCTATAGATCAAAAGTTATGAGCAATAATAGAAATGTGCCACAGAAACTTAACATTGACCCCTGATTTTGACCTTTGACCTTAAGGTGACCTCCCCTAAATTTCGTAAAATGTGAAACATTGCAAAACCACTCTTCCCTCCAAGTTTGATTCAAATTGTAGCGCAGAGTACAGAGTTCAAATTTTTGTAGTGTTACGGACGGACGACTAACGAACGGATGACAGAGTTGATCCCTTTATAGTCTCCCATCATCTCCAGTGGGTTCAAAACAAAAGACTCCAAGAGATCTGAAAATGGCCTAGATTCAATATTGTCAATGTGAACATGAATATTGAAATCAGTGTTAAATATAGCAGGTATGTTGCATTATGAAGTCTTGTATGAACTCATGACATTATTTTCATCCATTTCAAACTGTTGCTTCCAAAGAACTAAAGATGTGTTAAGCAGATAACTTCTAAATGGCATTAATAATCATAATGTGAAGTATATACTGGGTGGCCCAGAATTAATGTTACATAAATACACCTTAATAACAAAGGAATGAATGACTGAATGAAATTATTGTTTGAAGCATTTGATTAAAGAGCACTTCGAGTTTTGTTTGTAACCAAAAACATCCATTTTCACAAAGGCATATTGATTTCATGACCACTTAACTAAAAATTAGGGATTAAAGACGTTACTCATTTGGTTTGACAAATCATTCTTGACTGAGAAATAGCAGTTCATTCAAATTAGAGTTGCCTGTAATAACCTTAATAAAATGAAGACAGAGACTTACACCACTTAATGCACTTTTTTCGTCACATACTTAATGGGTTTACAAACAGTGATAGGCAGTCTTTGTGTTCGTTTTCTGTAAGCCAGCATGATCATTTATGTTGAGATTTAAAGTAATGAATTGCTATTGCTCAATCAAGAATGAATTCGCAGGCTAAATAAGTAAATTTGTTAAATCCCTAGTTGTTAGTAATCTTGTCATGTAATCAAAATGCCTTTGTGAAAATGGATGTTTTTGATGGCAAAGGAAACTTGAATTGTTCTTCTATCAAATGCTAAAAATTCAATAACATGTATTTTATTCAGTCCTTCATTTCACAGCAGCGTGTAATCTAGGCAAAATAGTCATTAATCAAGTCGTCTCTGACTTGTCGTCCTGACACGGCGTCAGCCCCTTCCTCATGCTCCTCGGCCTCTTCCTGAAACAGAGCTTGTGGCACTTCGACTTCAGGTTGGTTGAGTCGCTTGCTTATGTTGTGCAGACAGGCGCATGCTGTAATCACATCACTGGCCCGCTCTGGCAACATGTGAAGGCCTGACCCTAGGAGACAGCGAAACTTACACTTTAACTGTCCATTCACCTGTTCGATGACAACCCGGGTGCAGCTGTGTGCTCTGTAAAGAGTGGAAGTTATTACATCAAGAAGTAAAGCTTTGTCTTTGTGTAAAATTGTATTTCTTAAAAACAGAAGACTTGCACTTTTTAATTAACTCTTTATTTGTCATGGTGGAAACCCCCTGTGCGCCACATTATTTTGAGACATGAAGTTAGTCATGCTTTGAGAAAGATTTCTGTATTTCCAACCTTTATAACTTCTACGAATTTCTGGTAAGCTGGACATAATATTGAGCAAAGTTGAAGAGGAATGCCAAGCTTAGCTTTGATATAAATTGTATGACAAATCTATTTCTATTTATTGTTTTTATGACCAGAGTGTAAAAGCATGGCTTTTGCACATAAAACTGTGAGAGAAACTAAGAATTTACATGCAAATTTAGTCGGGAACAACACTTGATAGTCAATCACCACATAGAATGCAAACTGTATGTAAAAGGAACAAAAGCTCGAGAAAAGCTTTCATTGTACCATTGGATTAGGCGGTTTTTAGATTGGTTCAAGCGAAATAGTGCGTTTGAACAGAATATGCGAAGTTGGCACGCCGTCCAACTGGTGGGACGTGCGATCATGGCACGTAAAGAGTTAATTCAGTGAAAGAGATTAGTACGTACTGGTTGTATCTTCTTTCAGCTTGTGTGGCAGGCAGGAGTTTCGGGGTCATTAGCCAAGGCTTGAGTCCATATCCCGAGTCCCCAAGCATCAGTCCATTCAGAAGTCCAGCCTCAAAGCCACGGCCAACTGCACTGGTCTATCAAAAAAGGAGGATATTTTTATTGTGTTTCATTATCTCTAATTATACCCCATTATATTCATATGATTAAAGATATTCTTTATTGAAATTTTTGTAGTACATGTATTATCATAAAATACGAGCAATTGTTAATGGAGGATATTCAAGATTCGCATTATTCTCATGCTTTTTTTGCAAATCAAGCTTGTTTTTATGCCTCCGCCCTGAAATGTCGCCGGAGGCATTATGTTCTCGGGTTGTCTGTCCGTTCATCCGTCTGTTTGTCCGTCCTTCTGTCCGTAATTCTATTTTTTGGGCAGCATATCTAAAAAACTTTTAGAGGTATCCTAATGAAACTTGGCATGTATATGTATGAGTGGGCGTAGTTGTGCCTATCAACTTTTTGGTGCACATGCGACAGGTCAAAGGTCAAAAGGTCAAGGTCAAATGCTCAAAATTTCACTATTTCCCCTATATCTATGCAATGTCTGGATGTATTTTCTTGAAACTTGGTGTATACATGAACTATCAAATAAAGATTCCCCAGAGAGAGCTTTTGGGTCATGAGATTAAAGATCAATGGTCAAAGGTCAAGTGAAAATGTTAAAATTTCACTTTTTTCTCCATGATCTCACAAATATTTCAAGGTATCTCCATGGAACCTATGCATGTTCTGACTGGCAGTGATCATGTAGGGGAATTAGGGGTCGTGGGTGGAAGATCAGGGGGTGAAAGGTCAAGATGAACTCATCCAAATGTCATTATTTCTTTCTTATCTATGCAATTCTTGCAGGATTTTTTCTTGAAACTTAGTGTATGCATATATTACCCAATACAGATTCTCTTCAAGTTTCCTGCCTAATGGTCAAAGGTCAAAATGTCAAATATCAATTTAAAGTGTTAAATTTCAATTTTTCATTAAAGTTGTAAAAGGATCAAAAGTTGGGTACAGAAATCCTCAAATCCCCAAATACCTGCACTCTTAGACAGTATAGACATTCATCTAAATAAACCATGTTCAAGGATTGTGAACACTCAATGCATTTGTGACAAACCTGTCATTTTGATATTTTGCCAGTCATATGACACACATTGTCAAGACATTGTGCTATAGTCCTACATGTATTCGGAGAACCATGCATTATAGAGGAGGCATACCAGTCGCCATAGGGACATTTCTAGTTTGTTATATTTCTGATTGTATGAATTCCTTAGAAAGAATGGATAAACCCTATAAAGGCTCAGAAAAATAAGGAATTTGATGACAATTTCCCTTTAACATTTTCTAAAATGAGAACCAATATAGAATTTAAGTGTTGTGCATACATTCAATTATCAATTCTTGTGCAATGTCCAGACTTTAGTTCTGTTGATGGATTAAGTTTCAAAAATATAAGGATAATAATTCAAGGAAAGAAATTTTAGTGTGCATTTCTTACTCTTAGAATTCGACTATCGTGAGTGCTTCCGGGCCATCTTGCTGACACGCTTGTTATTTGGTATTTAGCATTGCACGTAAGCTGCACGTTAATGCTGTAAAACCCCTTGCGGTTTACGTAGAGATGTTCTACATCACCAAGAGCCACACCGTTGATCTGGACATGGGTTCCATCAATGGCTGCCACAACCTTGGGGAATTGGGCCAAACGGAAGAAATCAAGCTGTGTCTGTTGAACATCTTGGGGAGAATGAGGGAATTTGATGAACTGTGGAAAAAGAAAATATAATTATTGAATTGATTAAAGTTTTTATATACATTTCCATAGTAATGCTCAAGGCCAGTAATTAGTGTGAAGGGAAGGATCAGTAGTTGCTCAATTTGAAAAAAAAAGATTCAATATCACAGTTTATATTTCCACTGATGTTATGATCATTGATTTTAGAAATGTTGGGCCACTTTATTTTGTCGACAAGTTATGATAAAGGTGAAAAACAATGTTTTACATCTTCAATTGTTTCTTCCACTGTGAGATATTTAATGAAAACGTAAGTGACGGTTCAGCAATGTTTTTGTTCATTTGGCAACATGCTAGTCTATATGATTTCTCTGTCTTTTTTTTTTATTTCCTCACTTAAATCTCACTTAAGTACTTTAATTTCTACAGTGCCCTCTAAACAACTACTGAGCCTCCCCTTCAAAGCTATTTACATGAATTCATCTGTACTTGCTTTTCATGTGTTTAAAACAATGTGAATCCATAAGTACCAAGTGGAATATGACATTAACTATTGATTGACCAAAAGTGTAATTGCCATGTATATGATAATGCATGAAATGTACAAATGTTTGGTACTAAGAAATCAAAGAATCGAATAGAGTAGATACATATTAAAGCTTCTCAACATTAAATCATCAGAGTATGTTCCATGAATGGATAGAATGTCAGAGACGAATTGATATTTATAAGTGCAGGAAATGACCGTTAACGCAGAGCTGTGATTGGCTGTCAAGATAAGCAAAAAGTTCCCAGCAGCATGCTTATAACAGCATACTAAATTCGTAGACCCTATTCTGTGCCGCTTGCATCGTTTTTGTAATCAACAGCTTGGAAAGTATTCAATTCAATCCATTGAGTTAAATGTACATATGTTATAGCATAATTCAGATTAAAGATTTTGCAATTCAGATATTTTTCATCCGAAACTAATATATGCATATGTATATATATGTTTACGTATAATTTATAAAAGTCTATTGACAACTGAAATTTCTATACTACAATGTTATTTATTTCTTGATGAAAATGTTTGCGTTGACTGCAGAATTTCAGTTTTTATTGATGTTTACAGTATGTGGTATTTTAAGCAATAAATTTCAAATCTTAACATGATACTATGCTATTGCAGTTATTTTGTATTTGTCTTGATTTAAAGCAGAAAGACAGTTTTGGGGTATGTGAAAACATTTTAAAAGCTTTTTTGGCATAAATTACAGTATTTGATCATGATTATGTAGAAAACTCATCCAGTACTAAGAGTTTTCTCCAAACTGACCTCTTGTATCTTTTATAAAGCTAATATATTTTAATTACTTTTCACTTTGTTCAAGGGCCTCCGAACAAATCTGTACACTGTGTCAGCTATACTTCACAAGGGGTAGTTAATGATTACTCATCTTCAGTTCAAAGCTTGGAAATTGTTCAGAAATATTTTGGATAGTGTTTTATGAAATATAGAAGAATTCTTTTATTTTAGAAAAAGAAATACGTCTTCACAAAACTATCTTTGTGATTTAAGTTGGCCATAATTGTTATTACTAGGCCTATTCTTTTTTATTATTTTAATTTTTTTTTTTGGTAAAACATTGCGGGAGGGTTTTTGAAATTAGTTTCGCATGTGTATTGTGTGTGTGAGTGTGTGTGTGTGTGTGTGTGTGTGTGTGTGTGTGTTAGTGTGTGTGTGCACGAGGCTGCGTGTATGTGCTGGTGCATTTATACTTACCACATACTAGTAATTTCTGACAAAATTAAGACCCACAATCTTTTGAACAATTTATTTCTTTGATTTCTTTGTGATTAGAATGCTTTAGTTTATATTTTCTTACAAATCTGTCTTATAGGTCCACTATTCATTTATGATTACACTAATAATTACCCTATTGATTTTCTAGTATTAAAAGCAATATTGATTGTAATAATCATAACAGTAATAACAATAATTATTGTTGATGTTTTCAATACTTTTTAATGCCATCTAGTTATTTTTTTTTTTTGGGGGGGGTGAGGGGGTGGTAAATTAATTAAGGAGGTGTCAGTGCCACCGTTCATAAGTAAAAAGAAGGGCTAGTTCACAAAAGTTGTGTTTGCTCGGGCATCAATCACATAGCTTTTTTTGGGGGGGGGGGAGGGGGGAAGAGTTGTCCTGGGTGAGACTGATTTCAAGTACAGTTTTTTTCTCCGTTGAAGTTTGAACATTTCCCTTGTATCATAATACTTGAGATATCGTAAAAAATGAAATGTAAATGAAACAACAAAGTAAAGTAAAAGAAAAATAATGTACTATACTTGAAATGCTGCCAGCTTACGGCCGACAATGGCAATGAACAACGAGATACTACTGTATCCAAAAAAAAAAAAAAAAAAAACCCGACAACATTGCATTGCAATCGCAATGTGAGAATGCATTCGGCGCGGCCTGAGACCCCAAGTCGGTGGAACTTCATTAACATTCCATTTCCTTCAGACTTCGACAGTAAGTTATAGTTTAAACTTCATAGCTTCTCTGGCCTCTTTCTGAAAATTTATACGAAGCTAAGGTAGAAATCAATACATTAGAATATTAAAAATGTCGAACTGTATTAAACCAGTAAAATTTAAACGCGATCGCTATGTGTGTACAGTGGCACCCAACACTCGTGGGTAGGTATGGGACTAAAGAAATTGCATAATACGCTGCGTACCTGACTCTTCATGTGCCGTGGCGTGGTAGAAACCCCCTTTGTGCCACATTTTTCGGAGACATTATGTCACTTCTTTAGATATCTGTTGAGCTGGGGCAACTAGTGAGTAAAGTTGTAACTGTTAGAGAAAATGGCAAGCTTTGCTTTGATGCATTATTGTACGTTGTATGCCAAATCTATGGTGGTTTTTCCTTCACATGAGTCTGACCAGTGCCAGTGGCAGTGGCAGTGCAGTATACATCTATAGGCTTAGCTACTATAAAGTGTACAATAATGTACATTAATTGCTGCAAAGGCATGAGTTTTGCAAACTTTACAGTGACAGAAACTAGCACCTCTTCATAGTCGTTCTCCACATGAAATGCAAGCTATTATATGAGAGGAACGGTAGCGCGAGTAACCCTTTCTTTTCTACCGCGGCATTAAATTGGAGATTCATTTATTATTTATCGACAGCCGCTAGCCGGTATCAGTTGGGAGCATTATCCTTCTTATAAATGTGTTTTTTTTTTCTTTACGTTCAAACAAACAGAAAATTAAAGATTGGTATCTCGGTGCAACCTAAAATAAAGTTTAAATTGAATGTTTTGTAAGTGTTGATTTTTAAACCAATCATTCCATAACTTGAGTTTAAAACTAATGAATGATCAAAGTTATTTCACTGTCAGTACAGTGAGTGAGAGGTAAACTGTGAGTGTGAAAATATGTAAGTTAAGTTACGGTACATCATATTCATAGTCTCAAGTCTAGTTCACTCTAACAGGCTTAGAATCAATGTGTAATAGTTTGAAGGATGATTGTTAAGAGTAACTTACTTGGTCCTTCTTTGCACAGATGGCTTTTGTCACTTTTCGTACGATGCGCGAACATGTTGGGATGCTGCAGCCATGCAAACTGGCAGGATCATCAAGCACACTGCCAGTTGCGAAGAAGTGGAGGGCAATACATACTTGAAGTGCAGCTGGCACAGCATGGCTTCTTTTGGTTTGTGGCTGCAGACTCTCTTCCAGTACATCTATAATGTAACCAACTCCTTCTCTGGTGAAGCGATACTTTTTAAGCATTTCGGTGTCGTCATAGATATCAAAGGGGTTTGTGCGATCTCTAAAGATGCGCTCTCTGCGCATCGCAGCTTCTGCAAGAGCATTGATGAGTGCAGCCATTTTGGTTGTCAAGGCTCAGGGACAATTATTTCGTCAGTGAAAATCATCTTCGTCGATAGGTTTTACCCATCGACGAATTTATTGAAAATTCGTCGATGACTTCAAGATATTCGTAGCTGGTTTTCATCGACGAATTTTCATGAAATGCAAATTCGTCGAAGAAAGTAAAATCGTAGGTGAAAACGTCGTTCATCGATGAAAACCTTCGACGAACTCGTTGATGAAACGCCCCCCAGGAAAAGCGTTTTGTTGAGTTGTAAACTAAACTACGACGTATGACGTGCAGTGTAAGCCTGTACTATAGTGTACAATAAGATGTTCATTGTGGATTGTTGACTTTATACAGCTTACGATGAGTAAAATGTAGTATACTGTGTACATGAACGTGTTATCATTTATGTAGCATTCTTCCATCACTCCTCGAAAATTTGGCATAATTGTCTGTTGAATTTTACAATGCTGCTTTTGCACTTTCGAATCTGTTATGAACGTAATTTTCAGTGAAACATAATGAAACTTTGATACAATTTATTTCGCATGCGATTGATGAATGTGTGGATTGTTTACATTTCTGTACGTTCATGCCCGGGAAACTCAGTATCAGGCTGACCAGGGTAGCTGTGTTTGCATGAGTACCCAACGTTTAGTCCATCAAAATACAGAACATTTCTGTCGGCATGTTACAAGACTTTAGCCATTGACAGGCGGAAGTACTGTACATGTAGAAGTTTCACAACTGCAAACTGTTATGTTTACGTATACATGCAATGAATGACAAGAAATTGCTAAGGTAAACATCAATGCACAAACTACTGCAAAGACTCATCGCATTATACACAAGTACATTCACAATAGTAAAGGTGCACATGAGTTAAGAAGAAGTACCTTTGTGTACATGGAAAAGCCAACGAAATTGCTTTCACGAAATCAAGTTATTTAGCATTAGTCTTGTGTGTTTCTACATTGTACACTGTTCATCTGCGCACGAGCACTGAGGCTACACATGACATGTATATAACAAAACTACTGTACATTTATCGTGGATATCTGTTCGCTATGACACTGAAATTCACATGTATTATTAGATAAAGTAGCACGTGCGGGTTTGAGAGACGAGGTTGGGATGTTGCCCGTACTTGTATTTACTTGTGATAAGTATTGGAATTGCCTATGTCACTTAAATCATATCCTTCATTACGAAACTTTTTCTTACTTTGGATGAGAGACCTGTGCTGCATATTGTATATAATTATGTATCCTCACTTTGAAAATGAAGCAAACCTTTCTTTAACAATATCGATATAAATTTGAGATATAATTCGAAACCTCTTTCGTATAAAGTAACCTGTGAATCGCAATGGTTGTTCCTGTAATGTTTGTGTACATGTAGATACTCACAATTCTTACTAGTGGGTGACTTAGACAGAAGTCCTTTGAAAACATGTTCTATATACTTTTCTTTATTACACTGTAGTTGTTTAATGGACGTTTTATGAAGAAAACATGAACAGAAAATTAACATGCAAGTACATACATGTATGTAGCCTACATGTACAAGTCGAAATGATAATATGTGCATTTGAGATTTCAGGCACATTTCGAATTCATTATGAAATGATATGAGAAAAATAAATACCAATCAACTAAATTGGTGGAGCCAAGAAGAAGGTTTAATAATTACGAGTATACATCTCTGAGTCTGTTGGGTGTAAGGTCGCATGCACTGAATGTCTGATGTGTTGTGTGTGTGTGTGTGTGTGTGTGTTGAGGCAAGATGGGGGAATGCTTCATCTATGGTTAACAATGAAGGTTAACATACCGCTGAACGTTATATATATATATATATATATATATATATATATATATATATATGAATATATATATATATACATATATATATCGATACATATATATATAAAGCAGAGTATACGCATACACAGTCATATATGAATACACTATAGGTATTTACATACAAAATTCTCACCCAAATATATATATATATATATATATATATATATATATATATATAAAGATGAGTAACAAAATTGCAACAAAGTTCATGCTATATTCCCCTACGGTTTATTTCTTGACACAAATTTTCGAGCGTCTCGCCGCCCTTTCTCAAGTGTTGATACTTGAGTGCTAGAAAGGTCAAAATTTGTGTCAAAAAATAAACCATCGGTGAATACAGCATGAACTCTGTTGCAATTTTATTAATTATCTTTTCATCTTCATTTCATTTCATTTCATTTTTATTTCATTTCCGGCCAAAGCATATTATATGACAATTTCATATAAACAAATTTAAAAATTTTGCCAACACGTGGAGTATATATAGTATATATATATATATATTTATATATATTGTATATATATATGTATGTATACATATATATACATATATGCATACATGTACACATATTGTTGCATACGTATATATATATATATATATATATATATACACACATCTATATATATATATATATATATATATATATATATATATATATATATATTTGCAGTATCGTCTTCTCGCGATCGCTTGCAGGCAAACAGGCATGGGCACGGAGCCACACGCAGGCGCACACATACTAGTAATGCAGATGCAGATGCAGATGCATTCTTACTCCAAACACCCAGAGTAAAACATGGGTATGGTGATCGTGCTTTTTCCGTTATGGGACCAAAATTGTGGAATCAGTTACCTCTTCAGTTAAGGGAACTGTCATCGACAGAGTCATTCAAATCCAAACTTAAAACTTATCTGTTCCTTTCATACTGAGGACTGTAATTGCTGTATGTCATTAATATTGGATCAATATTGTATTTTTAATTGGTATATGTTGTATTCTTTATTTGGTATATATGGGATTGTTTTTGTTTACCATTTTCTTATTTGTTGAAATGTTTGAATATGTATATGCATGTAAATATATGATATCTTTTCATTTTTGAAGCGCCATGAGCACTGAAAAGTGGACCTGTGCGCTATACAAGTAGCCACTATTATTATTATTATTAGTAGTAGTAGTCATGATCATGAGCACACACTTACAAAGGGGATATTTATGTACAATGCATGCACGCACGGCCCCCAATGGATTCGCACGCAGGATGCTAGTCCACTACCAGTACCTGGACTGCCTTCGTATACGGTGTGTACTAGTATGGTGTGTATGGTATGAGCAATATCGCACACGGAAATACCGTCGTTGAGGGCGTGTAGTATAAGGAGAGACCCCGTGCAGATCTTTTTTTTTTCGAGGGCAGCAATTAGGCCCCCCCCCCCCAAAAAAAAAAAAAAAAAAAAAAAAAAAAAATTGTTGTATTGGCGTAACACACCCGACCCTACTTTCTTTATTATTATTTTTTTTTGCTATCGATATCAAGTATCTTGTTGATTGCGATCACGATCGCAAAAACCCGGAAGTGGAAAAGGCTCTGGGGACATCGGATGTACGAGGAAGAGATCTAGCTTGCGACTCGACTCGCATAGCCTCGCTTGATCAGTACTAAGTACTAGTATGTCATCTGTTTCCCACACGGACGCGTATCTATATATATAATACGCGAAGTTGTTGTTGTTGTCGCGACCTTATGTACATTGTATTTCCTGTTTTATTCCGGCGTTGCTGGTTTGTCTATCTCCTCCCGAGCCGTCGGCTCCGGGCAGCTGCGACCGGTGCCGTCGGCCGCAGGAGAGTATCCTGCATCGAATGGCGCGGGTTTCGTCCCCTCTCAGCCTCCGTGTCGACGTCGAGGATGAAAAAGAAAAATTAATCAGATAGATGCATAATGCATTTTTGTGCGTGACGAAAGAGCCGAATGTTTTAATATTCACCAATCCTGCGCTGGACTCCTACTTTCTCGATACACAGTAGTGCATCTTTTAGCTTGCAGAGACAGTGGGATACTAAAGATAATGGGTGCAGCGAAATTTCTGACATCTTCCGGCGGACACGCAGGCATGCACACAATGTACTCTCGGGTGGGTACGGTATGCCAGTGTGTGGCCTGCGCCTGTGTATGTATTGACGATGGTCACACGAAACACTATCTGGGTGCGCGTGATATGTACACTCATTATGGTATAATACACGGCGCGGTCATACAAGTACAAGGGCATTTACGTACAGCGACGTTCGCCATTATTGGCGTGCCCAAATGAAAACAACGAACGCTGTTATTTTATTGTATTTTGCACAACTGCAGGATACTATGCAGCTCAGGTATGTCATTTTGTTCACTCTCAAGTCGGGTATCATTGTACTCAGACTGTTCAGGACGGCTAAATATCCACTTAAATTTTGTCCTTGCCGATCGTACCCTTCCATATCAGAGTACACGCGCCGCTGTTCTTTCGTTTACTGCATGCATGCATGGCTGCTGTAAACATGAATATTCATGAGACAAGCGGACGCGGGGGAAACCCTCGCTTTGCTGACCGCCAATTTTTGAAGTTACAAGTGGACATCAAATGTGTGGTTCTATGGTGCATCAAACCAAGTTTTGGTGACAAAAATAAAAAAGAGGGAGCAAATGACGACAAAAATATTCTTCTTTCTCCCATAACGTGGGAAAAGAAATATTAAAGAAAAAATATGAGGCCCTGAGACCCACGGATTCCAATGACAATGATCTCTCCCTCCTCAAATATAACAATGATGATTATAATGATGATAATTATCATAATAATAAAAAAAAATGATAATAGTGATAGTTATAATACTAATAATAACAATAATGATGATAATAATGATGATAATGTACAGTCTGAAGCAGAAGAAGAAGGACATTCATGATTATGATAATAATGATAACAAAAATGTACAGTCTGAAGCAGATACGCGGGTGGTTCTATGATCCATCAAACAAAGGTTTGGTGATAAAAACAAAAAGAAGAGAGCAAACGAAGACGAAAATATTTCATTTCTCTCAGCACAATAGTAACAAAAACACTAGGGGTCTATATATGAAGTAGTCCTCAGCACAAGATTACGTATGTTAGTGCAGTGAGCAGTTTTGGACAGTTTGCGCAGGACTGTCTTCAGAAAAGCTTTTTATCAAGAGCAGAAAAATGGGGGATACAGATTTTTACAATTCTTAACAAATTAACATTTCCGCCTCCTTTGGTTGATCATTCCTATGTTATGACTCTACCATCTGTCTACTCTCTCCTCTCCCCTAAATAATATTAATAATTTTAGTAATAATAATGATAATAACAATGACAATAATACACTGAAATAATGATGATAAAACAATAGGCCAATGCAAATGAATGGGGAGGGGATGCTATGATCTATAACTTAAGAGTGGGCGGAAGAGACACAAACAGGTACAGGATTGTTTTGATGTTTAAAATGAATTTGCAATGATAATGAAGCTATTTGAAATGTATATCAGTCGTAGAGTAACCTTGACATGACGGAAAAAAAGATATTCACTATCCTTGACCGATAAACTTTTTTCCTTAATTCCCTTGATTCATCCCCATGTCAATGAATAATATAAAATGATAAAACCGAATGACTATGATCTCCCCTCCCACAAAATAACAATAGCAATAACAAGAACAATAATAATAATAATGATAACTATGATAATGATGGCGGGAACGATCCCAACCAATGGACTGGATCGCAGGGCACGTACTACAAATGTAATATTAAATTTTTGGGAAGGGTGGTCATTTAGAGGACAGCGCGTCACAATTAACGAAATGAGAAAACTTTCCTTTTTCAATTTCTTCAATAAAAATGTACAAAATCGTATCATGAGAAAAAAGAATAAAACCACTCAGACCCGAGGATTTCCACGGGTGCTGCTATAATAATAATAATAATAATAATAATAATAATAACAATAATAATAATAATAACAATAATGATAATAATAACAACAATAATAATAATATAAATCGTAACAATAATAATAATAATTACAGTAATGATAATGTACAGGGTGAAGGAGATAAACGGGTTAGAATATGTAGACATACATATTCATAAGACATGTGCGGACGTGGGGAAAAAAGGGGGGTGTTCTATGATCTATTAAACCAAGGTTTGGTGATAAAAACAAAAAGAAGAGAGCAAATGAAGACGAATATATTTTATTTCTCTCAGTACAATAGCAACAAAAACACTAGGGGTCTATATATGAGGTCCTGCTCAGCTCAGCTATACCGTTTTGCTTTTGTTGTTTTGGTTATTTTTCTCTGAATATTTGTTTTTGTATTTTGTTCGGGGGGGGGGTGGAAATGTGTGTGTGGGGGTGGTGGTCATGGGTAGAAGAGAGCACACTTTACCAACGAAAGGATGAGAAAACTTTTCTTTTATTTCATCAATAGAAATGTCCAAAATCGTATATAATCCTTATTATGAGGGGAAAAAATAATAAAACCCCTAAGACCCGTGGTTTTCCACGGGTGCTGCTAGTTCTATCAAGATTTATACAGTGTATACTTTGCATTCAGACTGCAATGTACTAGTATTGTGCAGCGTTTCGCCATAGGTTCTTCTGTGGAGAACTTACGCGCATCTCTATATGTGGGACTGTATAGAGATCGCCGTGTGCGATGAAAAGATCGTACACATGAGGTCAATTTGCACCTATCTTATCTCATTCAAAATAGTAAAATATGAAGTGATAACATTCAGGATAGGGATTTCAACATCTTTTAATTCTGTGAAGGGGTATAATTCCAGTAAAATCGGCCCCATAAATGATTTGTAGAATAGAGGAACGCAGCACATTCGGTGCGGCAGTTGTGACTGTTTACTGAGCACGAGTTGTACACGTAAAATGCACGTAAAAAAAAATCAGCCCGCCCGACCCTATTTGAAAATCTCATGTTACGCCAATACAACTTTTCTCTCTCTCTCTCTCTCTCTCTCTCTTTTTTTTTTTTTTTTGGGGGGGGGGGGGCCTTAGTGGACTCGCGCGATGCGAGGACTGTCGCGATCGAGAAGACCTCGCGCTACCGCCAATGATGGCGTATGAGAGAATGAGAAAAAAGAAAAGAGTCCCGCATCGGGACTAGCAGGATGCTGGATTCGCACGGATTCGCACGGTAGCGTGCCAACACCACGCACGGTAGCGTGCCAACACCTCGCACGGTACCGTGCCACGCACTCGACGGTGGCACGCAGCTGCACGGAGGCGCACTGACTGGCACGCAGCCGCACGGAGGCGCACGAGGGCGCACGAAGGCGCACGAGGTCGCACGGGGTCGCACGGGGGCGTACAGAAGCGCACGCACCCGCACGAGGCCGTACGAAATGGCACGGAGCCGCACGCACCCGTGCGAAACCGCACGAAGCAGCCCCGTGCGCACTGCGTGCGGGAGTAACATAACATAATGGTCTGACTGTATATTCTACGAATCTTTCAGATCTAGTAAATGCCTTGAGTATCAAAAAGTGTACACACATTGAAGACATTTGTAAGGAATGAGACAAAAAGTAGTTCGCTCGTAAAGAGTCACCAGGAATTCTAGGATGCCGTCATCTGTGAAATCAACACTTTAGACATGACTGACAAAGATACAACATATTCTAGGTCTAGCGTGTAATCGGAACACTGGTGCATGTAATGCATCAAGAAATGTGGATTTGATGTGCAGCACTGGAATTTCATCGAATCAGTTGGTAAGCAGCATATAACAAATAGGTAAAAGAGAACAGAGAGAGAAAGAGAGATAGAGGAAAGGAGCAGATGAGGTAGAAAAAGAAAATAAAGGAAAAAAGAGAACAGAGAAGGCATATAGAGAGAAAAAAAGAGCAGAGAAAGAAACAGATACAGAGGAAGAAGCAGATACAGTGACAGAAAGATGAGAGAAAAAGAGCAGACAGGGATGGAGAGAATGAATAAGAGGATCAAGCAACAGAATGGGGGGGGGGGGCATAGATATCAAGGAGAGAGGGCAACAGAGGTGGGTCTTTGGGTCAGTGTGCAGCATTAAAGACTGTTGCAAGTATGCCAGGTGGAAGAGATTATTAAAATGCACTCCATAAAGAGATCTCCCGGGTCGATGAAATTACTGGCAATTTAATCATCGTCGGGCGCCTTCTTCAGTTGCTGTTGCTTGCTCCTGATTCCATCTGAACTGGTGTCACTCATTTCCTTTCACCCATCTTATCGATTGGTCATCTGGATAGCAGCACGTCTTTCTTCCTCCCGTGTTCTCCCTCTGCTCCCGTGTCTGCTCCTCACTTTGTTAAAGGATGCATTCTATCCCATGGAATGCATTACAATTGCCGTTTTGTTTTGCAAGGCATTCATGGGTTATACACTAAATTAATCCCCTGTTCAGACACAAAACTCGGTAAAGAAACTTTGTGTAAAATATTCACCGTATAGACTACGGACCATTCAGACATGTAGATCTTAACTGATCAGAAGCAAAAAATCATAAGATGCACTGTTTTCCACTGTGCTTGTTGTTATGGTCGCTGCTATAATGTAGCTCCTCCCCGACCCACATCTTTGCAATGCATGCAATTTGACTTTCGACAAGTAAGTCAAGTGACAGGTACAAAGTGTAAGGTCGTCTTTCGCGTGCACCCATGTTGAGGCCCGTCCAGTTATACTGTTCTATGATCGCCTTATGTTCAGACACTGAAGGAAAGGTGATTCGTAATTGAGTTTTAGTTCAAACCGTTATTGTGACCTTAATTTTGTTATATGACGTTTCTCATACGATGTTCGTTGGTCAGCATTCAGACACATATATCCATCGTACTGCCATATTGTTTCGGTGCAGCTATATCATTGTTTTGTTTTTGTTTGTTTTTGCCTGAACACCCTGTAAAATAACATTGCTTCAGCATCAAAGTGTGATTCCATGGCAAACAGATTTGTAGTCTAACAATGACCATTGTCCAAAGTGCGATAATATCCGTAATGTTCCTATATCTCTAACCATCTCATTCAAGATGCACAGGCATTCAAAATAATAAAAAAAAAAAAACCAAATGGGATAACACCATATGGCAGTGTACCCTCCATCATATAATCTGTAGACCTCCCTAAAAGCCTAGACTATTATATGAGAAACTTGAGAGCCGTGACAGTGCTCTTTGTCCAACTTCACAAAATAATTGAAAAGAAAATGACAAGTCATTTTAAGGTGCAATAGAAAGCATTCATGTATTTGTGCAGGTTAGGGCCATCGGATGAGAGAGGGAGGAATGTTGTTGAGAAGCGGTACATGCTGTACGTGTTACTCAGTAGAATGTGTGACATGTGCAGCAGATGTAGCAACTTCATGGCAACTGGTGTCTTCTGCCGACTCTTTACAAAGACAACTAGCTGGAGACACCCACTAGTCCAGTCAAAATATGAAATGACCCACAACTAATTGCAACAGAAACGATTCCACTTGCATTTGACCCGGAAGAGCTATCAAAATAACATATTAAAAGTTCCCTAAAATTCGAGTGGTGGATCAGTGTCTAATTTGCATAAATTCAAGATGGCCGCCGTACAACCTATTTATGCCTATATCTGGGGATATGTAACCCACAGAAAGTAAATTCCAGTGTCTAATCCTATGTTTTTTAGGTCAAG
Source organism: Diadema antillarum (assembly GCF_040938485.1). Taxonomy (NCBI): domain Eukaryota; kingdom Metazoa; phylum Echinodermata; class Echinoidea; order Diadematoida; family Diadematidae; genus Diadema; species Diadema antillarum. The sequence continues at coordinate 2,486,219 of NW_027270942.1, read as the reverse complement.
GAATACAAATATGTTATGTATAGCAACTTTCAAACATCCTTTTATATAGTTTTTGCATATATTTGCATATAATTACATGCAAAATGGTCGCCATATTGCCTGCGCAAGCCCGTATCTTCGTTTATCATTAATGTAGTACACTCAGGAATAAGTCGCTATATATCTGGACATAAAACCGCAGAAAATAAATTCTGGTGTCTAAACCTATAGATGTTTTTTAGGTCAGGGAATACAATTATGATATAAGCAGTAACTTTCAAACTTCCCTTTATACATTTTTTTTGCATATATTTCCATTCAATTAAATGCAAAATGACCGCCGTAGTGCCACTACAGGCTTATATTTCTATCTGTAAAAGGTACCTAGTGATGGTGTCTGTGGTCTTAATTTTACTACTGAGAATCACTGATGTAGAATACGTTCCACTCAGCAATAGTTACCTATATTTCACTAAAAATTTGCATATATTTATACATAAATCTATTCAAATTACTACCGTGAATATGATTTCAGATATACGAATACAAGCTGCAGAAGGTTGATTGTACTGTAATGTCTCATCCAAGATATCAAGGGAAAATTGTTATACCATTTAAAACCTTGATGATTATCCTACACCTAGTGTGTATATTCTTGCATTTATTAAAAGTATTGTATTACATTGTACTCACATTTTCTTGAGATACAGCCTCAAAACAGAGAACAACTGTAAGTAGCATCGAATAGAACATATCTTTATTAACTGTAGATTCAACTTATCTTCCAAAGTGTGCTCAATAGGTACACAAATATTAAAGTCTAAAATTATGTAGTAGGAATCGTTAAAATATTTCATGATTGCATGATATCTAATGTATTATGTTTTGTAATTTGCCCTCATGTTTACTGCTTATTACTTGTGTCTATGTTGCAATTCTTTATTTCTTCTCTCTTTTTTTTTTTGCCAAGGGGGGGGGGGGGGGCATGTCATCAAGTTCATGATTATCCATAAGCTACTCTACAAAAGTTTAATGAGTTTGGACATATCTCATATAGCTTTCAAAGTGTGCTTACGGTACACAAAAATTGGTCTTAAATCATTCAGCAGGTTTTTTTTTTCAAACATCTTTTTTCTTACCTACGATGATTTACATCCATGTTTAGTTGATACTTGTGTCCTTTGTTGCAAAACTTTTGGTAAAGGCATGTTTATCAATGAGCAACATATGACCGTGATAATTTGTATGGAAGTGGATTTTGTCATATTTTTGCACGGTTTCACCCAGTGACTCACTGAAAATGTAAAACATTGTGATTTACAGCCAGATACAAAGAAAAAGAAAAAAAAAGGAAATGCCTTAACATTTCTATTACTAGTACTCTGGATTCATCAGTCGATCAATACAAACAGCATCCTTCTCATTGGCTTCAAGCTCATACAACACATATAAATTCGTATACGTCTTACTTTCACCATTTTTCATGTTGTATCTGCAGCTTTATTAAAAGAAATGTTTCCTATTGCATTGAGGCTTCGCACTAATAACATTTTCACCAACACACAGTTGTTGTTTTTTAGAAATGCGAGCAGCATGAAGGCTGAATTCAATTTTGCTGGCGAAAAAGCAGTCTTAAGTCAGATAAAAAACAAAATACATAACATCATTTTCTGTTCCTAACCCTTCCAAAAGGTCCCTTCCCTCCAGCTTTTCTTCAAGTTAAACAGTGGAAGGGAAATGACATACAATCTTTGGAATTGGGACGATTTTAGGAAGATGTTTAATCAAAAATATGTTCTGATCACTACAGACACAGTGCAGCTATTAAGAACTCCTGAAGAAAGTCTGATGCAACTGCAAGACAGGATGTTAGCAACTGGCAGTGTATAGTTGCAGGGCAAGCAGATTTGACTGCACACAACCCATACCAGTGTCAGATGCGGGCCATTATATATCAGACACTTGTAATGTTGTATTTCTAAAATATGTGAGGAGTGAGATTATGCTGTTCTAATTGGTGACTAGGAATAAGAAGCATTCTCGAAAGACATCGACACAGTTTACAACAAACGTGAGACTTACCACGCTTCAGTATGAAATAGAGCCGAGATCCTGTTTGCTTTGAATTAATCAACTGCAATTTCACACCATCCTATTCCAGAATTTGTGGTAAACACATAAAACACTGTGAGTGTAAGCTATAGTTTTGTATACTCGTGTTTCTATTTTGAGAGATCACATTACATACCTTAGTATCTGTATTATCACAAGCTAGAAAATGAAAATGATGTACAGGAAACGAAAGTTTTCTTGAAATCAAGTGACTTTGATCCATTAGATTTTAAACTCATCTTAGCCAAAGGTTCAAGACAGCAAAAAAGATTCAAGCTAATATTGCAAATAGCCATCATTTATATTCTACTGTCCGGTCGTCGGTCATGCATACATTTTCAAAAACCATTTCCAGCTAGGTTCTCTTTAAAAAAAACCCATGTAATGACAGATTTTCAACAAACTAGGCAAGTAGCATCCCAAGGATGATAGGCTTTCAAGGTGTTCAAATAGACACCATATTCCGAAAGGTCCCAGAACCCCGAAATTAAGGAATCTATTATAAAAAAAAAACTCCCGTCACACACACACACCCTCACACACACACACACACAAAAGTAGAACCAAGTGTAACAGAGCTAGGTATAATGTACAAAGTTGAATATCTTGGAGATTGCATATAGATTTAAGTTTACTTTCACAGTTTAACTTATTTTCGAAATATTACACATTATATATATATATATATATATATATATATATATATATATATATATATATATATATATATATATATATTGACAGCAAATCTTGCACATATAGACGTGGCTGGTGTTGGGTAGCACCCCTTTAATCATCGAGTGTGGTCTTGTAGTGTTGTCTGTGTACAGACAACACTACAAGACCACACTCAGCACCAACACAATCCTGAAGAAGGGCTTTTCGCCTGAAAGCTCGATGATTAAAGGGGTGCTACCCAACACCAGCCACGTCTATATATGCAAGACTTGCTGTCAATAGATTTACTGTCCTTGCACCGCCCCGCCATGTTGTGGTTAAGTCCTTTGATGTCAGTATATATATATATATATATATATATATATATATATATATAATGATACTTGTAATCAATGTGTTGGTACCAGTACAGAAAGATGACGAATCAGGGTGGTAATGCATTTCAGTCCAACAGTACTATTTAGTCAGACCAAATTTTCGACGCAAACATTCGTCTTTCTTCACAATTGTCATTGTCGATCCTGAGGAAGATGAATGTATCCGTCGAAAATTTGGTCTGAATAAATAGCACTGTTGAACTGAAATGCATTGCCACCATACTTCGTATGTATATATATATATATATATATATATATATATATATATATATATATATATATACATATATCACGGGTACCATCTACCCCAACCCCCCCCCCCCTCCACCCCAGGCCACAGGATGCCCAAAGGCACCTTAAATATTACCTATAGGTGCGGATGCCTTGGGGCTGGGACCAGTTATTGGGGGCCACTTTTGATTTTTGATCCTCTTTTTGAAAACATATGGTCAAATTTTCAACAAACTTAGTACTGTAGGTGCATTTATCGCTAGTGTCATGAATATATGAACATCATGCCTCCCTGGGCCATGGAGGTCCCTAAAGGCTTGTAGAAATGGCCCTTCCCAAAGTCTTCCAATTTCCTCTCTCCCAAGTAATAGTCTGTAAGAATGCATGGAAGGTGAACTTGAGATACTCGAGTGAGGGCTGGACCCCTGGGTCTTTTATTCAGAAAGTGAGTGAGTGACATGGTATCCTGATATGACAAGAACATTCTCTAAACAAATGTCCAAACTCACGAAGCTTTTGTAGAGTAGCTTATGGATATAAGCTACTCTTAATTTGAATAGATTTATGTATAAATATATGCAAATTTTTAGTGAAATATAGGTAATTATTCCTGATTGGAACGTTTTCTACAACAGTGACTTTCAGCAGTAAATTAAGACCATAGACACCACCACTGGGTACCTTTTACAGATAGAGATATAAGCCTGTAGAGGAATTATGGCGGCCATTTTGCATTTAGTGAATGCAAATATATTCCAAAAAATGTATAAAGGGAAGCTTGAAAGTTACTGCTAATATCATAATTGTATTCCCTGACCTAAAAAACATAGGTTTAGACACCAGAATATATTTTTTGTGGGTTTTATGTCCAGATATATAGCGACTTATTCCTGAGTGTACTACATTAATGGTATACGAAGATACGGGCTTGCACAGGCAATATGGCGGCCATTTTGCATGTAATTATATGCAAATATATGCAAAAACTATATAAAGGGATGCTTGAAAGTTGCTACAGATAACATAATTGTATTCCTTGACCTAAAAAACATAGGTTTAGACACCGGAATTTACTTTCTATTGGTTACGTATCCCGAGATATAGGCATAAACAGGTTGTATGGCGGCCATTTTGAATTTATGCAAATTAGACACTGATCCACCACTCGAATTTTAGGGAACTTTTAATATGTTATTTTGATAGCTCTTCCGGGTCAAATGCAAGTGGAATCGTTTCTGTTGCAATTAGTTGTGGGTTAACCCACTTTTTGTCGTATTTTGACTGGACTACACCCCAAAGAGCATAACAGAGCGACGACGCTACATCTGGTGTTCGCATCACCCCAATTTCCCCACGTTGCCATCACCTTCGTCGCATGTCATGTGAGGGGGCTTCCCACGATGCACTTGACACTCAACAGGATGTCTCTCACACACGGCAGGCGGCCAGGCCGTAGTCATCATCCCGTGTAAGCCTGGCGATTAAAGTGCCAACTCAGGAGAGGAGACGGTGCCAGGGCAGCTGAACTTTTGTTCAACTTCTTTTCCAAGAATGTATATAAAACACCTCCAGAAGGGTTGGTTGTCATCTCAAAATAGTCTATCCTATTAAAACAAATAGTTTCAATTGATTTGCTTAATATGCAAGGGACAATCTAACCTTGGACTATTATTTTACATGATGGTGATATCGCCTCCTGTATGCCGCCACCGTAGATGGAAAATTGTCACTATTAATATCAAGGAGTAGATTGATGATTATGGCTACAGTGGAAAGTAGAATCTCTCCCTATTGACAGTAAATTTGCTTTACTTGGGAAATGTTTGTTCATTTTGGAGACCATCTAATTAGCTCAGCTTGGATGATCATCCTACTCAATGATATAATTTATGATGGCTTGAACTGATGACCTGACAACCGTCAGGTAGGGCTTTATTAGATATTCGTGCGCACGAAGCTCCGACTACTGTATATTGGTTGAAAAACAGAACGTGCCCTGCGGTGAATGTCAAACTGTCCAAATTGTTACAGTGCTCTCCGAACTGGAAGACACAGACAAAGATTGCCGGGGATTGAGTGAAGGATATGGGCTCAAATGCATTCAGCGGTGGTTCACTGACTTTGGGAAAAAGTGATTGCTATTTGGCTGATTATATTATGTCTCTGATATGACTGAACAATTTGACATATTACACAAAGTGTTTGTCTCCGATATGACTGAAACGATTTGACATGAAATTATAATCATTGCGCTGGGTTATAAGTTTGTAAGGCAGGTCTCTTATGCATATGTTGCTTTTAAGTTCTTTCAATGGGAGGGACATCATCATCATACTAAAGATTTATAATGTTTATAATCATTTTTTGGATTTTGATTTGATTTGATTTCAATGCACTTGCAAGGCATAATTTAGTCAATACTCCACCTGTATTTGGATACCGCATGAGCTGAAATTTTCGCGTACAGATATTTTCGCGAATTGCTACTTGGAGGACATTTTCGTGTGTGTTAATTTTGCGGTTGCGAGGGTCTAACTGAACGTAGTTATTTGCACGTTGTTATTTTCGCGGTTCAAAGGCGATTCATGAAATTTGCAAAAAGAAAACCACCGCGAAAATTTCAGCTCTTACAGTACATGATTTGAAAGGAGCAATATGCTATCATATATACATTGACTGTAGAAGCAGCAGCTGAAAACCAGGATATCTAGCAAATGCTTAGTCTAGATGGTGGCCTCTTTGAAATGGATTTAAAGATCAATATTCACACTGGCAAGATGCATCTAGTTTCCGATGTAATGGGGTGTGCGCAGCCGTAATTTGTTATTCCACTGCTAAGATTCTCGGGTGCGTGAAGCAAACTATGTTAGCTTGAGATTGATTGAGTCGTTATCTGCGTGCCCTGTGTGGAGGAATTTATACCTCCTCAACCACCCCTGCCACGCAATTTGTGCAGTGTTACAATACTTCGGGGCACTGCAGTAGCTCGGCATGACCTTTAACTATGCGAGTACGGAGGGAGAGTCAGTGCTGCCTTGCTTCTCAGCTTTCCGGGAGACCAGCTGAGTGAAGAAAACAGAATTGTGTTTTGTCTCGTGGCCCGTGGCCATTCACGCCAGCTCAGCTCACGCTCTTCGCAAGCAGTGCAGTGTTTCGCCCCTCTTCTTGTTTGGCTTGTTGCCACTGCGACTGAGTGGGTTTTTCAAACCGAAGTGAATCTCCGCACTACATGTCGACGAACACAAGTACCAATTTCTCTGCTCTTTTTATTTTGTTTAAAAAGGCTACACGAGGTTCGGCAATTGAATCAGCAGAGACAGACGACGGCACAAAGACCTTTTGCAGTGAAGAGGAGACGATTAAAGTTTGTTGATGAATTTCTCGGCGTGAATATGCTCCTCAATCGATCTCGGCTACTGCATCATCTGATGGCGTATCATTGATAGGAGTCTGATTTTTTTTTGTCTGCAGTCTGAGCATAGCAATAGATTCAGAATGAAGCAGGAATGTTTCTTGATGTGATTTATACTAACCAGATGCCCTTGAGCTTTCATTAAGTCCCCATGGGGTTAACCCATGACACATCCAATTCCAATGCAAAGAGTTCTTAGATCTCTCCTTTTTATTTTCATGTGGATATAAAGTAGACCTTTCGGGGTCTATTACACTGATATTGATGAGTCATCTTACTTCTCCCTTTGTGCCTTAAGACTGAATCTCATACAATTTTTTCTGATTGCACGTTGGAATTGTGACTATAGTCAAAAATACTTTCTAGACATTAATGCTGTTCTTTGCTGTTCTCTATCATGCAATGTTTGGAACATTTTTTGTTTTGTTTACAGAAACAACCAAGGCATTATACAAATAGTTCAAAAAATTCCAAAAAAGTGAACTGTGTATTTGATGTAGTAATGATTGAGATAAAAACACTGTAGGGATGTGCTTACTATGAGACTTGTTCCACCATGAATTATAGTAACATAGCCAATAATTTAATCATTGTAATCCTTCTATCATTGTCTTAACTGTTGCTGTTGTTGTCATTCCTATTGTCATTATTAAGAGACTTTAAAAATTCCTTTCAAAGTACTGTGCTTTCAGAGTGTTGTAGCAAAGCATGAATAGATAAAACAAACTGATGCCTTTAAGGACACCATGCCACTTGGCATAGGAGCCAGCCAGGCTTTGCACTTTTCTACATTGGAAGCCATGCTGTAATTCAGATCAGAATGAATCATCTGAAAGTATTGTAACATTGTGACAGACGTTTGCTTTGAATATTGAAAAACTAGTGAAAATGGACAAAACTCTATTGCTTTTTGGTCTCAAAATTACACCATTGCAGGAGAGTGGTTCTGTGAGAGCAGTAAGAAGTATTTCACCTGATCCCAAACAGCATTTCAAACCTATAAAGCAAAGATTACTGTATCTCTGAATGCCCAGATTATAAGCAACTGAGCTAACATCTGTGGTATGGTCTGCTCAAGGGGGCAGTAAGGTCTACATCTCAAAAGAGCATGCGTGCATTTACAGGTTTCTCCATTTGCACAGGGGTGAATCTGGGAAGGCCCTCAGATTAGCTTTGATTGCTTCAGCTTCGGCAACATTCTCTTTGGCGATGATATTCCGCAGTTGTGCACCACCCCTGTCTTCATTATATTCTGTAGCCTTCTGCTTTTACACAACAGAAGCAATATCAAGGTGCTTCTTGCTAAAAAGGGTCCTGCTTTGTCACAGCCATCACAGAAATTATGATGACGTAAAGGGAAATTCCATCTTGATATTATGCTGCTTCTGCTTAAAGTCGAATACAAGCAGAAAAATCAAGAAATTAGATCAGCGAAAATTTATTTTAAAAAATCGGACACACAAACAAATTTATTACTGTTAACCTGTTGAGGACGAGTCTCGAGTATACTCGGGCAGGTGTCTATGGAAAATGTGTGTTGTAGCAAAATCAAACCGTCCACAACGGGTTAAAGTTTTAGAGAGTGAGACAAATTGGCAACTCTTTGTGATTTACGTGATGAGCAGCTCTCCATTGGTTTTGTTCACACAATTTCGCTGATTTTCATTTAAAATCTCATATATTTGGGTACAGAGAGAACTTATCTACTGAAGAGGACATGCAAAAATGGATCACTCTTATTATTTGCCAGGTATAGGTCTTGAACAGGTTCTTTCTGGAAAAAAGAAAGAAAGAAACAAAATTGCTGACATTTTGTGTACAAGCCAAATTAAGAGAGCTCCTCAACACATATTTCACACAGAGTTGCCAATTTGTCTCACTCTCTAAACAATCTGTTCTAAACTGATTGTTGTTGTTTAAAGGCTCTTCATTTTCTTGGTCAGTTAAATTTATTTTCCAAATTTTCACCGATATGTTTCACTGATTTTTCTGATTTCATACAAATCAGCATAATGTTAGGATGGACATTCCTTTTAAAGGCAACGGGTAAAAGTCAGATGAACTGGCTGAAGAAGAGATTCTTCTGTGAGTTGATTCAATTTAGATACTTTGCGTCAGCAATTTTCCCGTCTTTAGAATTATTCATGGGTACAGCATTTCAGGGGAATTTATCCAGCTTGCATAATTCCTCAGTGAGGTCGGTACTTCTTTGCAGTCCCAAAATTGCAAAGTCAGCTCGTTCAACTTTGTAATTCTCATATCCATGCACGGCAGCCTGTTCTAATTGGTAAACATCACGAGGCTATCTGAATAGGACTATGTTGTGTTTACTGAGGGTATAACATGGAAGGAAATGCATATGAAACCTGAAAAAGTGTGATAAGTGGTCATGTAAATAAGATAGAAAATGTAATTGGTCTAGTCTGGCTAGACCGGAGCTACTCGTCACTGTCAGTAGTGCCTTGACTGCTGGAGCTATGTAAACATGTGCTGTTTGCCATCAGAGCAAAAATTGCATAATTCCTTCATCAGTGTTTAACTCTGCGAGGATTACCATGTCCAAATGCTCGTTGACATTTTAGGCAGTGCAGGTTGTGTAAAATAACGACAGGGCTATCCGAAAGCGGAATGGGTGAGGGTGAATTAGTGGTCATTTGGGGCTGTTGTAGGGCAGGGGGGGCTGACACTGAAATCAGTCATGACCTGCCTTCCTGCCCCCGCCCTGTCTGTCTGTCTGTCTGTGCAAACAACATGAGATGAACATGATGTGACATGAGAGGGAGAGACGAAAGAGAGAGAGGAGAGACCCGGATCATGTGCACACCCACGCGCCATGTGACATGGTCTAAGCCTGGAAGTAGAACGTGTGGTGGAAATTATACTCTGTAATTCACACATGACGATGCTGCTTGATATATGCCTGCTGCTTGGATACAGCAGGCAAATGTCACACACACACACACACACACACACACACACACACTCACACACACACACACACACACACACACACAGACACACAGATATATAGGTATATTATCTGTATACAATGTTGTATACTATATTTATCATGAATAAAGAGAGTACATTTTGAAAGCTCTCCTGAATCATGGTTGAACACCAGACGTCCTCTACCTTGATTTAAGATGGAATTACAGTTGAACCTCTCTTATCCAGCCTCCCTTTATCTGGATCTCTCTATTATACGGACGCAATCTCGCCGTGATTGTTTTTTTATAATTACGGGAGGAAAGGGGGATTCCCAGCTCCTTGAGAACTCCTGCACAAACACACGTGAATTACATATACTTGATACATTTCTTAATAATTATTTAGGTAAATCATCCCAAGAATTTATAAAAGAAAATGATTTCATTCTTGCAAACACGAACCTCTATTTTAGGGTCTGTTAGTGAGTGTAACAATGAAAAGGTTGCCGTATACACATTACTACATGTGGTACTACAATGGGCTATATCAGTACATGTGTATGTATATGTACATGTATAAAGCATTGAGTCTCCCGTATCCGGCCAAATCCCTTATCCGGATGAGCGCCGGTCCCGACTTGTCCGGATATGAGAGGTTCAACTGTAGTTAACTTGAAACTTGCTGTTACAGCATGGTGTAGCACTTGGCATGGTGCTCAACCATGCTGTGAGATGGAATGTGTGTACAAAATAGAAATTTTATTTGCAAGGTTCACACTATCCATTATCCTTGTTTTGCCCCATTCTGCCGAGTTTGCATTCATTTTCAAATGCACCATCAACTTGTCTAAAGCCGCGCAAAATAGCATCAATTTGCTGCTTAGTGGCATCAGCGGCGGAGGTTACCATACCAAGAAAACTCTTGACGCTGAGGGGTGTAATAACTTATGACATTAAAATGTTATCTGTGCCTCATATTCATTCCATCGTCACCCCCCTATCTGATCATTTCCTCAAGTCTTCCATTTACCCCTATCTTCATCCCGTATTGCCATCGATCATCTGTGTAGTATTTATAAAGTGGGTGTATGGAAGGAAAAACAACCAAGTGCTGCATTTTGGATGACATACGTGAGAGCACAACGTCATACCCCCAAATGAAATTATCAGCTCTGAGAGACTGCGAGCGATCGATCCCTGCCCCCACAAATACTATACATGCTTGATCAAAAGCACTAGAAACACATTTCCTACCTACTGAATTAATTACACTTACTCAGTGAAAGGATTTTTCCCCTCCCCCCCCCCCAAAAAAAAATTAATGCATGTCCTTGATGATCGTATAGAAATAAAATAAAAAGGAATGATGAATTAGATAGAAAGTGCATTTATTTCAGGGCTGTTAAATGAAGTACATGTTCTGTTTAAAAATTTGTTCCAATGGCCCGGCTACCAAAGTAGAGCATTTTAAGTGCTGATTGCATGGAAGCCAACTTTCAGATTTAAGTAAACAGTAGCTAAGAGCCTCTTCTCCCTAGTATGCCAGTGTAGCTTGCAGTAACTCTACTTCATTCAGTTTGGCCAGTCTAAATCATGACTAAATATTCATCTCTTCTGAGTATTCCTAATACCGTATACACCAAATGTTTTGTGAGGTTTTTATTTTTGTGAATTTCGCGAGTCAGGTGCTATTCGCATATATCTAAAGACGCTTAAAGATATTGACTGTGATCCTGACATGCATGTGACATGCACACATACATTTCTCCATTGCTCCACGATTGCAAATATAGCCACTCGCGAAATCGTCGGGGAGTCCCTATTCGCAAAAAATTAGACTCACTAACTATATGACATATACAGTAGTCCTATAGATGCCTGTGAGCGCACTGAATGAAAATGCAGTTATTACTCCCTCTATTGGTGCATGGAAAGAGTTAAGGAGATGGGGGAACCAGGATGTTGAGCAATTTATTTGCCGGTAAGATTTAATCATGCTGCAGCACCAGACCTATGAAATATGTGCAGCGTATGCCAGATACATTGCTGCTCATGTTACCAGACCTTTCTCCTGTCTGTCGAAGAGAGAACGTGAAGACTCTATTTTGATGCCAGCAATATTCTGTTGCTCGTGTAAAACTTGCAATGTCTATAAAGTCATGGCCGTGTCATTTTCCTCTGGATTTAAATGCTTTTCTGTGTGTGTGTATGTGTGTGTGTGTGGGTGGGTGTATATGTGTGTGTGTATGTGTGTGTGTGTGTGTGTGTGTGTGTGTGTGTGTTTTGCTGCATTTTTTGTTTTGTTTTTAGGTTTTTTTTGTTATTGAGTAGCTATGTGTAAGTCATGTGTTTAATGTAAGCTGTATGTATTTCAGGTCACACACTGATTGATTGATTGAGTTTTTCTATTTTTTTTATCAAACATTGCTGGTTGTATACTGTGTTAATACATTCAAGATTAATGTTTTTGTCATATGAAAGTATAGAAATCAAATAAAGATTGTTGAAAAACACACAAAAAAAATTAAAGAGTGATACCTTCTTCATTAGATATGAACATATGTGTGCAGGAGGGGGCTATTTCACACTGAAGATTTCAGAGTGAGATGGAGAATGATGAATTCATGCTTAACCTGCTGAAGACTAGTCCCTGAGTATACATACATACATTCATTCATTCCTTCATTCATTCTATCCTTCATTCATTCATGTTTTTATTTTCATTTCCAATCAATATACATAGGTGATTCAAACATCAAATGATAACATATCTTGTTACATAACTACAATACATCTTGTTTCATAAAGGACTTGGTGGAAATGAAAATTGAGGGGCTGCTAAAACATGGGCAGGTGTCTGTGGAACAGGTATGTCATAGCAAAATCAGCTCGTCCTCAACAGGTCAATGTGCTTTGTTCACAGGCCCTTGAGTGTTTCCTTCCACAATGGTACAGACTTTTGGAAACTAACTGCCAATGAAAAGAACATACCGGTACTTACATTGTAATCCACCAAATCCGTATTGTGTTAGCATGACCTTCCTATTTGTTTGAGGCACGTTGATACTCCTGAGTGGGATTAAAGGGTTAAAGATATTGAACCATCTCACGTTATCCAATCAGTGATGTCTAGAAACTGTCAATAAATTGAAATTACCTAAACCCCCTAATCCCAGTTGTGTTAATATGAATGTGTGGTTGGTTTGCGGAACATTTATACACCTCAGTGGGCTTAAAAGGTGAAGAAATGGAACATTATCGATACATAATTCAATCAGTGATGTCTGTGAGCCAGAACAATTAATTTTTTTTATTGTGTGTGTGTGTGTGTATGCATGGCACTAAATTGTCTGTGGATGAAATCTGGCCTTGACAGAGATTTAGTGACATATACAGTGGCATTGTCCATTTGCCTGACATGTTTTACCATTGCTGTGTTGTACTAGGTAGATGGCACACCTGCTGTTTATGATTGCTTTATTCACCAACTGGTACAATAATGTTCTGAGACTCGCTGTCAACAAACAAGGGTTATATAATGCATTTACTCCCTCATACAAATTGCCATCACCTTGGCCATCTGATGGGATTATTTGGTTGTTGTGCCGTAGATGGTCATCTAAACTTGAGTGAGGTCAATTTCATAGGGAATCGAGCTGATGCTAATGAAATAGCTCCAAGGGCAAATCACGACTTGTAGTGCATGGGCAATAAAGGGTCAATTTACTTACCCACTGCAGAAGTTTTGTTTTAGCTGAAGACAATGACTCATCTAGTGATTGAATTTATTGTAGTAGCTTTGTGGTCATTATCTGTCCCTTACTTGAGAATTTGATATATGTGTTTATTACATGTGTGTATGTGCACCCTTAACCCATTGAGGATGAGTCCCGAGTATACTCGGGCAGGTGTCTATGGGAAATGCACGATGTGACAAAATCAGTCTGTCCTCAATGGGTTGAAGTGTTACTGCATCTTTAATCTCATTGCACTGTGTCCCTGATCAAGACTATTTATTAAGAAGTTCAGCAGTATGAATTTTCCCAAACATGCCCTACAGAAATGCTAGAGGGCAACCTTGCATGGATGAAAATATTGTCCAAATATAGTCAGGTACTGTAAAATGAGGAATGTTTGCGTGCATTTTGATTTTGCAAATTTCGCAAGAGCCAAGATTCGCGAAATTGACATGCAACGCAAAAGTTCTCGTCTACAATACTTGCATTTAGTGCCAGTTGCAATACATGAAAATTTCATGTTGCAAAAAGGCCGTCAGCTCCAATTCACGAAAATTTCACGCCGTGAATATATACTGTTTTACATTATGCTATACACTCACGTCTGCTTGTAGAGTAATTTGATAAAGTTTGCATAGGAGAGGGCAGTGGCAGATCCAGGGGAGAGCGCACCAGGCGCACACCCCGTCGTTATGTTTTGTTAAAACAAAAGAAATAAAAAGAAAAAATGGGGGGGCATGCACCCCCCTTTAAGGAATTCCTGGATCTGCCCCAGGAGGGTCATCATCTAACCCCTTCTGCAGAGAAGTTCCTGGTAGTCACCAACTGACCTGATTTCAACCTGAACTCACATGATATTGATTACATTGAGCCACAGTGCCACAATGGTTATCTTCACAAGTTCAGTCAGGGACAAGGTTCAGCCTGCACAACCGACTCACCAATGCAAAGTGGTAGCAATGCCTGTCCCGTCTCATGCAAAGTCGGTTCAATCTCTTATCACGCTCTGCGAAAGGAAAACACAGTCGCGACTCCAGGCGGCAACAGTGAGTTTGTGCGGAAGCAGCGTTGAGTAGTATCTGATTGCCTAACACCGCAGTCTGAGGCATTGTACAAATACGAGGAGTTTCTCGCACGCCCCACTTCCACAGGTGGTTTTCCCCCTTGCTGTCCCCGTAACAAGATCTAATCTACAATTCTACGATGTTATTGGTGGTCTTCTGAATGCCAGCCCAGTATTCTTCAATTTGCATTTATCCAATGTTACTCACAGATGGATGATATGAATGTTGTGTAAGTTTTCATATTCACGCTGTGCCATAAACCAATTTACTTTTTTTTTCAAGAACCTTATTCCTGTATTTTTCCTCGTATTTTGTACCATTACTTGCTTTGCATAGGTCTGTTGCATAGTTGGTCCGGGGGGAAATCAAGTGGGAGTATTGATATTTATGAAACTTCAGGCTGGTGGTTAGAGTAGCTCATGTACATGATGAAATATAGATTATGGTCTTGATGTGATTTTCAGTCTTTTTATGGGTAGCCATAAAAGGGCAGCCATAATGTACTGGAACGTGGTATATCTATACGATGCATATCAAAAGATTTAAATGTTTGAGTTTTATTGTGTGTAGGCAAAGCCTTATATAGTAAGAAGAAAATTGTCACATCATTTGCCCAGAAGGCCAAAAAAGCTGTACACCTTGTTGGTAAAAGTGTGTCCGAATGATGACTGCCTAGAAAAACAAAGAGGGATGAAGGTGACCTTTTGAAATGATACAGCAATAATGCAGTGAGACACTCCAGGACATTTTGGGGATGTAATGCACTCAAGATCTTCTTGTTGTAGTCGTGCTGTCAGACATGCTTGTAAGGTGATGTGAATTACTGAGTTGGGGAATTGTGATTCCTCTGTTTGATTTGTTTGTTTGTTTGTTTTTTTGTTTTTTTAGAGGGGGGGGGGGGTCCAGGTGTCTAATCTCTATTATGCCATTCCTTTGAAACATGTTGTTTGTCTTTTTTCATCTTTTTTGGCTACTTTTTTCTTTTCATATAAGTCTTTTATGTAATCTATGAATTTCAGTTACCAAAGTTGTTCATTGGTGTTGTTTTTTATGTTAGTCATGCATTCATAAACATCATTTGTTTCTTTATTGAAGAGATCTGGTATTTTGTGATGCTCTGTTTTGTCTTATTTGAAATGGTTTGGATCAATAAAACATGATATTAAAAAGAAAACAACTTGAGGAACTTAAAGAGACAGAGCATATCCCTATGGGCTACATTTAACCTTGCATGATCAATGCACCAGTAGCTGGCCTGGAATAAAGACAAGATGTTTTAATTGGTGTGTCGAGTGTGGTGTATAAACTTTTTTTTTCCCCTGCAGTATGTGCAGTCAGTGTGTAACATTACCACAACTTCCCATCTGTCTTCTCAGCCCCGATTGGTAGGTGATGAAAGATGTTCTGTTTTCTGCCATATTTCGTACAGTGATATATATTACAAAATGTCAAATCATGTTTCCCAGCCAATGCAATGACCACAAAGGAAAAAAGAGGACATGGAGAATAGGAAATCTCTACAGTGAAAAAAAGCAAAGCCATTACACCCATCCTTGTCCGAACAATTGGGCAGAGTATATAGGATATTGAAATAGTGTTCTTGTTTCTGTATTTAGGCTAGACATAACTTGATTTTCAAGGGTGCATTTTAGATGCTGCAGACATGATGTCACAGTCAGTGTCCAAAAATGAAAAAAAAAAAGATACATTAGTTACTTTAATGTCTTCTGAAGATGTATTGAGAGAGTCTTCACTGTGTCATATCATCTGGAGAGAATGAAACCATGGCAACCATAGACTGTTGGTACCAGTTTGTAAATATCTATTTTTTGAGAGGAGTTAAGACAGAAAATTATTTACTTCTCACTCAGAATTTTGATTTTCTTAGTGATGTGAGTGTTGCTGCATAAAATGATGAGGCGAAAGTAACAAGGGCCAATCCTGTTATTATTTCCTACAATAGTGCGTGTGTGTGTGTGTGTGTGGGGGGGGGGGGGGGAGGTAGGAGGTGAGGTCTGACTTGCACTCACATTCACGGAGCTGACGGACAACCCACTTGTATTTACTGATCTTTTTGATCACTTTAGTCCCATACATTTCTGATATGTCCCTCTGTTTCGTAAGAATATGTTCATCCTGTGCCCTTTGAGCCACCTTTAAAGGAGATATTTGAGGGCCTCGATTGAGTATAATCCTCAGTGTTTACTTTCATATGGAATAAAACGAAAATGAATTATTTTCTCTGTGATTTATTTCACCAACTATGCCATGCTATGTACAACTGTACATGTAACTTCTGCATGCCCCCCTAATTGGTTCCGCTTCCATGTACTGTATAATATACAGTACCTGCATTATATATTGTATACATTGTAAATTATACCCTTCCAAAAATAAACAAACGAATGGTAATTAGATATCATGTCACTACCAGGGTTGACAACAGGCAACATGTCATGCATAGATGAGGTATAAAAAGTCATGAATATGTCAATATTGATAGTTTAATGAGCTAGGTTATGATTACCTTATAGAAATATGAGGCTTGTTTAAAGGTGATAGGTATCCGTTTGTGTAAAGTGAATTCCTTGCACACATAGACATCGGCAGTCATATGAAGATGTGAAGAGCCTTTGGCAACAGAGATAATTATGGCAACAATACATGAATATATTGTAAAGATCATACAACAACAACAACAACAACAACAACTATACTACTACTACTACTACTATTCTTGCTGCTACTACTACTATTACTACTGCTACAACAACAGCTACTACTCTACTACTACTACTACTACTACTACTACTACTACTACTACTACTACTACTACTACTACTACTACTACTTCTACTATTACTATGAATGCTGCTGTAGCTGCTGATGATGATGACAATAATGATAGTGATGATGAAAATAATGATAAAGGTAGCTATACTAATGAACTGATAATCAATTGATAATTGTTTTAATGGTAATATTAGTGACATGCATTCTTGTTTTAGTCCAGTTTAGCCTCTTCTGCTCTTCTATAGAGGGCTCTGCCATTCTCATTAGCCAGGTATTGCCATGGATACAATTATCCACGTGGGTTGTTAGGAAAAAAAAAATACTGTCAAAAAATGTACAAACATCGCACAGGGATCAACTCAGTATCTTCTGTTTATGAATCCAGATCCCTATTCAATATACTACAAAGCATCACTCGATGATTATGTCATTATCCCATGATATAGAGGGCTACCTTCAGGTGAAAATAAATAAAAGAGAAATTACTTTTGTAGCACTATTCTTTTGAAAATTTTGTCTTGGGATATGTGACTGCTAAGATAACCATCAATATTTCTGCCTTTAGGTGTGGTGTTGCATCCTTCTAGATTGTGTGCTGAAGGGTTAGACGGAAAGAAGCTAATTCTGTTTCCATGGCTACGCTCTTGGCATCAATTTAGAATGCCAGTGATAAAATGTCACCATCGTTTGGGTTTGATTTCCAGTAGGAGAAACAAAATTGGGTGAAGAAACGCATTTACCCATCTGAAGATAACTCTGAGTGGATTGATTTGTTGTTATGTGCCAGTGAATGTAGATCAGATTTTGTATTTTATTTCATTTTGCGCAAATTTTGCTTGCCAAAGGCAATTCTACCTAATTCCGACTTTGCCCCAGAAACTGTCGACCTGGGAAGTGTTGCTGTTTTCAGAGCAGTTAAGGGTAACTTTTAATTGATGTTCTGCTATGATGTGCAAAAAGAGAGCTCTGCATTTCCAAATGTCTACCATAGAGAAGGGTAAGAAAGCTTGTCACTCTATAAACAGTTTCTTATTTGAAGAAGATCTGCTTTCTGTCTTTGGAACAGTCAAAGACGCAGAGGCAGTCAAACAATACAATGCGGATTCACAGATTTCCCTTTACCAAATGGTGAAGGAAGAATTTGGCTGAGTACATGGTAATCCCCTTCATTGTTGCTTCTCACTTGTAGAGGTCATGTCTTTATCGTCACATTGTCCACGTCTTTATGATCACATTTTCCTCAATGCAACATGCCCTACCCCCTCCCCTTCCCACTCCCCTCCTCTTCACCTCCCCCCCCCTTCATCCTACCATCCCATTGTGCATAAAGTTCCCTTGACAAACTGCCACATTGCAAACGATGATCAAGGACTGCATTCAGATACTTGTATTGCAATCAGACCCAGCTGACTCCTGCTTCCTCTGTGCTAAAGTGTTGTTATGGTCATAGGCTCACAATGCCTCTCAACTGTTACAATTTAGGATTATGAAGTGGATAGCCAACCTACCTACCCATTAACCCTGAATAAAATGTCACGGTGACCTGTAGTGTCTAGCGCTTCTGACGTACGCGATGATGCTGCACGGGGTGTATACCGGGCAATCTGCAGCTTCTTTGGGAATTGTAATGTCAGAGGCCAGAACACTGCTCACACCAATGATGCGCTCTGATTGTCTGGTTGTTCTGTAATGGCAACATTGCTAATGGCTCTGATGTCATTACACACTCTGGGAATTGTGCTGTACCTCGAATTTGACATTTTTGCTCAAGTATACTCTGACACTGCATGTTCCCATTCCCGGAGGCTCCTAGAAAAAAAAAAAATCATATGCCTATCATCTCATTTCCGTTTTGATTTCATTGCATACACTGCAGCAGACACAAGGCTACACATCCGTAGAAAAACCTTCAAATAGCGCCAAGCCCTCAAGGTTTGCCTGGAATGAATGACCATTGTTAACAGATGCTTCCAACCCTGTCACATACAAATGAATTATAAAGTTGAATACAAATATGACAAAAATTGCTCAGAAGAGTATTTGAAATGTATACCATTTAGTAGAAACAGTTTCTGGCAGTAATTCTCAAAAAGGGAAATAGAGGCAGTCTGGTTATTAATATTCATCGAGTATCCAAATCACAATTAGAAGACAAAGTTGTACGCAGAAATAATTTATTTTTCC
The DNA here is from genome assembly GCF_040938485.1 of Diadema antillarum. NCBI lineage: Eukaryota > Metazoa > Echinodermata > Echinoidea > Diadematoida > Diadematidae > Diadema > Diadema antillarum. The sequence continues at coordinate 2,466,722 of NW_027270942.1, read as the reverse complement.
CCTTCAACCGAAAAAACAATTGAAGGCATGAAGCTACTTGTGGCATATCAATTTTTATATGTTATTATTTTGAATTTCCATGTCTGTCCAAGCAACATAGATGTCTCCTTGCTCCTACTTTTATTTATATATGACATTCCAGAACTAATAATGTCAAATATTCCACAACAAAGGGAAACAGCCTCTATATATGCAAGAAACCAACCCGTGTTGTGTCGGTAGGTCTTCGTGCACTCTGTAATTGATGAATGTACACTCTGCCGTTTGCCACATCAAGCAGTCAGTGCTGGATGTGAGTGAACTCTGCAATTCAATTTTGTGATTGCCTAATTAGATTATGGAGATACTGAAGAAAACGAGAATGAACTTAATGCAATATCTGTCCCTAATTGCAACATACTCCCAGCGAGCTTCCTAAGTAGGAGCTGATGGGTGGACTGGTTTGCATGGCAGGAGCATGTCTGTGCCCGTTCAGAGCTGTTCTGATGTTTGATTAAATGCCTGTTTCTGAGCATTACGCAAAAAGAGTTGAGGAAAAGGGCAGGAAAGAGAAAAAGTTGTTAGAGAAGAGAGAAAGAAAGAGTATGAGAAGTAGAAGTATTCTTGCTTGGACTGTTTGTGTTGTCTGCATCCTGTCTATAATGATGACACACTTTCCACACACCGTGGCAAGAAAGTGGGGCAATTTTATGTTTTCGGTTGATGGAAACCTGGCAGAATTCGTCCCAGTTTGTATGATGCCATTTACAGAACCTTGTTATTCCGAAGGGGAGGAAGGGAGGGGCTATCTTCATAAAGTGGCAATTTTGTGGCAAAAACCCCCTAATAATTTAATGATCAAAAAACAAGCTATGAGTTTGTTGGGGGCTATGAATGATTGAGGGAGATGCTTGATCTAATATAACAGAAAGTCTGCCAAAGTGAGAGAGTAGAGAGGTGATTGAGAACAAAGAGAAAGAGAGGGAGGGAGTGAAAAATGAGAGGATGGGATGGGAGAGGGAAGAAAGATATAAAGGCAGAGAGAGGGGGAGATGGGATGGGAGAGAAGAGAAATATATAAAGAGAGAGAAAGATGTAAAGTTAGGGGGAAGAGATGGGATGGGAGGGAAGAGAAAGATATTAAGTTAGGGGGAAGAGATGGGATGGGAGGGAAGAGAAAGACGTAGAGAGAGAGAAAGATATAAAGTTAGGGGAAAGAGATGGGATGGGAGGGAAGAGAAAGATGTAAAGAGAGAGAAAGATATAAAGTTAGGGGAAAGAGATGGGATGGGAGGGAAGAGAAAGATGTAGAGAGAGAGAAAGATATAAAGTGTGAGAGAGGGGGAGAGAGGGGAAAAGGAATAGAAATAAGGAAAGATATAAACATAAATATATATATATATATATATATATATATATATATATATATATATACACACATATATATACATATATATATATATATATATATATATATATATATACATGTAGATAGAAAGAAAGGGAGAGAAGTGGATCGGATTGCACATCATCAGACTGGTTGCAAAAGATTGAACATGCAGGCTCTGGCAAAGTCCACTGTTTGAACAGCTCACTCAAGTGATTGCATTATACGGCGCAGAAAATCAGTCAGGGAAGTTCAAGTGTAACGCATACAAGCGGAGCTTGTCGAGCCGAGCGGGAGGGATGCTGACATATTGTATACAGCACTCGGAATATAATCTTGTGGAATTTGGTTATCTCCTCCAGATGTGGAGCTTGTATGCTTTTCATCAAGCGGTATGATGTGAAGGGCATTCGTGTCATTGTTTAGGAGGTTCCCCTGAGAGGCTGTGAGTGTCTCTCAAAAGTAGGGCTGAATCGTATTCTGCCAGTGAGTTCTGCTTTAGTCATAGGCAATCTTCTGTCTTCAGTGAATACTCTATAAGAATCCCTACCATTAATATAGATTTTAAATCAAATCTGTGGTTAGAGAATTATTAGGTCATGACTATAATATGCTGAAGATATGAATTTTGTAGGTAGCAGCCTCAAAACTAAATTTTGTAAAGATGGATATGGTCATGTAGTTATTTGAATGGTGATTCAATAGTTTTTGTAAAATTGATATAAAACTGAAACTGGAATATGGGGTGCAGTTGCTCAGAATTGACTGTATGAATGGGTTTTGTACAGAACCACTTCGAAGATGAAGAACCAAGGTCAGATGAATGGATAAAGAAAGGTAAAGCAAACTCAGTATTTTGCAATAATTGGCACGAAGTTGTGCTTGCTTATCAATACAAGAGAAATTTCTTCTTTTATATTCATGCAACAGCCAATATTATATCATACGCTACAAAGAACAAAAAGGCCTCTCCACCTTTCTGACACTCAACTGAGGAATTGTTACAGACTCAAGACGAATTTTAAGCTCAGCTGGAGTTGGGGGAGGGGGGGCTGATCGGTTTTCTGGCGGGGGGGGGGGGGGGGGGGGGGGGCTGATCGGTTTTCTGGCGGGGGGGGGCTGATCGGTTTTCTGGCGGGGGGGGGGGGGCTGATCGGTTTTCTGGCGGTCTAGAGAGTTGCTGAGAATGAGATAGATTGATATAAAGCTAGAGAGATAGAGAAAGAGAGAGATCGGGAGTAAGATAAAATAACCCACTGCATCAAATCCTCAGTAGGTCATCATTCACAAAATGTCCATCAAGCATCAAGAAATTGCATCCGTGTGCTATACTTGTGCGCTCGGCGTTCGGGAGAATTCGTTTTCTATGAAAAGTGGTCCCTCTACTCTATAGAGTCGATCTCGCACCCATCAGAAATAATTGTCACTGACTGATGGCCGAATAGCTCTTCCTCCATTGATTTCTCATGGAGACTAATTATCCCCTCATTACTCCAAGGGGGGCAGACCGCTCGCGAGGAGTGTTCTCCTCCAAGGCAATCATTCAAACTTCAGGCTCTCTTTGCTTTTTCTCAGCAGGCCTGAATTCCTTTATACAAAAAGCCCCACACGAAACTAGAAAGAGACACAGAAAAAAAAAAGCAAGAAAAGCGTCCTGTGGTGATTGTCTCGCTGAGTAACCTGTCTGCACTGTACGGGAGGGTATTGACATTTAAGGGGGGAAACAAGACATGAAGATGGGGGTAGAGTTTGACAGAGTGGGTGCGGGACACGTCAGCATGCCTGGGTACAGTCCGTCTTGTGTGGTTTCTGCTCTCGCAGAGATACTGAAATAAAAATCAGATTCAAATGCTCTTTGGGCTTTGAAGGCTGTGTGGTGGATCTATATGCATTTCCACCCTTTTTTTTGTGCAGAAACAATCCTTTGGGAAAGTTCAAATGGAATAAATATTTACTCTATGCAATTCCTCGTACACTTGAGGCACATGATCAAAAGATATTACATCACTTTACATCAAGTGTGAATGTGTTTTTCATTTCTTTCAGAGTTTCCAGTTGTTGCTGTCTGGCAAGCAATTATTCAAAGCACATGTTGATCAGTGACCAATTTGAAATGTATCAGTGGTAGGAACAGAAACATTTTAATCAATAATAGGTAGTGATGCAAATTCATGTAAGTGCTCTGTATGTATGTTTGAATACTTTTAGTAGTGAAGAAAAATCTCCTGGGCTTCCAACTGCACGAACAAACACACAAATAAACACATCCTCAAACATTATGCTTGAAACAGTCAGTTAAACACATGCCATAGGGATTAATGGAAACCTGTAGTCACACGTTTCTGCTGTAGTTATTCTCGGTGAATACTGTGCACACGGAGGATTAAAACTTATTCTGTGAAGTGGACCCTTCTTAAATGCTTCAAACCAGTTTATAAAGAGCATGATGACCCAGAAATGTCCTTCTTATGAACGGTTCATTGTGGGAAAAAAAACCAACAACAACAACCCGGCAACATACACGCTGACAGTGAGATAGGATATCCCATCTGCTGTAGAATCGTGTGGATCTGAATGGTTCCACCAGTGTTTATTGTACAGGCAGTGCCTCTGATCTGTGCACACCTGTGGCCTGGTGGAGAGATTGTCCAAAGAGTTTTCAGTCACTCTCCATTTGGTGAACGAAGCAGTCTTTGACATGATCGTCGGCTTTATATGCTTCATCATCATCATCATACTTGTTGGAGTTTGTATGTCCTCGTACATAATGCATGTATGCCAAAGCAATTTAATACTGTTTTTGTTATTATTTAAAGTGTCTCAATGTGTTTGATGGTTCGTTTATTCAGGTCTGCATAGTCCAGAAGCGAGACACGAAGAAGATGTTCGCTATGAAATACATGAACAAGGCCATGTGTATCCGGAAGGATGCGGTGCGCAACGTCCTCCGCGAGCAGGAGATCCTGCAGGCCCTGGAGCACCCCTTCCTGGTCAACCTCTGGTTCACCTTCCAGGACGAGGAGGACATGTTCATGGTCGTCGACCTCCTGCTGGGCGGCGACCTCCGCTACCACATCCAGCAAGGGGTCAAGTTCGACGCCGAGCGAGTCAAGCTGTACGTCTGCGAGATCGGCCTGGCCCTCGACTACCTCAGAAGTCAGAACATCATCCACAGGTACGCACTGGAGTGATCTGGTATTTGGATACTGTATATGCCATATATTCAGTGAGTCTCTAATTTTTCATGTATAGGAACATTCCAACCATTTTGTGTGTATTTAGATTCACGATTGTGAAGTAGAGTAATGAATGCAGTAATGAATGCAGAAATGCATGCATGCATGTAGCATTCATGTCAGGATCAGAGTCAATATTTTTTGCGGGTTGTTGAATTCGCAAAAGGCACCTAACTCACAAAATTCGCAAGAATAAAAATATATGTGAAATATATGGCGTATACAGTAGCTATTAAATACCAACAGGCATTTTCCATGTGCTGTTATGTGTGAAGTTCTGGTTACAGCACAGTGAGATGGTGTGTTTTTGAAGATGGACGTGTGCTGGTTCTCACCAGGACTGATCTTAGCTCAAGATCTGAATAGCATGATAATATTCTTGAGTGTGAATGCATCGCTTTCTGCAAATTGAAGTGCCAGAGGTTCACATTTGAGACTAGTGCACTCACTGGATATGAGGATGACAGAAAACATTTCCTTGACTTGGCAAATTTGATGTCATTTCTGAAAAATCCATGCACGTGCACACCATTGATTCATGTACTGTATCTCTGCAACTCAATGAAACGCAGTGGTTTATGACTTGTTGATAGGACATACAGATGTATTGCATTTGTAGATCACATGTAGTTCCATTTCATGAACATTTAAGTCCAGATGTAAAAATTCAGACACAGCCTCATATCCTGTGTAGCATGGAGAAGAAACGTGCAGTATGTATACTTGAAATCACAAGTGAAGCGGTTTGCATTTGTAATCGTTCCAACTGTGCCATCTAAATTTTTGTCATGCACCATGCTTTTTATTCTCCTTGTGAAAGAGTTTGGTTGTTTTGATGGGAATGGACATATTGTGACATGCTCCAAAGCAAGTACATTAAGACAAATCATTCATGTGCATTGGAAAGTACAATCACTTCTTTAACCTCAGGAGGCCGTGGGCTGAAAGGAGAATCTTTCTTGCATTAAATGTAGCTTCTTTTTTTTTTTTGGCATGAAAGCATACCAGGGGCAATGGATCGAGAACTCTCAGTTTGGCCGTTTGAACCCCCCCCCCCCCACCCCGCAAGCTGCCTTTCTTGGTTTGTGTTCTTCCTTTTGACCAGATATGTTTATGTGTGGGGAAGGGGGGGGGGGGTTGGGTTGGGGGACGAGGGAGGGGAGATATGTCGAAGTGCTCCTAAGTTTCCTGATCGGTCGCCAACCTTGAGACGAGGTACGAGAGAGCGGTGTTGGAGGGTCGAGATATCACTGACAAGGAAGGGGTGCATGCATGCATGGCATTAGCACGGTACAGATCAATTTTATGCCTTTCAGTCAACTTGGTGGTGGAGCAATTTCCCTTCGGGCAGACAGTAAAGTGCGGTCTGCTAAACCTGCAGTGCATTGCATTCCTTGCGCGATGCTGCGGTGTGAAGAAAGTTTCCATATGAAGGACTGCGGTGTTTGTCAGAAGGTGAAGGAGGAACATTTTGTTGCTTTACATCCAAGAGGCATTGCATGATGGGATGCAAAACCTCACATCGCACGACGTCTGCAAATGTAACTGACTTGTGCGCAGCTCTGCATGGGGCATATGCTGTGAAGGAATAGTGAAAGTTTTTCATGGAACAAACTGGTGTGTTGATGGCACAGCATACATGGCATAGTACAAAGACTTCTCAGAGTAAATTAAAATAGCCAGAGGATTTGTTGCAACCTGAACCGCCTCGCAAGATACCAATCAAGTAACATTTAGCAAACTAACCAGGTTTGCATTTAGAAAGCTGTTTACCATTATGTTCTCTGTAATTTAACCTGTTTGTGTCATACTGTTAGTGCTGCGCACCGAGTCATAAAGCCAAAGGATCGGGCTTTTTACTTCATTTTTTGATTCATTGTGAAACAGCAATACAACTTGTTGATATGCAGTCTGCACAAATTAACAGAAAATATGGAAGGAAAATGGCACCACACTTCCACATCTGTTCAGGCAAGAGCCAGTGACATCCCTACCATACAATGTGTAGCTCCTATTCTTATACTTTATTAGGAGAAAAAAAAATGAGAGAAAATAAAATGAGGGAAACAAAGAGTTCTCTTTATTGTTTCTCTTCTCAGTATTAAAGTTCTTGCCCATTGCAGTGAAGAGATTCACACTGAGCTAGCCGAGATTTACAACCCCCTATCAAAAAATGTTCTAAGCCAAGAAGAAGGTGATTATCCATTGCTAGACAGGGATGGGATGAGGCAAATGTCAGTGAAGAAGAAAAAACAAAAAACAAAAACAACAAACCGCAAAACCCATCTCGATAAGGTCAAGTACTTGTGTAAATAGGGAGCCATTGATGGAATGTGAACCTAGTCGTTATTGGCAAGGAGAACTTTCATTTTCCTTCAATTTCTCTTTTTGTTGATGTCTGTGTTTGAGTAGGTGTCCCCTTGTAGATGTTTGCAGGCCCAAAATCTTGCCAAAGCTTAAAAGACGCAATCCTTTGGGTTCAGTGAAGCATCTATGCTTGTTTGTCGATTATTGATTCAACAACGGGTAGGGGTGTGTTTGTTTGTTTGTTTGTTTGTTTTTTTCATGAACTTGAGTATCCTCTGGACTTTGGTGTACCAGAATTCATCATGATGCTGATTATATCCTCACGTGGCCCTCAAATTCTGGATTTAGAATGGGAAACAAGGCTATCATCCATGAATGCAGATTACCATCAATTGCACAGATTACCACAAATTACAGGGACTACCTCTCAACTTTCTCTAAATGGCCACTTTGTGAAGGCAAATTTTTATAACCTTCAGAATCATGTTTGTTGGAACAGGGTTCTAAGCATTTAAGGGCTTTTTACACTTGCAAATTTTTGCTTAGTCCTGTACCAACGGTGGGGCTAAGGGGGGGCCTTAGCCCCACCGTTGATACCGGACTTTCCTTAGCCCACTTTCTGTTTACACTTGTTTTTGCGAAAGTGGGCTAGCCCCACCGACAATCCCATACTATCTGGCCCTGCAAAATAGCAGGGTTAGCACTGCAATTGCGGTGCCAAGCAAGCGAGTGTAAACAGAACGAAAAAATAATCGGGGTCTAAGCGACGGAGACGAAGTCCGACCCCCTACTGACCAATCAGAAACAAGGTAATCAGGTGCTGCCGGTGCGTGCGTGTACTGTACAGTGCACTACGTAATCATGAATATTCATGTGGTTTGGAAAGTACGGGACTAAGAAATATGAGTGTAAAAAGGTCAGTTTCCTCCTTAGCCCAGGACAAGAGCTTAGTAAGGGATTTATTGGCGAGTGTAAAAAGCTGAAAAAATGGAACGGGACTAACGATAGTCTTGGGTCAGAGAAAGTACGGGGTTAAGAAAGACAAGTGTAAAAAGGGCGTTATAGAGTTGCTTTCCATGCAGATAGTCCTCACTGATTGCAAACAGCCATGGTGTAAATTCTTGACTTTTCAATCAAAATGCAGCTCTCAATAAACATGCATTTAAGAGTATTTATGCATATATGTTGCACCACAGACATATCTATGAAGAGCATGCAATTTGTTGTGTCAGTAAATGCAAGGTCGAGTTTAAATGCTTTTCAGAGGTCAAAGCACTTAGCATGACAGAAATGCGTTCAAAATCAATCAAAGCTCAAGCGTGAAACACAACCTACCATGATTGACCGGAAGTTATTTGAGAAACATGATTTAAGTTTGCTTCAGATGCACAAAACCAACATGATTAGATTGAAACTGGGTTTTTTTTTCCAAAAAAAATCACATGAGTTCGTGTAGCTGCCCTGTAAGAAAGGCTCTCGTTTCATCAATAAAGCAAAATCTCAGAGGAACGTTGGTCCCATTCATAAGCCTTCTGCAGAAGCCCCCATGGCATATCTTCCTTTCAAAATGTTTGCTATTAATTGTGTTCATTAGCCTTGTTGTGCTGGCTAAAGTACACACACACAAAAAAGGCAAAGTTGCCAGACCAAAGTGTAAATATCTAAATGTCATCATTGGTAAGAACATGTTTGGAATAAGTAATATTTGGGTTTTGACATCAATGCCAGGAACACAAAGATTGAGTGGCGTGGAAAAGATGGCATCCCCACTGGATTAATTAGTGCAATTGCAGGCCACTGGCCGATGTATCTGTTCATGGGCTTCTGATTGCATTGGTTGGGCAATTTGCTAGGGGACGAAGGTGACTAGGAGGGTGGGGGGGGGAGGGGGGTCTTATTCAGTTGGTTTAGGAGGGCCTGTCTGGAAGGCAAGCAAGTCGGTTCAGGTCAGAAAGTGGCAGCGTAATTTGCTGGCGTGCAGCCGTAGTGAGTGCGATCTCGAGCACTTTGCCTGCGAAGCCTCACCCCCTGTAAAGGTTAACGCTTTGGAGACTCATCCTTCTATTTCTCTCCTATCTCTCTCTCTCTCTCTGAGATGTCTGCTTTGGAGTGAGCAATTAAAGATTTGTCCCCTACTGCCGTCAAATGTCTGTTTGTACAAGTCGCGGCTTTGCCTGCAGCGGGGCTGATATAGGAAGACGAAATCAAATCCATGTGACTGGCTACTTTCTCTGCTCACAGAGTCACTCCCCCCATTGAAATGCACAGAGATAAATAAACATTTATTTTTTTCCCCCTAGTTGAGATCAAGATGTTCATTCTTTAATATTCAGGGAAGTGCTGGTAAATTTTTGTACTGGTTTGGCTGATGTCTGCATTCACTCCCAAGATAATTACCAGTTTATCTCCTTGCATATGGAGACATTGAGATGGGTGTATTTTTGATAAACAGTAAATAGTTAAGCTAATTTTGAAGTCACTTAATCTATTATTTGGATGTCTAGAAATATTCAAAAAAGCAGACACTTTCTTCTTCATTTGTAGTTAAATTGTATGACTGCATTTTTGAATATTTTCTTATTGTAATATGTATTTCTTATAGAGTGACATAATTCAGTACTTCTTAGCATGTTGTTAAAAAAAAATCTGAAGGAAAGTTACACTTTAAATGAAATACTTTTTTATAATATGGGAAGAGATGATAATGACTTTTTATGGAGGACAGTGTGTAATCCTCAAGTTTATATTGCAATATACAATGGCTAAATAATGGACACAAGAAATTTGTGTGCATGTGTGTGTTGCTGCTTTTTCTCATCTTCAGGGGATGCCAGCTTTAAAGGCTAAAATCATATACAATGTACATTTACTTGCTAACACTAGCAATGTTCATATCCTCACACTCCCACACATGTATACAATGTGTCCGCCTTTGTTTATTCCAGCAAAGGTCAGAGTTGAAGAATCTGTAGCTTGCTTGATCCGAATTAGTACACAGATCTGAACATCATACATCTTCAAGAGTTCTCTACAGGATGTCCTGTCGATGTGTGTGTACTTGTGTCTCCGTCTCTGTGTCTGTACTTTAGTGCTTAAAAATAGTTAGAGATGTATCTGATAGTTAGCATGATGAAATGGCAGGTAGTGTAGAAGTATCCTATTATATCCAGTGAAAAGTGTAAATTGAATTACACAGATTAAAAAGGGAAGTTCACAGCGTGCCCAAGGCTATAACCAAGCAACCATAAAGAAGATTAAATAAGGGTGTGTGTGTGTGTGTGTGTGTGTGTGTGTGTGTGTGACTTTGAATAGATCTATGTAGGATTCATATCTGTAGTTGTTTTGTTAGACATGGTACAGAGAAATGTATATCTGTGTAAATCTGTATTCTATTGAAGTTGTGTCGAATTCAGAAAATTATGAGTCCATGTATTCTCAGAATAATGAAATACATTGTAGTGTTTCATCAGTGAACACATATCATGTATTTAACTGAGGCATAATGGGCCACCATCTGGGTATTATGGTAATAAAATGACACTGAAAATTAGTATGATAAATGAATGCTCATTAACCTTTACTATGCTTTGTTTGCCTATCGGTACACAGGCTGGAGTGATTCCTTCCTCGACATCTGAAAATTGTCAATGAACAGAAACTAGGAAAGAACTCAGAGAGCGCAGACCTCCGCCAAGCCAGCAAATCAATTTTTACCTGTACACGTATAATTTCCCAATATAGAAGCCTTTTGTTTATGTCATCAGCTTCCAGCTGCACGCTGCCTTGCTCGAGCAGAGCACGCACTTTAGTGCGCGTATGTAAACCTCCAGTGCGCACAGCTTGAACTCCCAAGTTCATCGATCTTGATTACATGTCAATAGATTTTTAAAAAAATCCTTTAAAAAATCCATTAGAAATTCACAGATCACTACCAAAATTTGATTATCTGTTTCTTGTGTCATTATCAAATTTTCCTGCAAGTTTCATGCAATTCACAACTTTTTACTTTGCAAACCGACAAACAGTCTATGCCGATGATCACTTAACCTCCTCCTTCCTTGATGGAGGTAATTATGCAAACCCCCTAATTCCTAATGTGTCACTTTGTCCCTGCTGTGGGACTGAGACACATCGCTGCACCTGAGTGGGCTTGCCAACTTTACAACTACGTCAAGGTTGGATAGCTCACAGACTGCTGATTCAAAAGGCTTGGTGAGTTTAATAGCTAAAAGTACGTGGGTACATAAAGGGCTTAATAAATATTAGAGTCAAAAGCAATATCGATGATTTTATTTAACAGGGAAACAATAGTGATGCCCCATTACCAAGGGCACAAAGGGCTTCACATTTGGGGCGTTTTATCCGTCAGCCCAGCCATCTATTCAGATTTTTTTGTTTGTTTATTCATGTCAATGCTATAATAAAATGCAATCCAGATTTCATTGCAGTTCCGCTAAGAGTGAAGTTAAACAATGCAGCTGACTGACCAGTAAGAATTTATTCATTTATTTCTTGATTTTTTTGTTTCCTTTTATTTTTTTTTTTCAGCCAACACTGTGTGATTATGAAATTGCTGTATTGGGATAATTGACAACGCTCCCTGTACAGCAACCATATTGATCGAGAAAGCACTGAGAAGAAGCAAATAATTTTCAAGTTTTTAAATTATTGGAATAATTTCTATTGTACATGACCTACAATTAGAAATGCGCAGCTTGTGATTTGTTGATGTTGTTGTTGTTGCCATAGTAACCACATTTACAACAACAAAAAACTCTCTTCCCTCTTTCTCCCCTTACAAAGGACTAAAGTGGGGGACATTAATTACATTAAGTAGTGATTCTAGGTCATGCATATAATTTCTGTATGAAGGTCAAACACATTCATTCAGGCAACATGAAAGAAAGGGCAGATGCATAGAATCGTGATGCAGCTGGTGTCGGATAAAAGACAGGCGTTTCTTCAACCTCGTGTAGATCTATGGATCTGTGGTACTGCACATCCGATGGTGGGGCTCATATTTGGGTCTATTTTGTAGCTGTTTTTGTGAATATCCCTTCTAAGTACTGTGCTGCCGCATACTAAATGCAATGGTACATTTCCATTCACAAGCAGTATGATTTGATTCACGAGTATGAAAAGTACTCATAGCTAATTCATATTGTATCATGCTGTGAGTGTGAAAAGTACATTTATACTCATAGCTAATTCATATTGTATCATGCTGTGAGTGTGAAAAGTACATTTGTACTCATAGCTAATTCATATTGTATCATGCTGATATGAAGCACATAAATACTTTGTAATTATCGTGGATTGTCATTATGTGCTATGTAAATGATAGTCATTATTATTACCATTATACCAATCATAACCAGAGTATAGTGTATTATGAATCATTTGCATTGTGTAAGCACCGATATATATACTGCAATTTGTCCTTGAGGAGCTATGTGGTGCTATGATAATCCTCAGTGAATTGCAGTTGAAATGTGAGAATATTAGTTACATTTTCCAAGAAGTAGAAAAAAAATCAATTATTCAGCATAAAAGAAAGATAGCTCCTATGGTGGTGCTTAAAATGGAAATGGTATATCTAGTCAGAAGTCTCAGCCAAATGCTGCAGGAGAATAGCAGCATTTGATGTAGATTTGAGGCAGTAATAGAAAGAAGAAAAGAGGCTTACCTGTGTTTACTTGTTTTTTAAAGATGAAAAAAAAAACCCAAACAGACTATGTGGGACCAGTTTTAGAGGAGGTCTTTTGAAAATTATGATAAATATGTCATGTAATCATGGTGTGTTGTTTCTGTAGGTTGTCTCTCACTGTCAATAAAAACAATTTTGAGGAGCCCTGACACACACACACACACACACATACACACACACATACACACACACACACACACACACACACACACACACACACACACACACACACAAACACCGAGCAGGGGCGGATCCAGGAATTCTGTAAATAGGGGCGCGTTTACAAAATTAAAGAGGGGCGCACGCACCCCTCCCCCCATTTTTTTTTTATTTGTTTCGACAAAAAATGAAGGGGGGGGGGCGTGCACCGGTTGCGGTCCTCCCTGGATCCGCCACTGCACACACACACACATGTACACACACTCACGCACACACATGCACACACACACATCTCCATGGCAGCTATGAAAGCATCAGTCGTTGGCGCCTGTGCTCTAAGGCCAGATAATAACGACCTTCTGCAAAGATACTGCCACTGTACAAGGTCCCCAGTAAACAAGGCAAACTCTGAGCACTGTGGAATAATCTGCGTCGTTTTCTTGCAGGTGGAAACATTTTTGTTGGCAATGAAGGCCAATTATACCAGATTTGAATGCCATCGTATCATCGTGACTGCCAAGAAATGCAGAAAGATAGATGGAGAGAGAGAGGGAAGGGCAAAATACAAAAAGCCAAACCAGTAACAATAATCGAAATAGAAGGAACCACAGAGGATATTAGTTTGATGTCAATGAGAATGTTTGGTAGTATGAATGGTGAGGTTGCCAAGCAACAGACTGAATGAATGAAATGCAACAAGTACATTCACACTGCATTCAAATACACAGTGCTTTGAGTGCCGATAGGCAAAGAAGACCCCATAGCATTTGTACACACTGTCCATAGTCCCTGGCACACAAAAGGTTAATGGGTAAAATTTGTGTTTCACAGGGTTTAAAGATATCTCAAAGAAGTGGTGGATTTTTAAGCATTAAAAAAAAACAAGCAAAAAAAAAAACAACAACCTTGCACCATTTAGAACCAAGCTGACAGTAATTGTGTCTTTGGAGAGAAAAATTTAGTGGTATACCAAGGAGAAACGCAAAAATGATTGTATACCCAGCATTTCTGAAATAAGCATTGATTTCCCATGGAAACATTGTGCCTAGCGTGATGAGAAAAGTGTGATCTCGAATTAGGGTGTTGTCATTATGAAATATGAGCGTAGATATCATGATTGCTTGTGTGTGTGTATGTGTGTGTTTCTGCCTGACTTCAGAAGACAGAAAATTCAATAATGGAATGGACGTGTTAGGCTTCTAGCATACAGTGTAGATTGCTCATACTTGTGAGCAAAATTTGCATACTGTGCTCATTTGCATTCATGATAGCTGGACTAGTATTAAAGATAGTTATAGAATGGGTAGCGAGAATCCTGCGATCTCATTGGTCGAAAGCTATGTGAAAATATTGTACTGGCCGCACGCTGAGTCACAGTGGTAAACATGTTATCGTGCACTTGTAGCAAGAGTATGTGCACTTGTAACAAAGTTTCGCGCACTAAGCAAGCGTTCGCGCACTCAGTACGAGACACCTATTGGCTAAAGCAATCATGCATCAGTTTTTACTGGATGCGTGGTTCTGAAGAAAAACCATGCGTCCAGTAAAAACTGATGCATGGTTTTCGGGCTCTCGTCTATGGCAAGACAAAAGGAAATGCATCCAGTAAATTTGTCATCGGGTAACACGATAGAAAAATGGGTTTTTAGCAAGAAAATTACCCATTCTATAAAACAGATGACACACATGTCTTTTCATGCGTCAGTCGGAATATAGTGTGCATGCGGTAACTATGGAATTTAGCCTAAACCCACTCGGCTTCGCCTCGTGGGTTAAGCATTCCATAGTTACCTTATGCACACAATTCCGACTGACGCACTCAGACCTGTGCGCCATTCGTATACTGGACTAGTATTAAAAAGTCATTACGGTAAAACATAGATTCCATATGCCTGCAGAAACTGTCAATTTTTGCTCTGAAATGGAGACAAATGCAAAAGAAATGTGTGCAATATTGCTGTGATAACACAATTTCACGTGAGTAACACTTGGGTATTACTGGGTATTGATGAGAATGCGAAATATTAGCCAAAGACATATGCCAACAGTATTGCAGTCTGAGAGCATATCCATTTGTGGTTTGCTCTGTAATATTTTGTAATTGATTATTTATTGCTAATTGATACATCAGGCCATAGCAGTATCCATCAATCTTCTGCTCAAGAGTGAATTACAAGCAGTTTGTTGGGAAATATGGTTGCTAGGGCACAAACGATCATCACGTAACATTCTACAAGTACATGTACCTACCCACTACTGAACAGGGAGAGCTTTTCAGGAATATTAAAAGCTGTATGCATGATAGAAATGTAATACTCTTTTAATCTCAAAACACTCCCAAACAACTCATTATCCAGGCAAATCGCGTCAGCTGGACAAGTTTCTTGGTAAAGCCTTCCAATATATTACAAACAAATTCCAAATGGGTGAAGATGAAATTGAACCCTTCTGAGAATCAAACAACCGTTTATTTTACACTTCCCTCTCATACAGAGTACATGTACGTTTATGTGTACATACGCGGGCAGATGTGCACACGTTCACACACACACTCATGCACACACATACACACACTGTTACATCATCAAATTCAAAAACATAAGTGGTGTGATCTGTATATTCACTGAGAAATGCTGCAGTATAATGAGCTTTCAATATGTACACATTTTTTGAAAAATGCATGGGTAAAAAAAAAAGCGTACATAATCTTATTACTTGAATACACGGGTCATGGTAACTTCATCGAACGACACTAAATTGGCATTCAGTCACAATGCTTAGGCATGAGGTTAATGGTGACATATTGATAGATTGGAGAATATTCTATGCTTATCAATCTTTCAAAATCTTCACGAAAGACAGCATCACTTTAATTCATGCAATCAACATCCTTTGATATCAAGTATGTTTGCTCACATATTCAGAACTTCTATGTGCTTGAACTCTGTCCTATACATGAAATGGCAGGAAATGAAAAAAATAAATCGCCCACGATTTACACCACGCGAAAGGATCAATATTTTTGGAGTGCAAGAATCAGATGCACAAATTGTTTTTGTGAAATTTGACACTATACAGGCCACTTTTTACCCTCTCTAGTTCGCAAAGCCAGCTGCACAGATATTTTTGACTATCATCTTCCATCTTATGCATTTTTCCCTTCAAGGCGGACTGAAAATGGGAAGCTGGGGACAAATGAGAGCGAGCAATTAATTATGACTTTTATTCAGTCAGCGCAGATGTTGGAGCAGCAGCACTTAAGCCTGCATAATCACCCGGAGGAACAGAAAAAGAAAACCCCGAAGTACCCAATTTGTCAAAATGTTACGTAGATTGTAAATCAAGCACACAACAATAACAACAGCAAGTAATCTTTATAATTTTGAAGGAGAGTTTGCATGGCACGGACAGCATGCAGTGTAGCCGCTGTATGCTTCAAATCCAAGTAAAGATCGCAGAGCTGGGGTTACTTTGTCAGAGTGTAAAAAATGTTATGGATTTGGGGTACCCTTACTATAAGCATCCTTGCCTTTAACCACCAGGCATGGATTGCAACACCTGGGACTAATGTCATGACTTGGCAGGACCGCTGCCAAAATTTTTCCATTTTGTCCTTCAGATGTAAATGGTAATCTCCCAAATAATTTTACCCATGTTTGTGATTAGCATGAGCTATACTTCACTGCGGGCGGGTCTTTCAGCTGGTTGGTTATATTTCAAAATTCTGACAGGTTTCGGTCTGATGAAAATCCCATTTTAAATGCCTGTTCAACTTTTCACCTGTGGCTGCTGAGTGAACATTCAAGTATATTTGCACACAGCACAAAGGGTACCGGACTAAAAATCGTTATTGGAAACTGTATATTTAATGCGAGTGCTCTGCACATGTACAGTGTATGATCTATGCTGTATGGTATAATATTAGTTTCTCTGGGAGGGGAAGGGAGATTATGATAAAATTCACAAATTTTGCAGATCAATATATACTGTATCAGCAAAAATGCAGTTTCTATCTCCAGATTAATGAGAATGGGTTTACAAAATTTCTGAAAAATTTCAAAGTCATTATGTTTTTCCTTATTATCAGATAGATTTTATGCTGTAAATATTCACCCGTTGAGGACGAGTCCCAAGTATACTCGGGCAAGTGTGTCTATAGGAAATGCATGTTGTAGCAAAATCAGGCAACGGGTTATCTTATGTGGATTAACACTGCAGATGTGCGATGTGAAGTTACACACCAAAGAAAACAAAGATGATGTACTGTTATGTAATAAAACACTGAACAAAATCTTAAAATGCTAGTACATCTCTGTTTTTTTCCTTTTCTTCGTGGCAACCTGTGTTTATGCCCAGCAGAAGAAAAGAAGTAAATGATGAACAATAGAAATGGTAAATCATATTCATATAGTGCATATCACACACCCCCCCCAAAAAAAAAAATAAAAAAAAATTGATGTCTCTATGCACATTGAGGAAATGTCTATGGGAAATGCATGTTGTAGCAAAATCAGCCCGACTGCAACGGGTTAAAGGAAATTCATCAACTGTATCTGCGTGCTTGAGATGTTTAGGTATAAAGGTAGAGAAGAACAATATGAAGAAGAGGGTGATAACAAGAAGGAGAAAAAGTTGAAAAAGGGAGAAAGGGATCAAGATGAAACATCAGAGCGGCCACTTCAGTGAATGGACAATCTCCAACTGGGACAGCAGTCTGAAATGTTTGCAGATGATCTAACTCTAAAGCGCACACATGGGACTAAGGAAACCATCAATTAGCATTTCCAAGTGAGAAGCAGATATGACCTTTAAATCCCTTGTGTGTTTGATTGTTGTTTTTCTGTTTTTCTGTTTTTGTTTTTTTGCGGGGAGCATCTAGTAGGTAGCAACCAATGTGAAGAAAAAACCACAAGGTTATAGTTATAATGAGGTCAGGATAGAAATTAAAACTAAACAGTGTAGCAATTTTGAAAGGTCACATTGGTTGAATGTTTTTCTGAATTGCACAGTGGTCAATTTTGGACATTGACTGCCTGTGCAATTCAAGTTCCCATTGAATCACCCCAAAAACAGATTATAAATGTTGTCATGTACCTTGTTCCACCCACTGTCCTTACAAGTTTGACACAAACGTTCACATGACTTCAGATCTGATCATTAGTTTTTAAGCTACTTTGCTAATAGAACCAGAGTGATGGGCTGAGAAACAAGTAATTTTCCTTCTTTGGTGAAAAATAAGTTAATTCCCATCGTCGAGACAACACAATGTTTTTGTCCCACAGTGAGTGATTATCTCCTTAAGTGCCAAGCACTTTACTTCATCCTGCCAATCCTTTTTAATATCCATCCAGCCTTGACCTAGAGCTAAAGTTAGCAAGCCCTCTCAGGTATAGCAATTTACCACAATCTCACAAGAAGGCCATGGGGACACAGTAGGGATTAGAGAGATTTGGTAGTCTGTGCGGTAAAAGTGGAATTTTTTTGCAGTTTAGAAATTTTCACCCATTTCACGCAACTAGAAACTAGTGCGAAAATGAAAGTATGTAAATATGTATTTTGCTTGCCACATAGTGTTCCAGTACTTCATGTCTTGATTCTGCGGGATTAAAAACATGCGGAATTCATCTTAGCCGGCTGAACTAAAAAAAATAATGCAAAGATGTCTACTTTTACAATATTCATTGACAACTACAATGTACTGTGAAATGAATGTTCACGTGCATTTTAATTTCATGAACTTTGCGAGCGGCAATATTTGCGAAATTCAAATGCACACGAAAGTTCTTACCTACACAGTATGCATTGGATGTCGTGGCAAGTTGTGAAAATTTCATGCTGCGAGAAAGGCCGTCTGCTCCAATTTGCGAAATTTTCATGCGTCGAATATATCATGTTTTACAGTAGTTTCGGGACATCTGTTGCAATTGGGGAATCAAAGGCACTCCAGCTTGCATGGCAACCAAGCGCTGGAATGGTTAATTTCACAAATATCAGTTAACTTTTGATTCCTGCAAAACTAAGAGCAAAACTCAGTACCTCTCTAATGGTTGTTCTTGATGGTATGTTCTAAACAGCACATCCATTCATGGGGGGGGGGGGGGAAGCACCACTGATCAGACAAAACATTCATCTTGCAAACTGCTGAAAAACATTTCCCTTGCTTGGGGATAAATCTCAAGATATTTTTCGTACTAGAAAATCGTTTCAAGTCGGACACACTGTCTGTTGTTTCCGGACTAAATGTAAAAGCCCCTGGAGTGGTACTTGCCCCATATTTCCAGTGATTTAGTTTTGCCACGAGTTCATCGAGCAGTTGAGGCTTCATTAAACAGCTAAATAGAACAGCACTTGCAGAAGATTTTCCATTCTACAGGTAATCCTGGTAATTTCCCTGAAAAACACAGGGTGTGCGAATATATCAAGTGCATGTATGCATTGTGGCAACACAGCTGCTAGCTAAATTGACATCATTAGCTACACTACTGTCTTCAGGATTTTTACTAATGTAGCAGCTCTAGGCACTCTAGTGTTTTGTGGCACTTCTTTTCCTCTCTCCTTATAGATCTTTAACCCATTAGGAATGAACTGATTTTGCTATAACACACATTTCTGCTAGACACTTGCCGGAGTAAACTCAGGACTAGTCTTCAATGTGTTAAAGGGGAATGAAACCCAAAGATCTCTGTGTAATGAGTAAAAATGCATCCTTGTAATAGTAGAACACATCAGTGAAGTTTAGGGAAATTGAGACTAAGTTTTGCTACCACCATCACTGGATGAGAAGACTACAGCAGTTCGTGATGTCACAGAAGGACAATGATTAACAGGAAATTTAAAGAGAATTCCACAAAATTTATTTTGAAAAAAAATGAAAACTACACATTCCCATAACTTGTTATTGAAATATGTTAAGGGATTTCTCCTGCTTTTAGAAAGAGGTAAGTCGAGTGCTCTTTCAATATGCTAGAAAAATGAAAATATATTGAATTCTCTTTATATTTTCTTTATTTTGTTGTCCAACTTTAACATCATGAATTGTTGAAGTCTTCTCATCCAGCCGTGGTGGTACCGAAACTTAGCAAAATTGATAACTTTTGAATGGATTATCTGATCTTCCTCAGATTTCAGTGATGTGTTCTACTAATATTGCTGCATTCACTCCATCCACATATTGTTTGCTGAAAACCAGAAGGGCGTTATTACAATTTTGGGGGGTATTGAGTTATTGGTATCACATTGTAGAGCTCGATTTCCTGTACATTATGGTGTCAGTAAAATTAGTAAAAAATTCGAAAACCACAAGGGTGCTATTTTATCTGATATATGGAACAATGCTTATAAATATACCTACTTTTGATTGAATAAAATATAATATCTTTGAACGTGATAGCGCCCTTCTGGTTCTCTGCTGGTGATATATATTTGGGTATCATTTAACCCTGTTGTTACCCTTCAACCCAAAATTCCATTTACCTTATTGTAGAAACAGGTAGCCAACGATGGTAGCAGAGTCATGTTTGGTTGACTGCTACCGAACTCTACTCAACCAAACACACACATTGCCATTTAGTATCACAATGGATCAGTGCCAATATGTCAAACTGAAAATTCAATCATTTCTGAGGTTAGCCATTCTTCTTGTTATAGTGATTGGCAGTCATGTACTCAGCACTTTTCTGCCTTTGTTTTTGAGCTGAAATTTTTAACATGATAGTATTTACTCAAAGATTTTTTCCTGATCCTTGTTAAGCATGCCTGTGACATAAAGGATAATTGACATGCATATGCTTGTATTATTCAAGATATCGAAAGATGATTTGCCTTATCTAATCCAATAACTCTTTACTTTCCTAAGCTGAGTTTCCTACATATTTATCCCAATTATGTACCTACATTGTACAGGGTAGTGACATCAGGTTAAATTGGGTTGTTTACCAATGTGAAGTCATGTGACATTCCTCTCTCTCACACACACAGTCACACACACACACACACACACACACACAGAGGAAGAAGTTTCAAAGTTTTCAGCCTACCAGAGAATCCCTCAGGCACTCTTACTCTTACATTACAAAGTGGGTCAAGGATTTTTCTTGAGTACTACAGCCTGTTATGGTTCAGTGGATATGACCATGGCATATCAATCATGAGATCTGTGGTTCAAGTCTCCTGAGAAGCACCTGTGGTACCCCTGAGAAGGCACTTCATCCTCATTGTGCAGTCCCTGGGAAGGGACTTTAAGCACCAGTTGGTCCCATGGTAGCTTTGCTAATAAGCATTTTACCGGTAATTACGTCCGTAGCGGCCACGTAAATCATGAATACCCCACGAACAGATAGCCCCCCCCCCCCCAACGCGTTTTTCCAAGTAAAAACAACCACTTTATGAGACCTGCAAAGGCAGTCAACACTGCTCAAGAATGGTGGCCATTGACGGCCAAGCCGAAGATAGATCGTCTTCAGGATTCCATGTTTTTTCCCCCTTCTTCTCTTTCTTCTATCGCCAGTTTTCACATGCACTGATTGGTCTGAAGCTTTTACTGTCACATTTCATCAGCTCGCCTTCGCCGACCAAAGCCCGCTCTCAAATTCGTCTCATCACTTTGCATCCATCAGCTGATCGGTAGCCAGTTTCTCCTCTGGACGTCCACTCTAGCCAAGAGATAGATAGATGGAGAGAGGGATACAGAGATGTATACAGACGGAGGGGTGGGGGGGGGGGGGGAGAGAACAACAGGCCACCGGGGTTCTCATTCTATACATAGGGTGATTTGTCTCTCTCTTTCTGTCTCTCCCCCCCCCCCCTCTCTCTCTCTCTCTCTCTCTGTTGCATCAACCCCATATGGAAGGAGCAGACAGCATTTACAGGCTATGCTGACTGGATTCAGCTTGCTTTATGTGCAAGCACCTGCACCTGCAACTTTGAAATTTCATTTTGAAATGAAGGGGGTGGGGGGGGGGGGGGATAACTACTCTGTCTGCTAGAAGTATATGTTATCAACATCACAATACACATCCTGGATCTTATGCATTTTGGGTGCATTTTATGTATTAGATGCTTTTTATTTTGTTCATCAGAATGGACTCTGTAGGAATAAATCTAATCCAATATTTATGGCCAGGCTTGAGATATAAATCTTGAAATTTATTACCATTTGTGGCTTTTCCGTGCTGATGACTTTGCAGATCTGCTACAGGAACTTTAAATTGTTTCTGTATAGTTGTTGTTGTTGTTCTCTTCTATTGGTCAGGAGATGCACTGCCCGTGATCCTTCTTCATTTTCACTATGTACTTGAATTTCTGTTTTGTTTTTGTTTTTTGGTCTATTCTTTTTTTTTGTCATTAGATGGTTACCTTGCCCACAGGCTAATTTTCGATGCTCCCACAGGCGAGCAAGTGTAAACACATAAATTCAAACTCCCATCAATCTCCTGTTGGCTGCTTGCATTTGAACGGCACTGATGGCGAACTGGGATTTGGAATACCACCTGAGCTTCTGTCCCCGCATGGGAAACGTGAGCTGGCGCGTGATAGCTCCCGCATAAATTGATTCAAAGGTCATGACTTCATTGATATAAACATCAGTCTGGAAGAGGAAGGGTAGCGTGGTTTGATACCCTCTCTTTAACCCATCGTTTTCCACTCGCTAGACTCTCTGACTCGCTAGATTAATGTTGCGAAGGCCTGACATGGACTGGATGGATGGGTAGTGTTGATGTCATTGTGACTTTTGATCTTGGTAATAATGATAATAATGATTATATTGATGATAAAAAGACATTTTTTGGTGGTGCATTTCCTATGAAATTCCGATCAATATAGTTTACGTAGCAAAATTCCCACAATAACAGTTTTAAAAATAGTAAATGAAATACAAACTTTATGAGATTTTTTTTTCTTCTAAAAGTTCAGGTTAGTTAAGTGTAGTTTCTTAGGCAGTGTATTCCACACTGAACAATTGGCTCACAAAATAAACAAAATGCCATGCTCGCTGGACTTTGTTTTTGCATTTGGTGCATGGTGGTATCCAAGGAAAAGAAAAAAAGGAATCTATGAAGAGTACATAGTCCTTGGACTTACTACTGATATTTCTTAGGGTTCTTATTGTTCTCCTGCCTTTCAGAGAGTAATCAAATACTCTTTCATTTTGCTAGTAAAATGAATATATCACACACTGTTGTAACCTTCTTTGAGCTAACAAAGTTGGTCTCAATACTCACAAAATTCAAAGCATTTGAATATATTATCTGATAATCCTTAAACCTCACTGATGTATGAATTCTTCTTATATTGCTACATTCACTTAATCCACGTGTGATATTTTAGAGTAGATTCCCCTTCAAAGGCAGAAAAGGAAGTTTAGATCAGTCATGGTGTGTCTGCCTTTGCACATTTTGTCTGTCTGTCTGTGTGTGTGTCTGTGTGCAATACAAGAAAGCCAACCATAAGAGTAGTCAGTGTGAAAAGTTGCTCTTGACAAGTAGAGGGTAAAATAAATGATATTCTGCCTGCAGTTGTGCTGAGTGACACATTAGGACATGGAAGCACTTTAGATCCACAAAGGGGATATCTTATCACAATATCTGTGATTGTGAGGTAGCGTTTTTCTTGATTCCCTAATTTCCCATGCACTGAACTACCATATATGCTGCCAAGTTGTTTCATTTGTCAAAATGGCTACTCAGTGACTCCAAGTAATCAAGTGAAAGTTTTCTTCAAGCATTTTGAAGTCAAAGCATCATGACCTACCCTCATGAATACATTCATGGATAGTATGTTATCAATATTGTGATGATAACAATGCTGATGATGATATATGTGACCCTGCACCTCAAAACAAACAAAAAGTCGCCAGACATGAATTTTTAGTTAAGACCATATTCTGAAAGAGCAGACTTTAAGCTTTAAAGTGATGTATAACTCAAATAAAATGGACTCTCCTAACCTATCTAAATATTGGAAAGAAAGCACAAACTCAGGAAAAGTGTGAACTGAGAAAAGAGGCTGTGAAGTACAGTGTCTATTCAAGCGCTTAATCTTTACCAAACCGTGTTATAGAATGGGTAGCGAGAATCCTGCGATCTGATTGGTCGAGAGTTATGTGTTGATTTTTACTGGCCGCACGCTACGTACGCTGAGTCACAGTGGTAAACATGTTATCGCGCACTTGTAGCAAGAGTACGCGTACTTGTAACAAAGGTTTGCGCACTAAGCAAGCGTTCGCGCACTCAGGTTGGCCATGCGTCCAGTAAATACTGATGCATGGCTGGCCGTGCGTCCAGTAAAAACTGATGCATGCTCGTTTACGGCAAGCCAAAAGGAAATGCATCCAGTAATTTTGTCATCGGGTAACACGA
Source organism: Diadema antillarum (assembly GCF_040938485.1). Lineage (NCBI taxonomy): Eukaryota > Metazoa > Echinodermata > Echinoidea > Diadematoida > Diadematidae > Diadema > Diadema antillarum. The sequence continues at coordinate 2,442,590 of NW_027270942.1, read as the reverse complement.
TAGAAAAATGGGTTTTCGACAAGAAAATTACCCATTCTATAAATCAGATGACGCACATGTCTTTTCGTGCGTCAGTCGGAATATAGTGTGCATGCGGTAACTATGGAATTTAGCCTAAACCCACTCGGCTTCGCCTCGTGGGTTAAGCATTCCATAGTTACCTTATGCACACAATTCCGACTGACGCACTCAGACCTGTGCGTCATTTGTATACTGGCTGTGCGATGAATGGGACAAAAAACAGGAAGTAAACCACCAGAGTAACAACAATGAAGGGATTATTAGATTAAACTGAAATTAAGCATGCCTCATTAACACATTCTGTCCATAATTAATGCCAACTTTCAAAGCAGTAGCACTATCCTTTCAAAAGTTATTAGAGTTGAAAGTGAAGATTGTGGACAAGGTCTTTGAGAAATGTAAAAGGGATTCTAAAGACACACCTAATCACACTATTCTACCAAAAATGTTCGAGATAAACTGCTAAAAAAACACACTTTCCTGCCCGTTTTATGATACCAAATTTAAGCATAATGTAGAAGAAGACCCGCTCTTTCAGAAAATATGAAAAAGTCAAGTTCGGCTAGGTTGACCCATTTCACTTATTTTCAGTCCTCACGCAAAATCAGTGTGTGCGACTTTATGTGCGTTTTGAGGTGCACGGTCACATATTATCATTATTATCACATCATTATCGTGTTTATGATTTCATTATGAAGAAGAAAAGCAAATTTTTTTTTTTCATATCAGAGCACACAAGTTTTGTGATTTCTTTGAGACTTTGGCACTGCATGCATCAGTGAGCAGATTGTACCATGACAAAAATTACAGTCTGGAGCACTACCATCAGTATTAGATGTGAACATGTTGGGGGTATTCTGTGTTTGTGTGTGGTGTTTGAATGCAGCCATAAATATGGAAAGGGAAGGAAAGGGGAGGAAAGGGGAGGGGGAGGGATAGAGAAAGGAGGGGATGGGGAGGAGAAGGGAGGGGTAGAGAAGAGGGGGGGGGGATGGGAGAGACCGCGATGTTGTGGTGCCTTAGTATATACCTGTCCACACTGAGACTTTCAGTGTTGGGTGCTGTATGCACCATGCAGTGCACAGTACAGTCTGGTTACAAAATCCATAATTATACATTACATGTATGTATGACTTCTGTACACTGTGATCAATGGATGCTTGTGGCACTGTATCATCTATGTCTTTTAGTGTCATTTGCAGCATTGTTTTAAGACATAACTTTTTCTTGGTGTGGTGGAATAGTACTGTATGGAGCAATGATTTCATAATTTCTGTGATTTTTTTTCCAATGGAGCAATGATTTCATTTTTTCCAATCCTTTAGAAATAAAAGTGTAGAATTTTATCCTTGAAATCTTGATGAACTTAAGTGCATTTGTACTTTTGATGATTAATGCAGAGCTGCGAAGTGTGTGGGATTCTGCAAGATGCTTGTTGATTTTTTTTTTCATTATTTCTTTATGTCCTGAAACAAAAGAATCTGAAAACCTGCTGGTTTAAAGGTTACCCGCTAAAAAAAAGAAGAAGAAAAAAACGTGCAAGGTAAGTTAAGTGCAGAAGAAATGGCACTTTGTCTTTAAGAATCTCTTCAAACTTAGCATCTGGAGACGATAATATCAAGTTGCTTAATCCTGCTTCCGTCGGAAGGAATGCTTAAAAAGATTGCAACATAAATGCAGCATTCCGCAGAGATATTTCTCGGCGAGTTTGCTGCAGCTGTAAAAACAGAATAGAAGCTGTATTTCAATTCTTGATATAATCTTGGCCCAAAGCAATATACTGCCACACGGGAATTATGGGAGGGGGGCCTTATAATCCTACACTTATGTAAACACGGTAACCATCAAATACTTAATACACTGTGCAACAAGATAATACCAATACATGCTCTATATTTAGTGAAACGCATGCCAGTGTTTTATGTCCATATTTTTTTCTTGGATATTTCTACATTCCATGAATTCTTCTACCGGTATGGGACTGCAAATTACTCTTTATGGCCTGGCCGGAAAGAATTTTTTTTGGCAGAACTTGCGTGACTGGAAACTTCCAGAACAACCATTCTTCAACATATGCCTCCTTTTTAAAGCATTATGATGTCTGTATGAAATAAAGAATTAAATGCGGCAATGAACCACTAGAAATTTTACTGCAAAGGAGATGCCATCTGGTGCAAATTGCATGGATGTGAACATTAACAATCTCTTTAAATAGTCAATATTTTATTAAGGGATCTCATTCCTGTCATCCACCTCTGTACATCAAATGATGTACAAACAAGCAGACACTTACATTCCAGTGTCACTCAGTTTTGAAGTGCCGATAAAAATAGAAGTATTCAAGATGTGCCATGCAGTGTTCAAGTGTAAGTTTAAGACTGCTTGCTTTCACGTAGTACTGTGTTCCTACATTCTTTGCTCCTTGTTAAGATCAAACAGCTACATTGTATAAAGATATTGAAAATTCCCTTTGTGTTATCCATAACTATAGGTATTTGCAATATGACAGACCTATCACAGTATTGATTATTCGCATGCATAAATGTATTGTAACCCTCATGCTACAGTGCCAAGTTATCCCTCAAAGTAAAAAAGAAAAAGAAAAAGTAATTCAACCCTTTATGTGCCTGAGCATTTTACTTAGCTGGCTAAACTTCTTGATCAGAATTCAGTAATCCTTCCAAACTTCATCCAGTTGTAGATCAGCACTCCCACTATGATGTCACAATGTGCCTCAGTCCAACAGGAAGGCCATGGTGATATTGTGAGGTTCAAGGGGATTAGGTAATCTCTATTCATTGACAATTATAGCTTCCAGGTAATTGTGCCAATTGGCAAAGATAGCATGCCAGCCTTCGTGCCAATCAATACATACATGGTAACCCAAGCACAGTGAGGGTTAACAGAGAGAGATAGGAGACAGAAAGAGTGAAGGGGGGGGGGGGGGGGAGAAGAGCAAGATCTAGACAATGCTTTGCTACAAGGTCAGGGGTCAGGTTTTATTATTCTCCTTCTCCACTTCCCCATGGTAGTGCTCTAGTATGTCCTCTTGTATGGTAGAAAGGGAATTTCCTCACGAGTCCTCACCCTTACCCTGGTATCATCACTCTCCAAGCCATACATGAATAGTGTTGTACAGGGCCTGCATTGTATTCAGGTTTCCCAGTACTCAACTTTCGCTACGGACAGGGAACTTCAAGTTTCGAGTACGATCAAGCTTGACCGATTTTCACTGCCAGGGACCTGCACATGTACGTACATGTCTATTGCCACCCTGTGACTGCGAGCTGGGATTGTCAAGTATCGGCTGTGGCACCAACATGTCAAGGGGAATAAGGATGGGTTATGTGGGGTGACGCAGAATTTGTTGCACCTCAAAATTATCGCGGACCGAATTCCAGAGGGTCGAGTTTGAGAGATGTTGTGATCCCCCAAACACGACACACGCACTCGTAGCATCGAGGCACCTGTGCTCCTGACAAATGCGGGAAGCTTACAGGGGCTTTCTGGGATGAAAGCGATAAACCAGGAGGGCTTTTCACATTTATGAAGAAATTTGTTTTAATCTTGTGCATGAGCGTGATTCTTAACGTACTTGACAGGTGTGTTCAGACATGGAAATTCTCTCCTCACTGACCGTAAACCTGCAAAATTAAGACCAAGCAGCATAATAATTCACAACATTTATATAGCGCATTATCACATGAAATGTCTCTAAGTGCTATGGGAAAAAAAGAATAGAAAAAGAAGAATAAGAAAAAAAGAAAGAAGAAGAAGGTATAGTTTCAGAGATGGTAAGACATGAATCATAGTCATAGCACTACTCAATAAACAAATAAGTTTTCTAACATGGATTGAAATTTGTCTACCAAGTCTGTTTGTTTTAAGTGTTCAGGTAAACTGTTCCAGAGTTGAGGCGATGCCAACTGAAATGATCTTGAACCATAAGATTGTGTATTGACAGGAGGAGGTATTAAAAGTGATTTGTTGTTTGACAGCAAGTTCTGGGAGGGTAGTTGTTCAGTTATCAACTTTTTAAGATAAACCGGTGCAATATTTCACAAACGTTTGAGAGTTAACAAAAGAATCTTGAAGTTAATTCATTCCCAGATTCTTAACATTTGCAGTTCTCTCAGTAGAGGGATAACCGACTCACGTGAACGATGTTTAGCAATAAGCCTGGCAGCTGAATTTTGTACTCTCTGCAGTTTGTTGATTTGCGCATCAGGCAGACCATACAAGAGACTGTTGCAAAATTCAATGCGAGACATACATGTAACCAGTGCCTGAGCGAGTCTCACAAACTCCATGGCCTATATCTTGCTGTGATAACATACATGTAATTTTTGAGATGACTGAATTTGAGAGTATGTACCTAAATGTGTACACCATGGTGGAAGTTTATACACGGTCAAGCCTCTTACGCTGCTGTCTGCTTACTGGTGTAATAGAGATCAAAGAGTTCAGGCTGGAAGTGCATCCCCGGAGTTGAGAATTCTCAGTTGGACTGTGATCGACTAAATGTGATTTGGAGACCATGTTTGTGAGAAATGTGATTCCAAGTTTGCACTTTAAATACAAAAGAAAAAAAAAACCTCTGCTAGCATGAAACAAGTTTCGGAACACGTAAACAGGCGAGTTCTGTGCCAATTTGAAAGGGTTTGACGTTTTTGATTTCTCGTGCGCTCCTCAACTGACATTTTTTTCCTCTTTCTCTTTTATTCCCCCCCCCCCCACCATGGGGATGGCGCTGACTGTAAACACACGCAGCGTAATCCAAGTGTCAATCAATACAGGCTCGGACCTATTTTATGTTGCATTTTGGTTGTTTGATCTAGGACCACCAAGGTGAAATGCACGCTTGGCATGTAATTGCTTTTGTTGGAGTCTAGTCTTATGAAAGCAGACTCTTACTTAATCTTTTTTTTAGCTCACAAGTGTATGGAGTAATAGACTTTATCAAAATCCTGTATATACATAAGCCCACTAACAATTTTTACTAGAATTTATCTGCTGCTGTATATAGTGTGTATGTACATGTATATCTGTCTGTATGTCATTATTCAAATGTATGTGTGAATCATGTACAGATGTGTATTTACCATATACGCCCTGCCACAATAAAAGGATCTGCAAGTCGCTGATGGCTGGGCCGAGGAAATCGAGTTTGAAGTCAGATCATAAAAATCGGTCAAAACCACTGAATTGCTGTTTTTGGCATAATATTGTAGTTTAATGTTTTGTCTATCATCTGCCGAAATTTCGAAGCTAAATGATCAAAGGAAAGGCAAGAAATATGCCTTTTTCTGGGCCATGATATTCCGACTTTCAACGAAACAGAAACGTGTCTGAAGATTTAGATTTAGCGCCACAGAAAGACTCTGCTGCTAGTAGCGAGGGAGTGATCTTATTGGTCAGTGCGTGGCATCCTGGTTACTGATTGGTCGTTCGTAGACCGCTGGTGCTAAGCTTGAATGAACATCATTGAAGTTGCTCGGAGAATACCTTCTATCGTCAAGAGGTGTCTTACCTCCCCTTGTTAGTACAATTTTTCAGAAGGAAACCTTTGAAGGCGGTTTCCGTGAAACACTGATTTCTTAGACCACTCGGCATAATCTCATAAAATTATCGATATCCCCGCAACCGAGTACTTTTATGAGTCGTGTTATGTATGAAATTAAAGTATAAGAGTAAGGAAACAAGAGACTCTTCTCATTAGATACACTGTTTTCCCCACACGAATACTTTGTTATCAGTCTAAATGTGGTTCAACTGGGCTTTACAATGCAAGGAATAGCCATATTTACTACAAATGCTTTATTATAGGGTTGCCCCAGAAACACATTTTTGTTGCCTTCTTGATGCTGTCTGAACCTGGAATAGGGGAGGTCTCCTTTTGCTAGACTAGCTCCGTCTTAGAGCAGGGTGATGATGCAGAATCTCCGGCTCAGCCCTCCGCTGCTATTGATTTCGATGTCTTTGTTGTTGTCACATTGTATCCGCCACCGATGGAATCAGAGAGCCTGGCATCGTGGGTGAATTCCACACTGCGACGGAGTAGCCTAGCTACCTGGAGGTTCTATGTTTAATAACGCTCTCCCTCTCTCCTGGCCTGCCCCATACATGATGAATGGAAGCTTTAATGTCATGAAGACATCATAAGTCCGCAGTAGTGCATCGTGGGGAGGAGGAAAGCCTGTTACGGATATGTAGACATGTGGCTGTTTTAAGGGACTTCAACCCGATCTACAAGTCATACGAACGTGTATATCGATCGCTTTATTCTTTATTGATTCTCAATAAATGATTGTTTTATGTGAGAAATTAATACCATCAAGTTCACCCAGTGTGTTGGATGTAATCAGGACTGAATTAATACAAACAACGACCTTCAAATTAAGGGTTTTGGCCCAACTTTTCTAATTTCAGTCGTGTGAAATCGATGTATTTTCAGAATCAATATTAGTCATGCATAACAATGGCAGTATGACATTCTGTGCATGAAACGAATCAGTGAGAGTTGAGAGAAACAAAAGAGGGATGCTGGGGACGACTTGCCAAATCTTTTGGATTTGTCTCACCTTTGCTGAAATACACCGGTGCTTCGGGGTAACTTTCTGGTCATATGACACAGGCATTTTCCTGGAGGGGAAGGTGCGCAAACCGCCGTGGTGTCACAATATTGCTACAGCTGTCTAGATTAGAACACAGCGAGTGTGTGACGGGTGACAATCGTCCCCGCCGCATTTACATTTCAAGGTGGCGTTTCCGACGGTGTGATTGTCTGCTTGATAATCGGCCAATCTGTTGTAGATTGCTCCCACTCACTTTGCTCAAGATGGTCAGGGTCTCCAGCTCCTGTTCTCTCCTTCTCCTGTCCCTCTTCTTCCTATTGTTCTTTCCTTCTTCCTCTTCCTCCTTCAAATTTTGTCTTTCTTTGTTCACTTCTGCCTTTTCTTCCTATTGTTTCCTTTTTCCATTTTGTTTTTCTTCTGTTCTGCCTTGTTTGTGTCCTCCTTCCCTCCTCTTTTTCTTCTCCTTCTCCTCTTCATTTAATTTCTCTGCTTCCCTCTCTTCCTTGTCATCTTCCTCTTCCTCTTCTACCCTTGTCTTGTTTTATTCCTTCTCCTCTTTGTCTTCTGCCTCCTTCTCCTTCTCCTTCTCTTTGTTTTCATCATCAGAGATTAGCCACGGTCACACTGGCAAAAGATTGCGTCGTTTTAAGATCTGGAAGTTTTGTCAGTATGACCGCAAGTTTCTCATTAAACTTCTTGCAAGAATTCTTGCAAAACTTCCCACTCACTCAAACTATGAATATTTCCTCCTCCCCTGCCAAACTTCTTGATCTTTTGCCAGTGTGAATGCTAGAAACTGAAACTTTACGAAGTTTGTTACGTAACCACTCTACCACCTGTTTGCGGGTGTTGCCTCCGAAGCATGCGGTCATTGTGATGAACAGTGGTGTATTGTTACATCACAATCACCAGCTGGCAGACAACATACACTTTCTTCTATCTTGTGCATACGCACTAATAGCTGTGTTCAGACGAGGGCAGTTTTGGTCAGAGTAACTTCGGAGGAAGGGTCGAAGGAAGCTTGGTCAGAGTAACTTTGGAGGATAGGTCGGAGTAGGGCCCGTCTGAACAAGGTCGCGATAACTTCCTCCGTTCGGAGGAAGTTATCACAACCTCTTCCTCCGACCGAGATACTCCTGAGTTTTCTCAGGAGTATCTTGCTACCACGACTAGCCGGTCGGAGTAAATTGCCCATGCGGACAAGCCCTCGGAGTGTCTATGACCTTACAAACCTTGTACGACCTAGGTTAAACTTCCGGAGTCAAATGCGAATACACATGCGCTTGCAGTACAATTCTAACCTAGTCGCTCACGACGGAGAAGGTAGCGCTCAGAAATTCTCATCAACAGGAATGGACAAGATAAATGCCGCTGGTAAAAAACAATGGTATGGTTGATGTGTGCGGCACTACCACTTCCGGAAGTTACACCGACCCTCCACAGTGATCCCCGTGGTAAATTGGTCGCAGTTTCTTCCCACGACCGTCGTGTGGTCATAGGGTCTTGGTAAGATAAGCATAGATTTGAATTCTAATTGCTGCGCAATAAAATTTTACTCGGACTAGAAATACGTCTGAACATGGCTAATGACTCAAACTTTTGTTGGCTGCCTGTGTGAATGGACAACAAAATATCATGAATATTTTGCAATGTTAACCTTCCGATCTTTTACCAGCATGACCGTGAGTAAAGATGCTGCAATTTTAATCCAAACTTGTCAGGAATCACAGTAACAGGCAGCTTGGCACGGATCAACACTTCCCAAGTTAGAATCTGCTTCCTGCATTCATATCAATACCCTATTAATTGGTGGCTGCCTTGTCAGGGATCTGAAAGACAGTGAACAAATAGTAGAATACTTAACAAGATTTTGATTAAGTTGCACTCTGTCTATAACTTAAATATAAATCATGAAATATACCTGATCTATCCTATAGATCATGATTGATCCATAACTTCTTTTCCATATGCCATGTGACTTTTGAGATTCCTTGTGAAAAGAAATCAAGCAAGGAGTTTGGAGTTTTACCCACATATTGAAGAAGTGGAAATTTTGGCGATGTGCAAATTTTTGCACATCCTGTGCGACCAGAAACCAGCGTGAAAATAAAAACATGGAAATATTTTTACACGTCATGTGGTCCATTCATAAATGTCTCGATTTTGCATAATTAAAAACATGCAAAATTCATCTTACCCAACTGAGCGCAAAAAATTACTTGCATGAAAATAACCACTTTTACAGTAGTAGAATAAAGACACTCTATGGTAACTCTTAAAAGCACAGAATCATTTTCAGGTCCACCTTAAGGAAAACAAACAAACAAACAGACAAACAAACAGAAAGAAAAAACATAAACTCACAATGTATTTATACCTCCAGTGGTGTCATTTGTTCCATTGCCCAAGCGAAATTATGTGACTTCTATATCACATTACCAAAGCTAGCTCTATTGTAGCCATTAGAACAATATAATGTATTTCATATGCAGTCTAGAATGCAATGATAACAAGAGCAAAGCAGTTAAACAATGGAAGTGTTTTATATATCTTATACCTTCCAAGGCCGTCCAGAATATTTTTTGGAAAATGTCTCTAGGGGAAAGAATTTCACCTGAAACACAGCTTGGTTCCGTGAAAGCAATTTGCACCTCAAGAGTAATCGCCAGCTGAAACAACCAGTACAACAGTAACAACAACAAGCATGGCAACCTGGCGTAAGAAAACAACCTCCCCCCCCCCCCCCCAAAAAAAAAAAGAGAACTACTAAAAACATGAATATCTTTGTTTTGCTGGACATCTCAATCCTTGGCTCAGAAACGTAATTGCCGGGCGAGGCTGGAAAATTGATCGTTGTCCGATGTTGGCTCGCGTGCTCAGAATAAGGCGTGTAGCCTGCCCCAGTTTTTGTATGTTTGCCGCCCCAGTTTTGGCCGCGAGCTGCATTTTTTCAGAGTGTATCGCACTAAACTTGCAACACAGGTTCTCGACAAATGACTTTTTACTTGCATAAAAAAAAAACAGAGGGACAATGGCGTTATTTTCTTCCCGCATATTTACAATAATTTCTATCTTTACCTAGCAAAGCATCGTCTACCATTCTAAGTGGGTTCACGTTCGTGTGGCATTGTTTTCAACAAACAGTAACAGTCTGCATTATTTAAACTCAAATGTATGACCCAGATATATGAATCAAGATATTATTTAGCCTTTTTTGTGGGGGGGGGGGGGGTGAGGGGGAGACAGGGGAGGGGAAATAGAGAGAAAAAATATTGTGTGTCTCTCAAGCACCCAATGTAGTACCTAATATGATACTGTGTATCTGACAGTTTTGTAGATAGGTGTTTTGTGATGAATTTGTCATATTGTGCATGAATCTAAGAACTGTTGTCATATTGTCAGTCTCCTAAAATGATTTGTTGACAAGAGATGATTGTGAATGAGTGTCACCCTTCAAATGGTGACTAATGACTCTTAAAGGTATTATTTACCATTTGCAGATGAAACAAAATCCCATCTCTAGTGCTTCAAAATAGTTCTAAAATGTGAGTTAGGGACAGAAACAACCAAGATATAAAATTGTAATCATTGTTAAATGTACAATAAAATTATTTCTTGAGTAAATTATCTACAGTTATGGTTTAGTGAGAAAAAAAAATAGTTTAGGCTTTATTGCCATTTTTTTTTGGGTAGGATGATGTGTAATATGACTGACCTACACATATGCATCAAATATGATAACTCAAACATTTTTAAAATCACTGCTACAAATGATAAACAGTACCCTTAAGCCTGCCGCACTCCATGTCACTCTTGACTATATGACTGAGAGACTTTGGATCCGAATAAATCACAATAGCCTCAGGATAAACATGCTTGTTTATTTCAGATCCAAAGTCTGTCAGTCGCATAGTCGTGAGTCGTATAGTGTGCGACGGGCTTTCGACATACATATGAAGAGTTTGTTTGCAAAAACCGATAAGTCCATATTTGCCAAATGAAGATATTTGCGATTATAGGTCAAGAAAAATAAAGAGAATAAAAAGAAAATTTTTGCTTCTTTTGACCATAACTTCAAAAATATACTTTATATGTAGTGACCAATATATCATTTAAAAGGTATCATTTTGTACTTTATGACAAAGATCGTACTTCAAAATCTTCAAAAACGGACTTATCGGTTTTTGCAAACAAATCCTTCATATTATTCTATACCTGTCATGGTAATCTAACTGATGATGGTGAATTGGGAGATTTATGCATCATTGAAATCTCACTGTAAATGACATTTTTTTTTTCAACATTTCCCTTACATTTTTTTTGTTTTGTTATGGTAGCGAGTAATGCTTGTTAAATTTACTCTTGAGATACATGTATATATATATGCCAGGTTTTGGTATAAAATTTTTTGCTATATAGCATCACGACAATCAAATCAGAATGCAAGTGTTCAGTTAAGTTTGTGAACCCAGAAAGATTAGTTAAGCATTCATTGAAAGTTTGAGGAAAAGGATTTACTGTATATGCCGAATATTTCACGAGGTTTTTATTTTTCGCAAATTTTGTGAGTCAGCTACTATTCGCGAAATTCAAAAACACGCGAAAATTTTGACTGTGATCCTGATATGAATGTGACGTACGCGTACACATTTCTCCGTTCAGTACGGGACTCCACAATCGCGAATTTAACCACTCACGAAATCGTCGGGAGGTCTCGATTTTCAAAAATTAAGACTCGCAAAATATATGGCGTATACAGTAAAGTGCCTTGCATAGGGGTACAACCGCTGCAGCTAGAGGGCACTTGAACCAGAGACCTTTTGCTTGATAGCACATTATGTTATTCACTGAGCCACAAGTCCTGGAAACTTGAAAGTTATAGTTGATTGTGTGTAACGGCCTCCTCAGATGGGAACTCTAAAGCAACGTGTGATATGGTGATGTTGCAGTATTAGTAGAATGATATTCAAATTCATGACAAGAATGTGTCATTGCTTTCAAGTTTGAGAAAACTCTCCCTTAAGTTCACTGTGAGCCAGGAGCAGACATGAAAACCAGGTGATTCGGTATAATACCTTCAAGTCTTGCCCTTGTGGTGCTCAACTGTATATGATATGAGTGACCACTCTTCTCTATTGCTCTTTTCTTAATTCCAGGAGCAAAAAGGATATTTGGTGGCAAGGTGGCCCAGTTTTGGAGTATTATTACAGGAGAGGCGCTAAAACTTGTACGTCTGTAACATCAGGCGTACTATCGACAGGAGCAGTGTTGAGTTACCGACTCGGTTCGGTCGAAGAATTCAGCGGAGAAGTGAAAGTGATGCAATTTCTGGAGGGGAGGGAAAAAAAGAAGAAGTAATTTTTGAGTTGCATAATGGAAATTCTTGGCAGTGTGCATGCTGTGAAATGGTGCATAAATGCCAGAGATTGGATGGGTTGTGCCAATGATTTTCAGCTATTCTTTCTCTTTGTATTGCGTTGTCTCTTGCTGACTAGGCTCTATTACCACCTGCCACTCTTATACATCTTCTCTGATGGATTTCACTTGATGGTGACTGCTGTGGAGGGGAAAAAAATAAAAACACTCTAAAAACAAAACAGAAGGAGTAAAAATCAAATCACTTTGTGCTACAAATTCAACCTTTCGTGGTGCCACCTCTTATTTCCTGATTGAGTTAGTCCTTCTTCCAGATTGCCTCCTGGCTATTCCAAGGGTGAGATTGAGAATACTGTTAAAAAAACACAAACATTTGCAACATGAATCTTTTGCAAAATTGCCACTGACATTCAGTGCATTGTATTGTATAGACAATACATTTTTAATGCATTTTACTTCCACAAATTTTTGGCTCAATGCGAAATTCGTGAAAATGTCATGCACAGGAATATTTCTGGTTTAACAGCATAAATTTAGAGAATGTTATCCACAAGACCCAGTTGTGCCATGTTATCTCTCAAAAAAAAAGTAAAGGGGGGGGGAGGGGAATGTTTTGCTTTTTTATGTTTAAATGCTAATGTTGGAGCTCCTGTGGCTGATGTACATCATATTCATCCCATGGATTAGGAATACTATATGTTTGCCTAACATTTTTAATTAGGTTACGGGAGAAGAACAACCCAGTAAAAATTGTCTTATCAACCCATTGATTTTGCTATAACACACATTTCCTATAGACACCTGTGCGATTATAGTTGGGACTGGTCTCCAGTGGGTTAAATACAAACATGTACCTGAAGCTGACATATGTGAAAGAGAATTAATAGTGGTGTTACACAATCAAAATGAAAATCTAATAAATTTTGACGAGTCTAACATGTCAGATCAGATGTGTTTGCCTTTTTTAATACTACTTAACCAGTCATTCTCAAACGCCTGCTTTAGTGCTCACTTAATTAAGACAGCTGGTTATTGCACAATGTATTTTTCAGGTGACATTTTGAGCAATTCATACTTAAGTGGATTATGAGAAGTAGTGGGGTGTTTAATCATTACTGACAGGGGAAATTTCAAGATTTTTTTGTAGTTGTTGCTGGGAAGTAGAAGTGAATCATTTTGAAAAGCACCGACTTGATGGAGAAAAATGACAATCCAAGATGCCGACATTTCTTTTTATCAAGACGCAAGATTCCTGATGGAGATACAGTGTCTGCAGGAATGTCGATAAAGTGTTAGTCGTTACTGTATATGCCCAATGTTTCGCGAAGTTTTTATTTTCACAAATTTCACGAGTCAGGTGCTATTCACGAAATTAAAGACACGCGAAAATAATGACTCTGATCCTGATATGAACGTGACGCACACATATGAATTTCTCCATTCAGTACAGTACTCCATGATCACGAATTTAACCACTTGCGAAATCGTCGGGAAGCCCCGATTCGCCAAAATTTAGACTCGCTAAATACATGGCGTATACAGGACTTTGCATTGCACATTGAGCCCCTTGCTATAAAAAAAAAAAAAACAGCTTTTAGTGCTTTGAAATAGTTCTGAAATATTAGTATGTTTAATAGCTATAAGAATAACCAACATGAAAATGATAATCAGTATATAATCAATGTAAAGTATTGTTAAATTTACAAAATGTGAACAGTAGTTTTAATAAAAACCATTTTGAGAATAAACTGTCACTGTGATGGCTTATCAAGAAAAGTAATGATGTATCCATATATTTGCGGCTTAATTGCAAAATTTTTGTACAATAGGGTGTTAATTATGTGATACAACTGAATTATACAAATGCATCAAATGTGATAATCAGACATTTTTTTTTTAAATCTCTGCTCCCAGTGTTAGATAGTGGCTTTAATTGCCATGTAGCAGCTTCATCTCTGGTTGACACGTATGTTTTTTACACCCACTGCCATCTGCACATTACATTTGGTGGAAAAGGGATGAGTAATTTCACCCATCAGCAGAATGCTTTAAGGAAATGTGATCATTTTTTTTTTCTTGAAGTAGCGATAATAGTATTTACAATGTGCATGTGTGACAAGATGAAGAGAACATGAAAAAAAAAAAGTCTTTTAAGCGTGTATGTACTGATGAGGAACAGATTTGTCAAGATGTTGCCACCAGCCTGAATATTTTCTCTTTCATTATTAAAGCTCTGTGTCGAGCTACAATTTTGAGATCAGAGTGTTAGGAAGTGTTGTGTGCATGTAGAGAAGAGTGGAAACGATGAGAGTATGAATAGCCTGAGAGAACGGTTAGCCTGGGCAGGTAAGAAACGCTTTGGAGAATAGAAGAGGTAAGAACACAGAGGGAGACTGGGTAGGAGAGGCCAAAGAAAGGAAATGTGCAGGGTTCTGTAAATCTGTGTGTGCCACGGTATAAAGCCCCTGTCAGCCACATTATTCTGAGACCAGAATGCATGAGCGCTTTTGGAAAACATTCTGGTTTTGCAATGCCACTTAACTTTTTAAAGAAACGATTATGCTAGACGTGCAGTGAGCAAAGTTGTAAGGAAAATTCCAATCTTTGCTGTGACATATATCTTACAGCTAAGTTATGGTTATTTTTCTTATATCTTACAGCTAAGTTATGGTTATTTTTCTTGCAAATGGTCAGGAGCTACATCATTGTCCAGGTCTGGGAGGCATGACTTTTGCAGACACAACTGTGACAGAAAGTAAAAATTTCCGCGAAAACCCCCCTCCGGTCAATCACTATGCAATGCAAGCTATCTACTTGTGCGAGGAATGCATATAGGCTCATTCTCAGTAAAAGCGTTCAAATACGGAATTTTGGTGTCGCCGACATTCCATGACAGTTTGCGGTTCCCTGAAACCTATTAGATACTATTTAAATGTTTATAATATATCACGAGGACTTTATTTGTTAAAAATAAACACGATCAAATGCGGTTGTCTGCCTTTTTGTATAAAATTTTGCTGTTAAACTTCGTTAAGACCCCCAAAACGCAGTGTCGCCGGCTATTTCAGAATTATGTTTCATTGCTCCTCTCCGTCCACAAACACACTTTCCAAATATCATTTTCATGGACGATGAGCATATCATATGTGCTAATCACAAAACTGAAAAAGTTCCAAAATTTTTATTGACTTCTTTTTTTATAGCCTTTTGAAACCTGTCGCCAAGTTCACCGCCAGATACGTTACCAGTTTCTTTATTGTTACAGCATTGCGAAAATAACAAGACTATGCAATGACCCTGTGTATATGAAACCCTGAGGATATACTTCATACATTGCAAGTACTTAGATTTTTTGTGCAACAGCTATTTATTGAGAATACGGTACAATGTTTGAAATATCGGTTTTCTACACTTTTATTTGGACAGATATGTTACATACTTTTCACGCCACCCACTGCGACAGATATTGCAATGTCAGACAAATTGTATATTATACATTACTCCTCAGAATGACGCACCGATTCAACATTAAAGTTTAGTACAAGTGAGAAATATTTGGTAGATATCGCTCTCATAATAATATGATCGACCATATACGTTACCACAGATACGTTACCCCAGATACGTGACCGAATTTTGCTCATTGGTCTTGCGCTTTCTGGGGATCAAATCTGGTCAAAATTCATCCCTACACATTACATGCTTCGTTTTGTTGGACCTCAGGATTATATTCTTACACCAAAAGGACAGAGAGGTGAAAAAGAGCAACACTTCCACATGATTTTTCTTTCTGCGTCAGTGTCTCACAACTTAACGCCAAGTTTTTCGACAGATACGTTACCACATAATCAAAATGCTGAAAAGAAATTGTAAATGTTTTTACAGACAAATCGTTGTGTGCTCATAAACTCCAAAGTTCTATTCTATAAAACCCAGCCACTTTCATATTCTATGCAACAACTTTGAACGTTTATTTTACAAGACGAAGCTAAGATTCAGCATATCAGTTTTTTGCTTTTCAGATTTAGCAGATACGTTACGTATAATTCAGGGCACCCACGGTGACAAATAATGTTATGTAAAACAAAGTGTTCATAAAACAATTCTGCATAGAATGACGCTTCCATAAAAAATTAAAGTTATGTTCAAATGAAGAATATTCAGTAGAAATTGCTCTGTAACTTCACCGACAGATTCATTTACGGTACGCCAGATACGTTACCAAACTTTGAAAGAGTAAAAAGTAGTTTATGAAACGCTTCCGAGAAAAGTTTCAGTGTTCTGTTGCATATTTATTCTAGTGCTTTTCAACATATGAAGAACTACTCAAGATTCATCTATAAGTTGAACAATTATTTATTCATTTTCATTAAAAGGGATGAGCCAAATACGTTACCATAGGTTAAACAACTGTTTAGCATATCGAGTTCATAGAGACTGTACCTACTTACTTCTAAGTGCCTGCAAAAATATATTTTTTAAACCTTGTTTGCATTATCCATCAAAACTTAATGAATATTTATAGTCAGATGGATAAATACATTCAGACGTAAGATGAGAATATTCTGTGAATGAAGAACTCAGCTTTCACATTTAGGGCTCTTTTCCACTACATTTCATAGTTTAAATATTACGTACAATGTTTAAAATGGTTAATTTGAGCTCACATCATTCATTTTTACATCAATTCATGAGGTAAATAATTAAACAGGTGATATTTACTAATTCATACACAACTTAAATTATTACTTATATTTTACCAGATACGTTACCAAAGGTGATTCGATGTTTTTCAATAGTTATTTCCCCAGGAAAGCAATTCATATTTGTTTCCTGTGGAAATTCCAGATCGGATCGTTCCCTTTGCATGATTTGTGGGATTCGAAACTTTATTTGTAAGCGAAATTTGCTAAAAATACAAAGTGAATCTTAAGGTTATATTTCATTTCAGCAAAAAGCATATTTCAACCTACCACACAGAAATAATTTCTACCGATTAGCAAGGGATGACAACATCTTTACCTCTTGAAAAACCCCAATATCTTTAGGGGGGACAGATGTCTTTTCCTGAACAGAAATTGGATCAAAACAATAAATTTAATTCAGAGTTAGGAGTCCATACAACATGTAAATTTGCGGTAACGTATCTGATTGGTGATCAAAAATCATATATGATGCTCTATTTCAATTCATTTTTACTCAATGAATGGCCATCATTTAGAATGTTCCACTTTTTGTTTCGTATTTGACCGGTTTTGAAGTTTCCGAAAACACATCTTTGAATGTATTACTTTGTGGTTGATTTTTCGATTTTACTCACATGGAATTGAACACTTAATCTGAGAATGGCCCTATATGGAATTTTGAACTCGTGATGATCTAAATCATTGTACTGTAGAATTAAGCGATTTGTTGATCAGTTTGGGTGAGTTTGTGCATTTGAGCAAAATATGCGAAATTGGCAATTAAGCCATTGACTGAGTCGGGCATGTGAGCATGGCACATGAAAAGTCAAAGATGTCAACAAGTGTGTTTATCAACTCACTTCTGGGCCAGAATTAAGGCTTCCAAACAACTAAGAGAGTTTTGGACGGTTGATAAACACAAAGCTGTTTTGATTATGGGGTTGGAAACAATTAAGTTTCTTAAATGCCGAAAATAGTGAGAT
The DNA here is from genome assembly GCF_040938485.1 of Diadema antillarum. Taxonomy (NCBI): domain Eukaryota; kingdom Metazoa; phylum Echinodermata; class Echinoidea; order Diadematoida; family Diadematidae; genus Diadema; species Diadema antillarum. Next base: position 2,424,950 of record NW_027270942.1, on the reverse strand, counting down.
CGCAAACACATGTGAGCCACAAACACATTTCTGTAGAGTAGATAAATGCAAAGTTGTTTTGAAATGCATTTATAGTTCGAACCTGCTCACACCAATCACTGCCAACTACACATCTCCGCTCCTCAAGTCATCCTACGCAATAGAACTGCGCAGTGACAGGGCCTCCCAATTGACTTACTAAAGAGTTGATCAATGCAGCAATTCAAGAAACATGATTCAAAAGGCTTTTGCAAATGTGTTTTGATAGTGGGTATTGAAATGCATTTCAAATATGGGAAAGTTGATAAACGCAGCCACTGCGGGAAGAATGGAAAAGATAAATCCCGAGAGGGAGAATGAGAGTACAGCTGCCTGATACCGTCAAACTTATGGATGTATGCAAAGAGTCGAAAAAGAGAGATCAAAGACGTAGAGTACGAGAAGATTTAGAGAAGGAAACTGTTTGAAGAACACCATTTTTGTCAAGCGAACACTTTAACAGATTTCCTATTAGAAGACAAGATATCCACCCCCATGGATTTCGTACATCACCCAACAGGTATGTGTAGGCAGCGTTGGCATAATCAGGCTTGAAACCACAGCGGCCATATTCTGTTCAGCCCACAGATGAGGGGCTAGAAGCCACTGTGGATATCAGGCTGGCCATTTGAAGCATGTTATGCCAGGATTAGGGATCATTCTTCATCGCCAGAGGGATTGGCGGTTTTAATCTGGCTGGGGTGTGCTGAGAACACGTATAGGTTGTGCGCATGAAAATGTTGTGCAGGCTACTGACTTGCCAACTCCATGGGGTGAGGTGGAAAATTTTTCAAGGACATGATGGTACATCAGTGCATCAAAGTCAAAATGCTCAAGGGTACACAAACTTCTCTGAGACTGTGCCGTATAAATGGATTGCAGTTTGATTTGGATGTGGACGAAATGCTGGTTAAGAGTCAAGACCAGTTGCTGTGGTAGAAAATCATAGATAATACAGATAGTAGTTGCGAGTATAGTTTCCAGCCACTTTTCCCCTCAATAATGGACCATAATCAATGTCCCTAATGAAGTCATGTAACGTTTGTATTATAACAGAAGGTAACTGAGAGAGATAGGCGACAGAAACAACAACAACAACAACAATAATGAAACTAGAATCGTGCAATGTATGGTCGTCCTATGTTACTGTTCTTTGTCTGTATCAGTCTTGTTCACTTTGATGAAATCTAATCATCACCGAGGTTACTAAGTTTTCAGGCGTTCACCCCATCCTGCATTGCGAGTCAAAACCCTCTCGTGCAAACTTCAGCGTGACTTCGTCGTCGGCATGGTACAGCCTAGCTGTTCAAATTTCAAGATCATGCGACCTCTCAGAATGGGGGAAATGAAAGCACTTGAGAAAATGCATCGTGATATCTCTTTATAGTTTTCATGTACTGGTTGTTTGAGTCGATTCCCTGGCGTGATCAAGTAGATTGATATTTCTCGTGCAAGTTCCTCATGGGTAAAATGCAAATCAAATTTGTCCGCTTCGTTCACTGTGAGCATTCGTTTGAAATCAACGGTGAAATGGGCTTCAAATGAGCATGGATGCATCCCACCCATTTTTTTTCCCGCACATTGTATTCTTTGATTTGATATGAGAATGATAAGTCTGTTTGTGTTCACGCCAGTGAAGCAGACAGTCTTATTTCAACTGATTGCACCGTCGCCTTTGTATATTTTGCAAAGACCTGAGAGGAAGTGGTAAACTTCATATAGCTGTTCTAACAGTGTGTCCCTTGATAGTCATTTTCATACATCAGCTGTCAAGCTTTCTCCCTCTCTTATACTTTTTTTTTCATCTCTCACTCTCTCGCCATACGTCTTCGATGATTACTTTCTACCATTGCCAGTGAAGAGAGAGAAAAATGCTCGACTCTGACTGTTTTCACACATACTGAGAGTGCGTAATATGAAACACGATTGTTGAGACACATCGCTAGAATCATGACTCAAATTACGCTTTTTTGCCATGATGTGAATGCAAAGTGAAATCACAGGGGGTAGTTTGAATCGTTATTCCAATCTCAATTCAAGTGATGGCACGGAGGTGTTTTCCAATCACAATTTGCCAGGATTACAGAACAGAACAGTCCTGTGTATAGATTGACCTCCAAGTCATGTTGTGAGGGCGGAGCTTACGATGACCTTTCTACCACTTCCACAGAAAAACTGCGCTCCTCAAATGCTTGCACTGCACTCGAAGTGCGCGCTAGCTACCGCGCAAGGGTGATTAATGGGAGCTGGGAAAGAAACCACGCCTCCTCTGGTGGCTCTGAAATTCAAATCACAGAATCCACCATAATTCAAATCAGGATTGTAATCTTAATCATAACTCAGCATTGCAATGACGTTTCTCGACCGGTGTGAAAACGACCCATGGATGTAACTCTATAGAGAAGGAGAGGAGGAAATGACGAGAAATGTTAGGTAAACAAGCCTGAGGAGAAATAGCAGCACCACAGCTGCTTGTTAAAAATCTCTCTCTCCACTCTCTCTCTCTCTCTCTCGCTCTCGGAGCAAGCATGCAGGGATTGGTGGAGAATCATCAGGTTCCGATGGAATGTGTCGCTATGTGAGAATGTGTGATTTCATGGGTGCGTGTGCATCTGAGCCCATCTACGTCAGAAGGGCCGATCACGATGAAGAGATAGATAGTCAGATTATGTGATTAGATGGCTCGGAGAGAGATAGAAAGGGGGGGGGGGAGACTGGAGAAAGGGGGGGGGGAGACTGGGGAAAGGGGTAGAATGGTAGGTAAACAGATGATGTGGTGGGAGAGACAGACAGATAGACAGATTTATACTGGAGGAGAAAAGTGGAAATAATCAGGATGATGAATATACTTACAGAAACTCGGATAAAAAAGTATTTTGAAATGGGAAAGAGGGAAAGGAGAGAAGTGTGATTGAGAGAGAGAGAGAGAGAGAAAGAAAGATGAAAAGAAAGAGGAGAGAGAGAAAAAGAATTCAAAGTACTTATATGCTTAAGTTTGAAGATACCAAACTAAAGCTCTCGTTTCAAGGGGGAACATCTCAAAATGCCTGCTCTGGCTCGTGCACATCTCCAAATGTTTACCATGCTCCCCTTCACTGCCCGCATTCTGTGACCCAATTTGCCATCCTCGTAGTGGGGACTTCGTTCTTCCGTTACCATGGCAATATGCAGCCTGGAGAGTCCTTGACAATTGCGATTTGTTTCCGTGGAAAGCCCTTGAATATGATGAAGCCAAGTTTGCACTAGTAATGGATACCCTCCGAGTTGACGAGATGGAGGGGGTTGGATTGTCCCGCTAATGGAGGACCTGGTTTCCCTTGGCAACCGCATCTTTTAGTTCGCTTTTTGGCAAATATTGCCAAGCGACTTGTTGGAGCTTGTCATTAATGTGAAACATTATCTATTATATATTATTATTTATTATTCTTTTGTAATTATAGAATTTTGGCTTGTAACGTTACCTAGTTTTGGTAGAGGAACCTCGGACAAACTGTCAGCCTGTGACATTAAAATGTTTTGTCCATTGTGGACATTGATGTATTTGGCCATTTCGACCTGTCATAAATATTCTGGCAAAACCTGAGTCAGGTATTCTTACTGTGACCTAAGCAATACAATTTCTGGAAGCATTCAAGTATCAAAAGCAATTCTGAAGAAAAATTATTCAGAAAATACATCTGAAGTGATTTCTACACACACACACACATGCACACATACACACACACACACAAGTAAAGATATCGTACTGGATAATATTTCAGTCCTAATATTCCAGCCAGCTTCACCCATGTGTTGCTGATTGGTATTGATGCATAGTGTAAAGGAAACAAAAGATGAAGGAATCAAATGAAAGCAAGTATATCAAAAACCTCATAGATTATGCTTACATTGTTGAAGTCAGAGAGCATATACCATGTAGACTTCGTTGTACAATGAAAAAAAAAAATCAGTGCCATGACACCAAGGTTTGTTGAACCCTCTTACTACACCCATGGCAATCAAGCCACAGAAATGCCTAAAAGTCACTTCAGAATACACACAATGAATTTGCCCCCCCCTTTTTTTTTGCAGTTACTGTGCTTTAAAATGCATCAAAAAATTCTTATATTGCATTATACTTGCATTGGTAGCATTTATTCGCTGTAATGACACATCCTTTTTCTTTTCTTTTTTTGTTGTTGCAATGATTTACCCTCATCTTTATTTTATTTCTTTTCTTCCCACTCTTTCCCCTCTCCAGAGACATAAAGCCTGACAATATTCTACTAGATGAAGACGGTGAGTACAAAAGATTGTATCATGAATGTGCCCGCTGTGCGAGTTCACGACATTGTGTGGGAAATGCAATTGCATGAGAGCAGCATCTTCTGCTTGCGCATTGCCCCTCTGCGTGCATATCATCACCCCCTGAGGCAGTTAAGGGCCTTAGCCCACTTGTGTCCAAACTCTCCCAATCTCCATGGTAATTTAGTGGCAGATGGCAATCAGAATGTCACTTAACTATCTCCACCATAAAACCATTGGTAACCTGCTCCTGTACTATGCTTGTGGAGGCTTAAACAATGTTAAGATATTGTTACTTTTGGGGCCTTGCTGGGAAAAAGATTAGATTAAAGATGACAATGCACATCTAAAATAAGTGTGTGCCTAAGTCATCTCCTGTATGAGTTGATGACAGTTCATATGAAAATTGTTCATTTACTTATTGATCATGTTAGTCCTTGTGAAAATTTTCGTACAAGTTTTTTTTTAATGATTAAGTGCCATCAAAATCATGATTTTATGAATTTGTTTTGTTGTTGTGGTGGTGGTGTGTTTTTTGTGTTTTTTTGTGTTTTGTTTTGTTTTGTTTTGTTTTGTTTTTGTTTTTTTTTTTTGGGGGGGGAGGGATTTGTCATCATGTCACACTATTCCAAGGTTCTTTCTGTCCAATAATACCTCCCTCACTCTGCCCACTATTTTTTTTTTTGTCTGCAAGTGACCAGTGTTCCCTTTAAGAGTGTCCATCCAGTCTGTCATTATTCTCTATTTCTCACTCCATGACAGTGTGTCTTGTTTCCATCTTCCGGTGTTTGTGTATGAGACTGTCATAACATTTCTCTTCCCCTCCCCTCCCCCCCCCCCCCATCCAGTTCTGTTTATCCTTGGTCGAATGTTTATGCACTGAGGTTTTCTCTTTTTCTCTCGCGCTGTTTTATTGTTGAATATATGAATATTGTCATAATTCCCTTCTGTGTGTGTTGCTATTTGCTCATCTGTCAAGCTGATCATTTTTGTATTATTGTTTTGCTTGAATTTTTCTTCTCTCAGGCCTTTTTTTTTTGGGGGGGGGGGTAAAGTTCTATCCTTTTCATGCAATTGTATCAGTTTTGTTTGTCTGAATTGATGCTGCTTTGACATCTGTTTCTCTATCCTCATTTATGCTGCTCCCCTTGCTCTCCAATGCCTCCCATCCCCCCTCCCCCCCCCCCCCACCCTACTCTCTCATCATGCTGTGTGTTGACTCATGAAGAGCTATCTTTTGCCAGAGACAGCGAGTTGATGTGCATATATCAATCATCGCTACTGTTTTGTTTTGTTTTTTGATCATCTTTGTTTTATGCTGGTGTACAATGCAGCTGCTTTGGCATTTAAGTTTCTTTCTCATCCTCCTCCCCCACCCCCCCCCCCCCTCCTCATTTGTCCCTTCACCACCCTCCTCCACAAGAAATAGACATAAACTTGAGATGAAATCACATTTTAGATATTTTGTGGAATGCATCAGCCTGAAATGATTGCAAGACTGATGCGAAAAAAAAAGGTTGTGATTTATGCCTGGATGTCTGTCCATGTGTGGTATGTTTGTATGTCTTTGTGCAGTGATATTCCTGTGGATGTGTGGATGTTTTTCTAACCAGAATCTCATTATGAGAGCTATTCCCATAATCCTACTTTGTTTTTAACCTTCCTTTGATTGGAAATTCTTATTTTGCTGCAAGACCTACTGTGAGAATGTGGCATACATATGAAGAATGAGGAACTGTGTAATGAGGCTGGTGAAGTGTTTGGCCCTCAACCTGTTGCCATGAAAAGTTGTAATTGCTGATACACTTGACATATGGTACAGCCATTATGTGCAACTTTGGGATAACGGCAGTGTTAAGGTGGTGTTTGTTTTGTTTTGTTGTTTGTTTTTATTTTCTGTTTGGATCCTTGAGCAGCCCAAATGAGCCCTTCATCTGGCAGTGGATGTCACAGAAGTCTGGAAGCCTGGCCGTTCATTGAATGATTGGGGTTTGTGTTCGTCATTGATTGCCCTCAATTTGTGGTGATAGACCATCTCCCTTCAGCGAGCTCTGCCCCAGCTTGGGCTTCGAGGTATCGGTTGTACCGGACTGATGAAGTGGAGATTAATTGCTGGCAGAGAGACGGGCTCCTCAGGACCCTCTCATCTGCATCCATTAGATTGTCGGTCGGCCATGCTCCTCCAAGACCCAATTTCCGTTGAGGGGGCGAGAGGTCGCAAGTGTCCACCCAACACTTCAACTGCAAGTGGCCAGATAAATGCCCCTACAGCAATTTGAACACAGTAGTTCTGTCACAAGTTCGTACACTGTGACATGGTTTTATACCTGAGGGGGGACAAAATTTGTTGTGGACAATATTTGTTGTGAGTCCATGAGATGTTATTGATCTTTCCTTATTAACCCCAACTAAAGAAAAAAAATTGAGTTCTCCCTGCTCATCTGTTTGCAGATAACTAATCTGACCTCAATCGGGTACGTTTGATTGGAAGAGTGATGCCTAACCCCGACTGGGAGGAAAGAGTCTCCTAGTTCTGTAGACTTTGTACAAGTCCCACAAAGTTTGGTATTCACTGGGTTAAATGGTTTCTCTGTGAGAGAATGTATTGTAAAAGAAATTTATGGAGAAATCTGAGCAGCAGGATCATTTAAGAATTACAGTTGATGCTGTAGGATTTAAGGAAGAATGTCGGACAACTTATATGTCACTGTAATTGGTTTCACAGGGTCTGGAGAATGTGACAGTACAGAAATTACAACATAGTCAACATTTAGCGAAAAATATGGGACTTTCATGGTCTTGATAGGATCACCTGATAGGTATAGGGATGAAAAGCACTTGATGTGGAGATTGACTCATTGGAGTCTGAGACACAGACTAGCTAGGAGGAGGCACGTACTGCTGTTGCTATCTAAAAGAGATAGAGAGTGATTTGGGATGTGGCGGACAGTGGAACATGCAGTGACTGGGTAGGAAATTGATGTAGATTTTTGAAAATGAGAAGTTGAATTACTGTGGACAGAGGGTAATGCCATACAGCCTCTGGAGCTGCCAAAAGCTTTTGTTAGAAATGAACATTAGATTGATACAATTTATTTATATATATATATATCAGAGCAAATAGCTGACTGACGCTTGCTCATTGGAGTCGTAAGGCATGAAATGATAAAATACAAAAGAAATATTTTTTTGAGGAGTATAATGCCCCCGGTAAGAGTTCAACGACCACTTTTTTTGCGAACGAATCACAGCCAAAGTGCTGCTGCACTATGGTAGTGGAGTTTTAGAATTTTTTCTTGTGTGTGCCTTGGAAATGTTTTGTATGCTTTGCTCCATTAGATTAATTTCTCATGCATTGAATATGGCTTTCAGTCGACATGTTGCTAGTGCCAAAGTATGAATATATGTGGACAAATATTAAAACACACTCTATATTCATGCTAATCTGTACGTGTATATCTGCATTAATATCACATTTCAAGAAATGCATGAATATATCCACCCAGTGTGATATTCTTTGTTTGTGTGTCATAGATATTTAATGTTTGGTTCCATAAAGACTAATATTGATTCCTCATGCATTAAATATGGCTGACAGTCGACATGCTGCTAGTGCCAATATAATTTTGTGAAGAAAAAAAAATATTAAAATGCACTATATATTCACGTGAATCTTTATTTCTGCAATGATATCACATTCTCAAAAATGCATGAAACTGTCCACACAGGGTGAAGTTTTGTTTTTATCGAAATGGCAACTGTGTGTGTTCTCCTCTTCCTCCTCCTCCTCCTCCTCCTTGTCCTCCTCCTCCATGGCAATCATGAAAGAAATGATATGTGACACATCATCACATTACCTTTATAAAGTCAGAGATCAAAAAAAGGAAGAAAAGTATATGTAAAGCTGACTTTTGCAATGTTACCATCTCAGTTTTCTAAATTTTACATTCTTTTTAAAGATATTATCCATGTAATCAAAACGCAGCAAATTATGTATCAATCCAAAGCCTAGCGTCTGATGAATTCATCGCTGTCACTGGCATGTACAAATATCCTAAACCATTTTTACTGTTTTCCAATACCTCAGCATCTGTGGCTCTCATCCCCTATACACTCATCACTGCTAAATTGTTACAACTCTAGAACACTGTGATGTGAGGAGCACTCAGGGGTTTTTTTTCCCCCATCTTTTCACAGAAATGGAAAAACATGAAATATAGTGAAGGTTTGTGGAAAAGAAAGTGGGACACTTATGAGACCATGATACATCATCGCCCACTCTCACTATCTCTCTCCCCCTCTCTCTTTTGATTTTGCATAAAGTGATATGTTACGGTGACTGGCTTCACTGTTCTTGGATAATGTGAAACTTGGGGATTCCAAAACTATTCATTGTCTTGTCCAATTCTAATGATACTTTTTCTTCTCCCCATGTATGATTTTATTGTCTGTTTTTATTTAAATCAATGTAAACATGGATTGGATTCCCTCACCTAAATGGTGCAAGATATCTCATTCTGCAGTAACTGCATGGGAGACTTCGAATTCTGTGACCAAACAGATCACTCTTCCATCCTTGCCACACAAAATGGCTGCTTTGGTAACCGTAGCGACAGCATCATCACCAGTGTAAAGAGACTGCTGCAGCAGATAAGGATCCCTCACATTTTTGCTCACTTTCCATTGATGGGACTCTGATGTTATCTGTGTTTCCATTTTGGAGATGCATTTGATATTTTTCTTTTTTTATGGGGGAGGGGGGAGGAAGGAATTCATAAATCTCTCATATTAAAGGTCACCTAATCTGAAAGGGCATCTGACACAAGAGTGATGAACAGATGAGTGCATTTGGTTTGGAAGACAATCTAAATGACATTACATGACAAATAGAGTGAATGCATTTGATTGAATTAGTAGCAAATAACTTTAGTACTTACATAAAATGCCTTTGATTAAATTATGATAAATTGATTTCTATGCCCTTTCCTCTCATCTGTAAGTTTAGCAAAGAGAGTCAGTTACTACTACATAATGTTTCTATTAAAATTTTAAACTATAGATGAAGCTGCTGTCTTTCGTATCATGTTTGCCCTCATCTGCTGTTTTAGTGTTTTTATTCTCCAGTGGCAATATTTCCACCATGAAATGAGTAGATATGTTAGATGTGTCACCTGCAACAGTGCTGTCCCTTTAGGATTGCATTCTCATTGAAAGTTCAAACTCTGACGAGGCATTTATCCACCATTGCTAGATTTACATGTATTTGGAGATTTATGATAGTAGCACTGGTTGCCTACTGCTGAAGATTTTATGTCAGGCACAAAAAGTAAAATGGGAAGGGGGGGGGGGGTGTGCAGTGATTACTCATTCATTAACAATGGAATTAGAATTGATCATGTGTCAAATAAAACAGGTATTAAGACCAGGACTGTTATTTTGATTGTGAGTACCATGCACTCTCATTAAAACGAACACGGTTATAACAAAATTCCGCTTACAGTGAAATAAAAATTTAGGCTGCAGCATTATCCGCTCTTATGTCCTTTATTGTTTATTTGTTCAGTTATAACAAAATCTTGATGAAACAAAAAAAATTGTCGTTTCGAGGACTTTGTTATAACGGGAGTCCACTGTAAACATGGACTTGGCACACTGCCAGAGGTGAGAATACACAAATGTGGCAGGATAAGGGTTAATCATTGATACATGTTTACTTGACTGAATGCTTCAAATAAATCAACAGGTTGTTATCAGGAGGATGGAATGATGTTAGGATGAATTGTTTAAGTAGCCACTCGGAGGAAGTAATTACCCATGGACCTAAAGGGAAAGTCCAGACGATTTTAATAATTTCACATCATGTGGTACATAAAATGACAGCTCCATGTATAGATTTATGGAATTTGTTAAAGTCTGTGAGCAGATAAACTATTTAATAGCATTACTCTGAAATAAAAAAACAATCAAACAAATTACACTTAACAAGGATGATAAGATTAGGAGGCTCTCATATTTCAGAAATATATGATTTGCAAATTACAGTAATGCTTGCTTTATCTGTGGAGGATTTATGCAAATGTATAAACTTGTATAAACTATCACCAAGTAGGCCTACTGCTTGATTCACGAGTGTCCCTCCCATAATCTCTCATGGCCATGGCCATATCCAATAACGTGAGAATGATGGACGAAACAAGCACGATTCACTTTATTAAAGCCCATAAAATTGGAATAACCCTGGTAGGGTATAGTGTGCATCCGGAGGGACCTTGCCTTTTGTTTTGATATTCTACGTATGTGTATGTATGTGCATATACAAATATACCAAAAAAAAAGTCCCTGGACAGTTCCCGCAGCATCTGGGGGGAATTAATATCTCCTCGCCTCCCGAGGCCTATGAGTGAGATTTACTCGGCCAAATTGTCTGATCTTCCACCCCCTGTGGGTGGCATGCTCCAGTTCTGCATCAGATGAGAAGGATGCCCGGGCAGGTGTCGGGGGGGGGGCTCATCGCCTTACAAACCATCCGTTTATCCAAGCGCATCTGCTCGTCAGGGCGCGGAGCATCTAATTTCCCCAGTTTTCCGGCTCGTGAAAGTCTCCAGCTTGTGAAAGTCGCAATGTTGTCTCCCCTTTCCGCACGGTGTGTGCGATATCGGTAGATAACGATGCTCCGCATCTGCATATGATGGCGGTTTCCACGAATCCGTCTCATTCGCAGTGCTGTGCCAAGCACTGTGAAATTCTCCTCTCCTCGCCTCCTCCTGGGTTTTTTTTTTCTGTTTTTTGTAGCTTTGCTGCTCTTAAGTTTGTGATGGTGTGGATCCTTGTGTCTATGGTAGACTCAAATATACAAATTCAAAGATGGTATCTGTACAAAGGTGTGAAGTTAAGCAATGTCATATACAATATTATTCACATTATTGAAATTTTTGCAACTCGAATTGCACTTTGCCTGGTGCTCTACCGACTGAGCTGTAGAAAGCCCTAGTTCAGCATTCGTCCCAGAAATCCCTAATTCTCAATGCTCGTGTGGTCAGAAGCTACAGCAGTGTGTATGTGTGTGACACACGCGCACACTGTCTTTAACCTGACATAAACCCGAAGGGTAATTCAACTTGGGGGATAACTGCGAGGGATCAGGAGAGATTTCCTTTGAATTTACCCATTGCTTGCATAAAATGGATATGCAGGGCATTAACCTGTTAAGGACGAGTCCCGAGTATACATTTGTACTCGGGCCGGTGTCTATGGGAAATGCTACAATGTAGTTGTAGCAAAATCAGTCCATCCTCAATGGGTTAAAATGCATGAGGGACCTCCAAAATCTAGGAAACAACAGGTTGATGTGGTCATGCTCTTTTCTGCTTTTTGTGGCTGTTGTTGGTACTCTTAAATGAAGACAACTTTTGATCAGAAGACAAGGTCATTATTGAGTGGCAGGTAATTAAAATAGTGTCCTGTGATTTATCTCCTTGAAAGGTACAATGCACAATGACAATATGAGAATAACTTTTGACATAATGATATATGTTGCCTGTTGTCAATATGATTGGATTCTATTTCAAGACTAGACACAGGTGGTGGTGACATAGGCCCGAATTCATGAAGATGGTACAATTGAAATCATGGTTTAAACCATGGACATTTTGTATGGAATGCCAAGTGTCGCATGGCCTATTTCGTTACAAAATCAGTCATTTCGTCGATTTCGTCGACGAAATGTTCATTTCGTTAACAAAATGATCATTTTTTCCATGACCATTTTGTTAATGAAATAATCATTTTGTCCATTTCGTCAACAAAATTACTGATTTTGTAACGAAATAGACCATGCGACACTTGGCACTCCATGCAAATTGTCCATGGTTTAAACCATGGTTTCAATTGTACCACCTTCGTGAATTCGGGCCAAAGTGAATGATTTAAATTTTTAATGAAGACATCCAGTGAATCACTGTGTTGCCAGACTCAACCCTGATGTGCCAATACATAAGAGTGATGAGTTGTCATCTTCAATGACTGTCATTTTGTGGGTATATGAGTTTCCATTCAATGGACAATAATTTTGTGGAAATGAGGTAGTCTTCAATAATGAAATGTAGAATTGATGAGTTGCAGCCTCCAGTGACAGTTGTGTCTTCAGAATGAGAGCGCAATTTCAATAGAAGGAATGCTGATATGGGGTAATGTCAATGTGTTTTATTTTGATAATAGAGAATCAGTTTGACGCAGCAGTGATAGAAACCTAGGACTGGCAGAAACTCACTTTATATTTATCATTCATAACTTGATTGTACATACATTGTATGTTTACTGATATGATGGAATACAAGTCGTCAACATCGCAGTACTTACAGTCATGACTCGAATGGTGGAGACAACTTTGAATGCGAAGCCTGTTGGAAGAGTATTTCAGGTTGCGTGATGTGGAATGATTGAAGGTGATGGTGGTAGTGATGGTGGTGGCGATGATGGTAATGGTGAAAGTGATGGTGATAGTGATGATAATGATGGTAAAGATGGTGGTAATGGTAATGATGATAGTGATGGTGATGATGATGATGATGATGATAGTGTTGATGATGGTGATGGTGGTATTGGTGATGGTGTTGGTGATTGTGATGGTATTGGTTTCGATGATGTTGATGTGTTCATGATGGTGATGATGGTGTTGGTAATGGTGGTGGTGGTATGGTCATGGTGATGTTGAAGGTCATGGTGATGGTGGAGATGGTTTTGGTGATGCTGATTGTGATGATGGTGATGGTGGTGGTGGTGGTAATTGTGATGGTAACAATATCAAATGATTACTCAAATGATAACTGATCATGATGTCATTGATTGCTGTAATAGTTTATCATATTTCTAATGCTGGTTGTCATCTCAAAGATGAAAATGAAGACGATGACTGTGATGATGATGATGATGAAATGAAAATGATGGTATCTCTCTGTTATGATGGTAATTTTATGGCCGAATGTATTCAGTCAATTTATGAAAAACCCTTATTCTCTCTCTTTTCTTTCTACAGGTCATGTTCACATCACAGATTTCAACATAGCTACTATAGTCAAAGAGAACACATACGGTACCTCTATGTCGGGGACAAAGCCCTACATGGGTGAGTGCAATGTCATTTTACACTGCAAGGTAAATATTCATTAAAGTTTATGCCTCCTCGGGTTGTCTGTCTGTCCCTCCATTCATCTGTCTAGCTGTCTGGATGTCCCACATCTTATCATTATGAGTTAAGTTTTAAAAAAAAAAAGTTCTTAAATGGATTTAGTTGGTACCTGGCCCACAAGGTATGCTACATGCGGGTAGGTGTAGATCCTCACTAAATTTTGGCTAAATCCCTCAGGAACAAAGGTCAAAAGTCACAGAACTTATGCTAAAAAGGTTTTCTGAGTAATTTCTGATGGTAATGTAATCTGATAGGAAGTGTTGTGAAATAAATGGACAGTAATACTAAGTTTTAATGAAGTGATAGTGGTGAAAGGTCAAAGATCAAGGCCATTTGTCACCACCCTCGCACCAAGGATGTAAGCACTGGGTGGGATTTGAACTTGGGTCCTCCGATTAGGAGTCGGAAGTCTTATCCACTGCCACAGCACCTCCAGTAATCTGACTGTAAGAGATATGATTTTTGTCAGAAATAAGCCAGTTCGGAGTTCCACTCTGCACATGAGCAGAAAAAAGGTCATTCGGACCAACAGGCACGTTGGTTTTTAAAGTCACTGGGATAAGCGTCTGTGATGTATTATTATGTATAATGATTATTCATGTAGGCCTAATCCTTATAAATGCTGCTTGCCAGCACATCCACCTGACAGCAAAAGTGGTATTTGGCAATATCGATAGAAAGAGGTTGTTCTTACATTCAATGTAAGATAATGAAATGGATGCTTTCCCAAAGTGTTAATTGACGGATCATTCTGGCCATCTGGTTTATGCGAGTTCATTCTTTGTTCAAGCAGGATTGATGAATACCATAAATCGTTGCGTAAAGCTTATGCATTATGTTGCTCTGAAAACGAGTGAAGAGCCCCTTAACCGACTGAGAAAAAAGAAAGGTCATTCGGACCAATGTGCCCATGAGCTAACTCCGAACTGACTTATTGAAATGATTTGTATCTTTTTTTTGTGTGTGTATTTCTTTCAACCTGTCACAAATAGCACCAGAAATCTTCCAGACGGCGACAGACGACTGTAAAGGTTACTCGTATCCCGTGGATTGGTGGTCACTCGGTGTATGTGCCTATGAGATGCTCAGAGGGAAGGTAATGCGAACACACCTTGCATAGAAATTCATTTGCACACAAAACAGCTGTCCGCTGGTTTAAAGCAAAATTTGTTATCAACATTTAAACTCCTTTTTGACCCATATAGCCAGCATTACAAGATCCATCATATCAAATCATATCATATCATAATTGAATTTAAAATGTATCATATACAGTATATGAATATGTATGGAGATGATCAAATGATCTGATTTTGCATAACCAAACTTTCGTAATGAAATCATTGAAAGAGCATTGGTCAAATGTATCTGGATGGATCCCTGCTATATGAGCCCACTGCAAATTTCCTATGGAGAGACATTTAATGAAGTTGTCCAGCAACCCTACAATACTGGCCACTCTTCATAAAGGCCATCTTTAGATATAGACATTTTATGTTATCCCCAAGGGTCCAATACATGCAGGTTTGACTGCACATAAATTTGTCAGTGTGAAATTTCTTTGGTTTTAATATTTGCTGTCGATTTTTTTAGATGTGTCACAGCAGTGGTGGTGAATGTTTTGACTGTGGTGTCATACGCTCTGGGAAAGCAACGTACCATAGATTGTTGAATAAGGTTGCTGACGTGCATGTCCTTGATTGGATGTTGTTGTTGCTATTTGAAAGCTTAGCAAAGTGGGAACTTGTTTCTGGTAACGCTAGTCATGGCTAGATCCATGGAAGGTCCTCCTCTTTGTGACAGATTCCAAGAACAGGGGTCGTTCCTTGTTGAAGAACGGAATTAGCTTCTTCCGATTGGCCTTTGAGAGCTCAGCGGAGTTGCCGGGGAACGGGAGGTGTTGACTCGCTTGGGTCAAGTTTCGGGAGTTTGCACGAAGTGCGGGGGTCCCCGACGTTCCCCGCACTGTTTGCCCAATCTGCCGCTTATGGCATTATCACAGCCGTGATTAAACAATGGGGGAGAGTTTGCACCCGGCTTTCGGAGGGAATCCACCGGATTCATGGCCTCTTTCATTATGAGAGATTCGGCCGCTAGAGAGTATCTTGTTCACTGCCGTATGTCGTACACTGCCAATTTTCGGGTCCCACAATCTTTCATACATTAATTTCTCTCCTTCAAATGTACTTGACGTCTTATTCAGTCTATCTTTATGTTTACCATTTGTTCTCATGTATGCCCTGTTTACACTTTATGACATTTTCTAATTTGTGTTTATTTGTGGAAAATAATGCTAAACCATAACAATTCCATAACTTTATATATGCTTCTGCTCGAAGGGTGCCGGAGGCATTATTTCATATTGTATGTCCGATTTGTATGACCCCCCCCCCCCCCATCATTCTCATTGTTTAATTGTATCAATCAATCAAGTCAGCTTTTCCTTGGTGTGGGAATTGCACTTAAAGTCCTTGCCCCCTAAAAAAGATACATGTTAGTAACAATGACTAACAGTAGTACATTTGTATGTGATGTAGCTATCACCGTCCTGTATAGTTGTTATTTTTATATACTTGAGTTGGTTCTTGAAAAAGAACTTTCATGAAAGCAAGCAATGCATACAACTCCCAGCAAGAATATTACAAATTAGGGATGAGAGAAGTTGATGAAGAAAAGGACAGTACAGAGACCAAAGACATCAAAAGAATGGGCATTTGATATATGACATAATTATATGATTTGTACGATAACGGAGAGCTTAACAATACCAATGTAGGAAAAGAAAGCTCGGCAGGCTACAGCTGAATATGGAGGATCAATGACTTTATGACTTTTATAGGGAAACCTCCTTATAACAATTACCTCAAAACCATAACAATTACCTCATTATATCAGATTTGTGACTCTCACAGGGTACAAAATCAATCAGAGTAATCATCCCTGTTAGCAACAGCATGCCTATTTGCAGCAGGGGCAGTTTCATTCATTGCTAAAACAGCTAAAGAACGTCCAGTGTGCTCAGTCCCACTTTAGAATGAAAAGCGGGAGATACTAACAAGTGTTATGGGAAGTGAGGGTACTCTCGCACCTGATTGGGCCTTTTTATCAATGAATGAAATGACCCCTGCTGCAAATAAGCACTGTGTCACAAACAGGGATGATTACTCCAGAATTTGGACATGCAAAGTCACATTGTTATAAGAGAAGTTTGTTACATCCAACCTCTTTTTTACAAGGTTCCACTGTAAGAGAGAAACCTCAGTCACAGATTGTCACACCAGGGCCCTGTTTCATAAAACTTGCTACCAGTATTAACAAGGTACGATAGTTGTTATTATCTACTGAAATACTTGCATCTGATTGGCTGAGAGCAAATTTGTCGTAGAAATGTGGCAGGTGTTACTGAAGTTTTATAAAACAGAACCCAGGTTTTTCTTGCAGTATTAAAGAGAACAGCTACATGTCCTACAGTGAACCTTCGCCTGAGTCAAAGGTCTCTTTAAGTCCTCTTCTCTTTATATTCTATGGATTTTAGTCCCTCATAAGTCAAACTCTCTAGAAGTCAAAGCTATTTCATTAGTCCAAATAGATTCGACTATTAAAGACAGGGTTGACTGTATTCTCCAGTGTAGAGGTCAAAATGAAAGTTATGAAAATATTAACTTTAGCTTGAGTTGTTTAATCTCCCTTCCAATGGAATGTATTGATTCTCATGAGATGCCTTTAATGTGACTCTTTTCCATTTTATTTCTCCTATGCAAAATGTAAATTGTGTATTTGTGTGAATAGACACTGTGCTGCTTCTTCTGGAGGTTCTTTTTTTTTTTCTTCCGAACTCAAGTTTTGAGACTAACCTGTTGCATCAAGGGAAGGGTAGTGAAGATGCATAATTATCATGGAGGAGCTTTAGGAAGGAATCCACTTGTAGAGGCTTAGTTAGGTGCTCTCCTAAGTCAGTATTTATTTTCTCCAGCCACTACCGACTGCTCGCTCTAGCTCCCTTACCCCACGGCCATTTTACTTGTTCCGGCGGCTTCAGAAGACATAAGAACATGGTGCACATGGGCTCCATGGTGATCAGGAAATCAATGCTTTTAAGTGAATTGAGCGCCAAGGTTTTCTTCACGCTCGAGGGAGAGGGGATGCATGTGGCTGCCCTTGAATTCGAAATGTGTTCTTTGGAAAGTTTTGGGAAGAGGGGAGTGAATTATGCATTATTTTTACAGCTATTTTAAGGCAGACTATTTAAGTGAATGAGCGTCTATTCTCCACGGAGGGCTTGAGTCTTTGTTGTTCTTATTGACTGCAATGTTTTCAAGATCATCCATGCTAGATATAATCTCTTCAAAGTCTGTAAATCTCAACTGTGGTTAACATGGCAAAGAATTTGACTAAAACATTTATATTGAAGAACAGAAAACTCCGGATATCACTAATTTGATATGCTGGTGATTGTAATTTTGGTAACTTGGTCCAAAGTTGACTGTTCGTGTACAGTTGTATTATATTCAGATTTTGTGCTTATGCTTATGAAGATTGATAACCATTATAACAATATCCATGTGGAACTTGATTGAGATTACCCTTTGTGTTAACAGATACAATCATATTTTACAGTACCATCAGGGCTGGATTGCCAAAAGAGTTCTATTGCCCTTGGCCACAAAATCAAGGGTCTTTTTTTTTTCCTTTTGCAGTTTCGAAAGAAAGACCTGTAAGTGTTGTTGAGTTGATGTATAATTACTGTAAAACACAATGCTTTTGTGGCATGAAATTTTTGCGATTTGGAGCCGACGGCCTTTTTTGCAGCACGAAATCTTTCACGAGTTGCCTTTAACATTCAATGCATATAGTGTAGACAAGAACTTTCACATGCATTTTGCTTTGGCTCTCGCGAAATTTGCGAAATCAAAATGCACCCAAACATTCCTCGTTTTACAGTATATCATATTGGAAGCCATTGAATGTGATACTGAAATCTAACAGCGATATTGATATTGGGTAGCCTGTGCACTATTAAAGGTCATAAAATGTAGTCAGTTCCATTCACAGATGGAGTAATGTAGGACTTAAAAATTACCCTTGAATTTAATAGTGTTCAAAATGCTTCAGGTGAAACATTTGGTATGTTGCCTTCCCCACAAGCCATCATTGATACTACAACATGTATGTCTCACCTTGAAGGGTTGATGTCTTTGAAATGAGATGATAGTGATAATCAACTTGTTTTGTTTCTATGTTTCTCCATTCCCTCCCAGAGACCCTTTGACATCCATGCCAACTCCTCCATCGGAGACATCCAGCATCTCTTTTCCACCAGTAATGTGCATTACCCCTCCAACTGGAATCCATCCATGACCGACCTTATCAAACAGGTAAAACACCCTCTGTGTGAGTGTATTGATATGTTTGCTGCATACGCCATATATTTAGCGAGTCTGATTTTTGCGAATCGGGACTGTCAGACCACCACTTTTAGTATTTTCCGTGCTGAAAAGAAGCTGCCTTATACACGGAACTATAGGGTACACATATCAGGAGCAACAAAGGAAGGATGGCTTTTGAGAGGGCTGAATAGCATATAGAGTAGATAGACAGACAGATAGAAAGATAGATAGATAGATAAATAGATGGATACAGGAGAATATATCATACCTAATAGATAGATCAAGAGAGGAAAGGGGGGGGGGGGAAAAAGAAATGGAGAAAGAGTGGGAGGGGAGAGAGAAAAAGAGACGGGTTGGATGAGAGGATGATGAGGAGGTTGATGGATGGTAAAATCTCTCCTCAAACACACCGCCAAGGAGGACACTTGCCCAAGATCTTGATGACTGCCACAATGATCGTATGTCTGTTTTGCCCTTTTTTTCAATACGGTCAAGGAGGAAGTGTTTACAGAATCTCTGATTGATTTTAAGGACTGCCAGCAGTTCATTAGGACTGGCGCCAAAAAATTCCTCTGTGCATGCAAAAAGGAAAACTTTCTCCACATATTATGTACCCCATTCTCAATTTGACATCAGTTTAAAAGGATAATCTGTATATTGATATATAAGCACTCTCTTACCTTAAATACAAAGTGGATGCTTAGCAGCATAGATTGAGTTGAATTTTGCGTGTTTATTGCATGCAAGTGTTGCTTGCAATGCAGTCATGCATCAGAGTTTGCATAAATTCATTTTTGAATATCATATTAAAGAAAAAAAGGTTGTGATCTTT
This sequence comes from Diadema antillarum, assembly GCF_040938485.1. NCBI lineage: Eukaryota > Metazoa > Echinodermata > Echinoidea > Diadematoida > Diadematidae > Diadema > Diadema antillarum. Next base: position 2,405,242 of record NW_027270942.1, on the reverse strand, counting down.
GTTTTTATAGTATTCAAAGAGTAGTACTTTTTATGGGGGAATTCAATTTCAGATCAACTAAGATCAAAATGACATTATGACAATCACACGTTGTAATGATCCTCATCTTCTTCTTCCTTTTTTTTTGTATGGTACTCTTTATACTTCATTCAATCCCTTTGCATGATGAACAAAAACATTTCAAAAGAAGATGAAGCTTTGCCGTCACAACCCCTCTTCCAGAAACATCTATTCCAGTGTATTTCTTTTTTCCAAAATTCTAGGCACCCCCGGAACCCATGACAGAAAAGTGGGCCTCATTTTTACATAATATATATATGCATCTCAATTGCCAGATTCAGCGCTCTCTCAGATGGCCATATTGATGACATAAACCTCAAACATGAATGGTGCAGAGGATTTACTGTGATTTGCAATTCTGCAATTTTGAGTCGAAGCGATGGGTATATCGCTGATTGCAGCCCATTCCCGAGGGCATTGCATGAGATTCCAAATAGTTTCACCGACAAGCCTGAGAGATATTCTCTGGGCTAGAGTAAAAATGATTCATTTTAAGTATTGAAGCTGTCTAAAAGTATAACCGGTAGTTTGGTTGCTGAAACAATACCTCTCAGTGGCCAGTCTATTCAACTCTTGTCTAATCGCCACATGCATTTATCATGTAGGAAGCAGCCACTATTCTTTTGTGGTGTGTGTGCGCTGTGTGTGTGCATGTCTAGGATATAAGAAAATGCTCCATATGTTCTTGTTCTTCCATATGTGCTAAAAGTTACGCTTGCCAAACAGGTTGTTAATGAGGGCATAGATTTTAGCAGTGCTGCTCTCACTGTACATCATACCTTGCTTTGAAATCATCAAGTCAAGTACAGGTTCAAGATGGTCATGGTGCTAGCCACTAAGACTTACAAGCCTGTGGGTATATTTGATTACAAAGGTGAAATGTTAAATGCAGGTCTTGATCTACTGCCATATCAATTTTTGTGGAATCTGGCTTATCGATGCTACATGAGGTCGAGACACGCTGATTAGATTTTATGCAAAAGCCCTCAGGCTCAAAGGTCTGAAATGGGTTAGAAATAATTTGTTGCCTGAAATGACATGGATTTCAGATTAAAGTCAAAGGTCACCAAAATTTTGCTGAAATTTTATTTTCTGACCATACAACTTGTACACTCCACTAGGGATAAGTGTGATGACAGTGTTATTTGGCGTTATTGTAGACATAATGTTGAAAATATATTTTCGGTGCGGCAGAAAGGAACAAAGTTTAGTCTGTGGTCAGTGATCCAGATTAATGAAGGGTCGTACACTTATGTGGTATGCAATGATGATTGCATGAGAATTTGAGGCACCCAAGTTGACCGCGTGTGGAGCAGTTGAATTGCACGAAAAAATGTGTTTATTTTGTTGTTGTTTTTTGTACGAGTGTGTATGTGTATATGTGTGTCTGTTTATTTGTGTATGTGGGTTTCTGTTTGTTTGTTGCAGACAAAGACGAGATACAATGTGCCAAGAGGAAGAGAGTTGATATGGACAGTAGTTGCTCAAGTGGTAAATTACCCACGTAGATTTGGCCTTTGTCAAGATCTCATTTATGTCAATTCAGCACTTAGCAGCAATTGCAACATGTCTTTTTTGCCATTGTTTGGGTGATTTTTACGCTTACCTCTGGGATCAATTAGTGCTCATCGTTCACACAAATCCCTGCTCCAATGCCAAATACGCAGGAAAAAGTGACACACAATGGCGTCACACCAAGCTGCTTTAATATCGCATTCTTTTTTACAGTCTGTAGAATAGGCTACATGCTGGTGAAAACTGTGTGGAATTTTTTTTTTCATCTTCTGAAATTGCCGCAAAACTGGTGTAAAAATCCTTCGACCCATTTTGTAGGCCATAGAAATTGGACCCCCAAGGCGTCCTGCATCATGTAGAGATTGCATTAAAATGAAATAAGAAACAAAAATTGTGATTACCTGTGAGTAGGAAAATAAAATTATGCAACACTCACATTTGCGTGGTTGTTGCCAAGCTGCTCACCATGGCAACTGGAAATTATTGTAGTTGCATGTGGTGGAAAAAGTGATGTACAATGGCTTCACATACTGCTGCTATGGCATTCTTTCCTACAGTCTGTAGAATGTTGTATATGCCATATATTTCGCGAGTCTAAATTTTCGCGAATCAGGAATTCACAATGATTTCGCGAGTGGTAAAATTCGCGATCACGGAGTCCTGTACTGAACAGAGAAATGTACACGTGTATGTCACATTCACATCAGGATCAGAGTCAATATTTTCGTGTGTTTTTGATTTCGTGAATAGCACCTGACTCGTGAAATTCGCAAAAATAAAAACCTCACGAAATATTCGGCGTATACAGTAGGCCACATGCTGCTAAAACGGTGTGGCATTTTCTACATCTTCTGAAATTGCCACAAAACTGGTGTAAAAATCCTTCAACCCATTATGTAGGCCATAGCAGGACCCCACAGGAGTCCAGCTTTGTGCAGAGATTGTAGCAATTTGAAATAAGAAACAAAAATTGTGATTACCTGAATAGGGAAGTATATGACACGCTACTCACATTTGATTGGTTGTTGCCAAGCTGCTAACCATGGCAACTAGAAATGATTGTTTATAGAGTCATGTGTTGGAACCTGACTCATTAAATTGGAGAATGGTTCATTTAATCTTCAAAAAGTATATGGACTGAGTGGTGCGAGCATTTAATTGTATTCATTCACAATGTGAAGAGTGTGGCATTACCATGTAAAAGCCAGTGCACAGTTTTATACATAGCGGTAATTCTTGCTGCAGAAATCAGTGAATGATTTCATTCAATGAAATCATTGAAATTCACTAAATTAAAAAGAAAATGCAATTGGTAGTTATCACATGATGTGAAATCAGTTATTCAAGTTGATATGAAATGAACTCTACAAAAAGTATCTACTTGAATGCCTCAATTCTTGATCCTTTTTTTTTCCATCTTTATTAGAATTAAATACACATCGAGAAGCAGATGGTTGTCAGTCTTTTACTGGCTGTCCCTTGTGTTACATACATGTTGTAATTACACTACGTCACGTTTGTTCTAATATGTACACAGCCTAAACATCTGCTCTAATTAGAGCCAATTTGAGTGCCATTACAAGTACCCAAACTTTTGTACTTATGTGTCTTCGACCTCTTCGACCATTATGCCAATTTAGAGGGTTAAATGAAGTAGATATCAACATAATGCCCAGAGATTTTTTTCCATGTTTTTTTTTTTTTTTTTTTTTTGGGGGGGGGGGGGTTTCTGTGGGAGGAGGGGGAATTTTGTAGGTGTGGTATTGGAAGGCATCTTAACTTCGATACTAAAAGTAAAAATTCACGGGACATGGACTGCTTAGTTGACTGTTCGCAATATTTCATCAGAAAAAATGGTTGCCATGACGACACCATTGACAATATGCCTTTCTACAGGCAAGGATATTAGATTGTCTGCTCATTTGAAAAGTGCAGGGCACTGCTGCAAATACATATATGGCTTGAGAAGAGGTGCATGATGTATGAGTATGTATTGTATAAACCATGACTGTCCCAGGTACTCTTGACAGTCCTAGAATTTTGTGTCCTTTTACTACTATAGAGCCATTGCAAGTATTTTAGCTTGAATAAAGAGATAAACAAAGCAACAACGGGCATTCACGGTCATCAGGGATAATTTATGAGTGAGATTACATGCTGTTTCAATACATGTACATCATCCCTGCTCCTTCTGTGAAAGCACCTTGCCAGGTGACGTTTGCATGTTGAGTGGATGCCCTTTGAGGACAAGTCCCGGCTATGCTTAGGCAGGTGTCTATGCGAAATACATGTTGTAGCAAAATCAAAGTGTCCTCAACGGGTTGAGCCCCCTTTCCACCGACAATCTGAGACTCATCTGATCCCCAAAATGCAAAAGTTTTGACATTCTGCTGAACTCCGATGAAATCTGATGCGACAATTAAGCTCCGGAGACTCATACGAAGGCTCACCAAGGGTGATACCAACTTAACCTGTCCAATGACTGCTCTATCAGAAACTCAACACACTGTCTTAGGACGTTGGCTGGACATGCCCTATAGTCGACCAACACAAATCTAACGCACACCAGACTGACTCGACACTTATCCAACACTGACTGGACATGCGACCGGAAATGGCATCCGATGGTGAACTAAGCTCCAAGCTTACATCCTTTATCAGACGATCTTGCCGCATCGGATCACACCCAACATGTCTGACACTGACCTGATAGAAGGCCAACACAAGTCAGATTCATCAGACTGCGATCTGATACTTTGATGGGTGGCTGGAAGCAATAATCTTTGCTTTCCACAACTGACCGATGAGAAGAAATCTCTGTGAAATGGGGGCATTACTTGATTGGACCGTGCTGCACTTGCTGGTAGAAAGGTTGACCCCACTAAATCTAGAAAGTATGTATGCCATGAACACTGACCATCAACTAAAAACTTATTTTGAACGTCAATATGTGACCCTGCACCTTAAAACAAACAAAAAGTCGCCAGACATGAATTTTTAGTTAAGAACATATTCTGAAAGAACAGACTTTAAGCTTTAAAATGATGTATAACTCAAATCAAATGGACTCTTCTAACCTATCTAAATATTGGAAAGAAAGCACAAACTCAGGAAAAGTGTGAACTGAGAAAAGAGGCTCTGAAGTACAGTGTCTATTCAAGCGCTTAATCTTTACCAAACCGTGCTGGCTGTGCGATGTATGGGACAAAAAACAGGAAGTAAACCACCAGAGTAACAACAATGAAGGGATTATCAGATTAAACTGAAAGTAAGCATGCCTCATTAACACATTCTGTCCATAAACAACGCCAACTTTTAAAGCAGTAGCACTATCCTTTCAACAGTTATTCGAGTTGAAAGTGAAGAGTGTGGACAAGGCTTTTCAGAAATGAAAAAGGGATTCTAAAGACACATCTAATCACACTATTCTGCCAAAAATGTTCGAGATAAACTGCTTAAAAAACACACTTTCCTGCCCGTTTTATGATACCAAATTTTAGCATAACGTAAAAGAAAACCCGCTCCTTCAGAAAATATGAAAAAGTCAAGTTTGGCTAGGTTGACCCATTTCACTTATTTTCAGTCCTCACGTAAAATCAGTGTGTGCGACTTTATGTTCGTTTTGAGGTGCACGGTCACATATTTGGTTTGCACCTCATGATGAATGATAGATTTGATACACATTCTCGCTGAGCACTTGAACAAAATTGCACTGCCGATATGAGTAAGGACCCAAAAAAGTAAAAGGAAAACAGTAACAAAATCTTTTGGAAGCACTTTCTGCAAAGTATTTTTGTCATATGGCTTTATGGTAATATGTGGCAAAGAGTTTCGGGTCTGGGAAACTACAGTAGCTGCCACTGCCTATGGCAACAGCAAGTATTGTGGATGCCTGCAATCAGTTGCATTGCCCAAAACAGTGATGGTGGGCAATTTATGCAAAAAAAAAATGTGCATTAAAGCTGAAGATACAGCCAGACTTGTAGTAGGTTGGGGTCGTGCAGGCCTGTGTTGTGTTACAAACCAGATGTGAAATGTGTACTGTATCATAGCAATCCCGTATGCATATCACCTGATCGACGTACATATAGGCCTAGCTCATACCCATTGTACAATATGGGGGGGGGGGGATTGGTAGGAGAATGGGGAATATGGGGGGAGGTAGAAACAGCTGAAACATCCTATACTATAATACTCGAAGTTGTTGTTGTTGTCGCGGCCTTATGTATTTCCTGTTTTATTTCGGCGTTGCTGGTTTCTCTATCTCCTCCCGAGCCGTCGGCTCCGGGCAGTTGCGACCGGTGCCGTCGGCCGCAGGAGAGTATCCTACATCGAATGCCGCGGGTTTCGTCCCCTCTCCGCCTCCGTGTCGACGTCGAGGACGAAAAAGAAAAATTAATTAGCTACATGCATAATGCATTTTTGTGCATGACGAAAGAGCCGAGCGTTTCAATATTCACGAACCTGCGCTGGCCTCCTGCTTTCTCGATCTTCCATCTTTTAGCTTGCAGAGACACTGGGGGATACTAAAGATGATGGTGCAGCGAAATCTCTGACATTTTCCGGCGGACGCGCACGCACACACACAATGTACCTCGCAGAACTCTATACACACTCTACACTGTGTATATAGTTCTGTGATGTACCTTTGCCTTCGCCTGTTACGTGTACTGAATGTATTGACGATGGTTACACGAATCTGTGTGTGCGTGATATGGACTACAAGGGCATTTACGTACAGTTCGCCATTATTGGCGTCCCCAAATGAAAACAACGAACGTTGTTATGTAATTGTATTTTGCACAACTGCAGAATACTATATGCAGCTCAGGTACGTCATTTAGTTTGCTCGCCGTTTGCTCTCAAGTCCGGTGTCATTGTACGCAGACTGTTTAGGACGCGGCTAAATATATCTGCCGATCGTACCCTTACATATCAGATTACACGCGCAGCTGTGATGTCCATTCGTTTACTGCAGAGCTGCTGTAATCATACATATTCATAAGATGAGCGGACGTAGAGGAAAACCTCGCTTTGCCGACCGCCTATTTTTAAAATTGCAAGTGGAAATAGAATGTGTGGTTCTATGGTCTATCAAACCAAGTTTTGGTGACAAAAAAAGAGGGAGCAAATGAAGACGAATGCAGTGATGTATATATTCTTCTTTCTTCCATAACATGGGAAAAATATTAAAGAAAAAAAAATACGAGGTCGTGAGAACCTACTCCCACGGGTGCCTATCAAACCTGATGACTATGATCTCCCCCTCCCCAAATACTAACAATGATGATGATAATAATAATAATAATAATAATAATAATAATAATAATAATAATAATGATAAGGATAATAATAATAATGATATAATAATAACAATAATAGGAGCAGTAATTGTAGGCCTAATATTAATTATGATAATGTACAATCTGAAGCAGATGTAGTTCTATATTAATATGATATATCAAGCCAAGTTTTGGTGATTAAAAACAAAAAGGAGGAAGCAAAATTATGAAGTCGAAAATATCTCATTTTTCTCTCATAACGTGGGGAAAAGAAACATGAAAAAAAAAACACAAAACAAACCGAGGCCTTGAGACCAGCCGTGGATTCCCGCGGGTGCCCGCGTGGATGCAAGAGCAGGGGGTAATCAAAGTCATAGTGTTAATGTCTTCCCGTTTCGACGGGAACAACCTGTGGGCAGAACTTTCGGGGAATCTCATTTGCGTTTTTGGTAATTTTTCCCTGAATGTTTTTGTTTTTTTGCCCTGCGGAGGTGGAAATGTGTGTGTGCGTGAGTGGGGGGGGGGGGAGGGGTGAGGGGCAACAAGACAACTGTTGGACTTCAGCGGGTGCAAATAACCTTTCGAAACTCAAGTTCTATAATAAAAGCAAGTAGTGGCGGGAATGATCCCTACCAATGGACCGGATCGCCTGGCATATACTACAAAAATGTATTATAAAATTTCTGGGAAGGGTGGTCACTTAGAAAACAGCACTATTAACGAAAGAATGAGAAGACTTTTTTTATTTCTTCAATAAAAATGTGCAAAATCGTATTATGAGAAAAAAAAATAAAACCCCTCAGACCCGTGGATTTCCACGGGTGCTGCTAGTGTATACATGAATGTGACTAGAAGTATGTCACTGATAATAACCCCAACAATATTTTGAAGTTCTTGTGAATTTTCATGCAAGCTGCTGCTAGCAAATAATACGTTTGAAGAGAATTTTCCAAGACATTATGTTCTTTTTAGAATCCCCACCCCCGGAAATCCAACTTTGTTTTATCTTGTATTCATAGCAGCATAATATTCATTAAAAAAGTCCTAATACCAACTGTAGTTGCCAGTACATTACATATTGTAAGGGATATAATGGTTTGTTGATCTTAAACTATGTTCTCTCTATTTTTGTTTTTGCCTGGAGCTCCATTGCATCAGAATGGATCACATCTTATCATATCATCTTGAGGTCTGAGAGGGTATTCAGAGTTGGTATTTTTGTGACTTTACCAGCTCAGAATTATGTCCGAGTAGTCCCCTGCATGGGTGGACATGAGCTTATAAACCTTTCCAAAGATTAGACCGTTGTTGATGCTGCGTGTCTCCTTGGGCTTAAGCAGATATGTCAGAGTGGGCCCGTTCACATATGAACGAAAACATTGCTTTCCTTTTAAACTCAAACCTTATCTAGCAGTTTTTGCAATGTGAATACAAATTTGCAAGTGCATAAAATACCCACAAGCCGTTGTGAGTGTGACTCTTATTACCTGAAATATTTGTGAGTTTTTATTTATAGAATTGACACCTGACATTTTCTGTTGTACATATAGGCACCATAAAACCACTTTTCACATCTATTGCTTGTGGCTTCTTGCGTGCTATCAGTACACACGGCAAGCCAGGGATTTGCAAGGGCATGGCATGTCCCCCAAAATACTGTGAGACTTTCTGAAGTCGTGGTATTTTGATCGAGTGTAGACAGAGGATCGAGCCAAATCTTGTGATTTTAAATCCAGTGGTAATCAGAATGAGGGTGGGGCCTCAGATCATTTCTACCTTATTTCTACTCTATATTGGAATGGCAAAAACATGGGGGGGGGGGGGCGGAGTTTGCAATTGTAATGAGCAACACTACCCAGAATACTGCAGACTGCCATGTTACCTTCACACGTGATCACAGTGATCCATGATGCAATTTTTGCTTGCATATGCAGACTGTTTCAGTGCTTCATTGGTTTAATATATTTGTTATTGTTGATGTTATTTTTTTTTATGGAACTTGGCGCATGTAGTTACCTGGGGATGTATGCACAAAGCATATTTTGGGGGTGTTTGACAATACTATGGTGACCACATTAGTGGATTTTTTTTTTCATATTGGGCTAGATGTCATCATGGCAATTAACTGATTTTACTGCAATGAAACTTTCCAAGCACAAGTTGTGTAGCAGGGGTAACTAATCATTCTCAATAACGTTTATTTGTTTTCTGGTGCAGACTAGAGAATTTCACCTGTTACAATCTTTTGAACTGTAATTTTTTTCAAACTTTAATTTAAAAAAAAGTTATTCCTTATGCCTTCCCAACTTAACATTAGATGCAATGATATCTCAGAAGCATGCACACATATTCACACACAGACACACAGACACACAGCCGCACAAACACATTCCCATGTTTTTATGAGGTTGGGCATGAAGAGCAGAAGACATCCTATGGTGAAAGTCAGCCAATAAATGCTGCTGGAAATTTATGATGTTTGACTCCAGCCTTTGGGAGATTCATGGCCGTTGAGTGCCGTGCGAGGCAGTCGTCATTTTTCGTCGGCCGATTTATGGCATTTCTCATAAGCGCGGTGCTTCTCTGCGGGCCGGGTGCTGTCATGCGATATAGGGAGTGACAAATTGGTGGTGGTATGAATGTCTGATTCTCCTCTCTGCAGCCGCTGCTAAAATGAAATATGACGAAATAAAACGATCAGCACATATTTCCGTTTGCTGGCGAGAAATCTTCAGGGGCAATAGCTCACTACTAGCGGCTGCTCTTAGCAGTAGCCTTATGAACTGCTCCATCTAGCAGTAACCTTATAAACTGCTCCATTATAAAACGTCTCACAGCAAGATCTACTTCAATGTCTGTGCAAACTGGACTGACTGTGGTCTGTACTGATTGTTCCTCGTTATCATCAGGCTGGTGTTTTTTAATGTCATTTGACCCACGTTGCCGACAGTGCATTTGATGGGGGAAAAACCCTATTCCCTAGGTAGTACTGGTAATATCCACTTGGGTTCGCTCCTGCCAAATAAAAAGATCAAACGCCTGAGGATGATGCCTGCTAAATATGCTGGGGAAGATTATTATTCCAGAATGTAGAAAAAAAAGGGGAGGGGAGGGCCATACCAGTTAAAAGTCCTCTTGTATACTGCATACTTGGTGTAAGAGTGTGATTGGCCATCTCCAAGTACAGCCTATGGCAGAAGAGTGGAGTAAAATATCAAGAGAATTGAGGGTTTTTGCTTTTGCAAGGACCTGGGTATAGAACCCCCCCCCCCCCTCCACCCCCGAGTCGGAGGTACCTCATGCATGTTTCCTAAATCTCTGATATAGGCTCCTTTTTGTGTGATAAAATGCAGCACAAGAATTGCTTATAAAAAAAGAGTTATTTTTTTTTCTCTTTCTCTTTGACTCCTGAGAAACTTAAAAAAAGGGTTATATGATATCTTAAAAATCCGATAAAAATTAGTAAAATCTGTGGATCAAACCGCTTTTAGTTTTGAAAGCTCATTCCTCATCCAGGATTATCTTATTTTGAAAGGTAGAGCTAACACATAAAATTTAGAAGTGCAAAGTATATTGTTGTATACAGCATCTTTGGCCAATCATAGCCTCATCAGACCCACTACATTTGTATAATATAAGGCTGTAACAGTTGAATTGTGCTGTTATCAGGACTTTGTATCATTAACAAACACCTTTGTCATGAAATTTTCACTTTTGTTTGAGTTCCGAGATCTATTTTGAAGATGTCACCTATGGTATTGCAATGACAGCTTACCTTAGATGAAGGGGGGGGGGGGGGGGTTGTCTGTCCTGAGATAGGGGTTGGAATGAGAGCCCACCTGAGATTGGGAGGGGGTGGGGGTTGAGCAGTGTTCCAGATTTAGGGGGGTCTCTGGGAAAATCCTGCAAAAAGGGGGTTTCAGAAATTTTGGCAGTCCTGCGAGATAGGGGATGCTTTCATAGGGAGAAGATGAGCATACACGTACGAAATGTTACTGAGCGGGGTAGGGGGAGCGAGGTGCATAGACAAGAGCAACACAGTCCTAACCACCAAACTTTATTAGGCAGTACGATTAGAATGATAGTCCAGGTACAGAAAATGAAGATCGACAGTGTGTTTTTTCATTTCACCCTCTGACTAGGATTGACATGCTGCAGACTTCCAGCCATGAGCCAAGTCACTTTGAATTAATACTGTCTAGTACTGATATTGTCAGTCATACAGTATGTTTCAGTGCAGGTATATGTTGGCCATCTCTTCAAGCTGGTGCATGGTAGCAGGAATGATACGTAGACAGGCACTTTCTTCTCCTGTCTTATGATGCTATACAAAGGGGAGGTCATAGTCTCATAGGTTGATGCATGTACATTTGAAGGCATCGTTTATCATAATTAGCAGCTGAAACAAACACCCAGCTTTAGTGCTTCAAAATAGTTCTGAAATGCGAGTTAAGGATAGAAACAACCTGTGTAAAAAAGTTAATCAGTATAATCAATGTTAAGTATAGTTAAATATACAAAAGTGTGAACAATGGTTATAATGAAAATATTTCTAGACTAAACCGTCTACAGTTATAGTTTATTGAGAAAATTAGTGATATCTCCTTATACTTGAGGCTTTATTGCAAAATTTGTATATTGTAGGATGTTGTGTCATACACTTGACCCTCATGCATTTACATCAAATGTGATATCTCAAAAAAATTTTTAATCACTGCTCCCAATGGTAAACAGTACCTTTAATGCAATTACATGAGTCCTACTTGAAAATTTCATGTTTCACCTACCATAGGTAAACCAGAGGGATGACTGTTAGAATTGGATAGTACATTCACATTCACGCTTGCATATTTGTCAGTTATTTCCATGTGCCACTGGAAGAAGTAAAGGAAAGGGGGGGGGGGGGAGGGTGGAGCATGCATATTCCACATCGTATTCCAGAAATGTCAATTATTGTAACTCATGGGTTGCTTCAGATGATGTGCTGCATCAAATTTGCAAAGTGAAAAACCTGCCTCAGGCTTATCACACTTTATACCAAAAATGTCACAGATCTTTTTTAGAAGAGTGGGTTGGGGGGGGGGGGGGGGGAGAATAAATCCACTCCAACATGGCATGCCAACACAGCCAGACAAAAAGGAAGAAGAGAATAAAAAGTGACAAACTAAAAGGGAAAGAAAGTGGATAATTGTCTCTTTCTGTTTACCCTGGCTGGATGCTGTTAACCCTTAATGCAGGGCTCGACACTAACGGTGGTCCGGTGGCCCGGGGCCACCAAAAATGAAAGTCGGGCCACCAAATTTTAAAAAAGGACAAATTTGGTGGCCCGCCTCGGGCCACAAAATTTTTTTAAAAGTATGTCAACAAATTTGTAAATTTTTGTGCCGGAAATGCATAAATGCATGCAGTGAGTTAATGTTTTTTATTGTTTTTTTTTTGGGGCCACCAAATTTTTCTCTTGGGCCACCAAAAATTTGAAATTGATGATTCTAATGGGGCCACCAAAAAAAAAGTTAGTGTGGAGCCCTGCTTAATGTGCTTTGTTCACCAATAAGCCAGTTCCGTAATTATGTTTTGTAGCTCATGTACACATTGGTACAAATAACCTTTCTTTTTTTTCTCAGTTAGTTAGGCACTTCACTCGTTTTCAAAGCGGCATAATGCATAAGCTTGCCCGACTTAACAATTTATGGAATTCATGTTCAAGCAAAGAATGAACTTGCGTTGAGATCAGGTGATCAGAATACTCCATCAGCTGACAATTTAGCAGGCATCCATTTCATTGTTTGTATTGAATGCAATAACAGCCTATTTCCTTTTATATTGAAAAATGCCATTCTTGCTGTCAGGTGGATGTGCTGGCAAGCAGCATTTAGATACGGATCACGTGAATAATCATTGCATCACAGATGCTTATCTCAGCGAATTTACAAACCAAACTGCCTGTCGGTACAAATTACCTTTTTCTGCTCATGGGCAAAGTGGAATTACAAACTGGTCTATTGGCAGACACCTTGGAGTGCTTTCTTTACTGTACCTATTGGCATCATTATAGGTGTCTGGAAAGTAATCTTGAATAGATAGGGATTACTTAAATCCCCCTAATCCCTGTCTTGTCACTATGGCCTTCCTTTTGGACTGAAGCAGATTACTACATCTGAATGGGCTTACGAACCAAGACAAAAGATCAAGTTGAACCCGTTGGGGACGATTTGATTTTGCTACAGCACACATTTTCCATAGATGCTTGCCCGAGTATACTAGGGACTCGTCCTCAACGGGTTAAGGGGACTACTGAGTAGGGCCTTCTGTTGAAAAAGCTAGGTGCAGAACATGTTTACCCGTCAAAGACTAGTCTTATATATGGGTCAGAATTTTGAACGATGTACAATTGAGCCAAAACAAGGCAAAATTTAAAAAGTAGGACATTCTCCAAGTCATTCATCTTACCTGAAAGAGTATAACTCAAGCTTTAATATGAACCCAATTATACTAGGATTTTCCCAGAGGAACAAGTTTTTATTCACCGCTGAAGTTTACCATGTCCAGAGCAGCGAACGTCCGTGAGGAATAGTACTGCACATACATTTGAATACCATTTAACATAGTTTCCGAAGATCTGATTCAGTTCAAAATCCTAACGAAATATCTTAAGGGACATGTGTACGTGATTGCAGAATATTAAGCTTGTACTCTTAACCTGTACGTAATGGTAGACAACTGATGATTTAACTAAATTCGTCATTTCTGTGGAAATATTGCTCTTCCGCTAAACACTTCCTTAACTTTACGCGCATTTTACAGAAACTCAATATTTTCACCTCTTATTTCACTATCCCATACTTTAATCCTCACTCCCAAATAATAATATACCTTTTTAAGATGTATCTCATCTGGGCAGTCTCTATAACCCAACAAACATAGCATAGTTTTCATCACGGAGGTTCGCATGTAGCTCACGGACGTTCGGAACAAACAAGATATTGAACAATGCAGCTCTCTTGAGTTGAAAACGCATTCTACTCACAACAAACAGCATATTTTCATGTCGAGAACAAACTCCTCTGCAAAATCTTGAATAGATATTACCAATTCTCAATTATATAAGCTTGTTTATCTTCTTATACTGAGGAATCAAAGAAAAAAGTTTTTCCATCTCTCGTAAATGAACGTACAAACGTACGTGTAATCTCAGTGACGTAGTCCATCCTTGAGAACGAATATATTTATCAAAATTTCGTTATCATGAAGTAAATATTCAGGTCCTAACCTTGTTATATAAAGTCTACAATGCAAAATTTGCTTTTTATATAACGAACATGATCACAGCTAAAATTATGACAAAGAATTAATATAGAAAAACAACAGAAATGTGCTCCGTTATAGAAATACGAAGTTTAGCTGGGGAGGGCAAACGAATACGTTAGGAAGAAATCCCTCTGTGTTTGCTCCTTGTGTTACACACTGTATACCGAGGAGAATTTGTGTTATTATATTAGTCAGAAATGATAATAGGTTCGATACTGCGAAGTTTCGTCATAACAAGACACAATAAGTCCATATAACTTGGATGGATGTTTGTGACTTTGATATTATACAATATGGTTTGTTATAACAAACCTTTTGTAGCGCGTCATTTCGGAGGCTCGTTATTCATACAGTTTGTCAATACGAAAATTGATAGAGTTCGTATAATTATGAAGCTTTTTTATTCGGTAAATGATAGGAATCTCCGAAGGTTAACCGAAAGGCTTATTAATTGGAACATGAAAAATTATTTTCGCTTATCCAAATGAGGAGAAACAAGTTAACAACTAAAATCTTCCAATTTCAAAACCTCATAATGACCGTTTTCATCTAAACGAATATCAGACCCATTCCACTTTTAGAAGAACGGACCTAAAAATAATGATCCTTAATATCTATTTTTCGAAGAACATTTCTAATAACAAACCCCCTGAATTAACTACAATTTTTTTTCCATTTTGGAATAACAAACCTTTGGACATCGGAGAAACGAATCTTTGGAAGAGCGAACGTATCAAAGTGCGACCTTAAACCTATTCTTAATAATTACTTTTTTAACATGTGTTTTCAAAGTAAGCACAAAAGCACAAACAAATTGACGATCTCTCTGTCTCTTAAATGTAAAATGAAAAAAGAGATCTTGGAAAAAATTACAAATGAATATTGCTTTTCATTGATGAGTATAAAACAACACCATGTGATGATAAGCGGAGGAATTGTGTGTTTTCATCAGCCAATAATTGCATACTGCATGATTTTTGTTTGCTTGTGACGGCATTTCGATGAAAAAAAAAACATAAACAAACAAACAAAAACTTCTCCAGAGGAATTTGGTATAACGGGAGTGCACTGGCAATTCTTTTCTCTGTGTGTTGGAGCTCGATCCCTTCTCTGTTTCTCAGTCATTTTCATTCAACTGCTTCCACGTCCTTTTGAAACTTTTCCGTTTCTTATTCAACACATGCTCATTACAGACTTCTTCCGTCATTATCCTGAATGTGATTGCGTAGCACTTTTCGGATTTGTTTTGGTTTGTTTTGTTTTGTTTTTGTTTTCAGTTTGGTCGCAGCATGTTCAGGCTATTGAGGGAATGAGAGAAAAATCGTCATGAAGAGAAAAATAAGAATGAATTAAGGCATTTAATATCATGACAATTACAGCGAACGTCCGTTATGGAGACCAAAACTGGATGTGTTCTGTTTGAGACGGCAGCTACCGTACTCAAAAGATAAACACTTAGAGCACCTGTCACTAAAAAGTGGCACTGATCCTCTTTCTCCTACTATGTAATCCACTGACTTATTCAACCAACGAACATCCGTGAAAAAAACGTTTTCCGTTTGTTATTACAGGTAAATTGAGTGCTGAACGCTATTCACTTTCGGGTATGAGCGGCTCGGTGATTTGGTAATATTTTCAACTAACATTAATCTTATGTGCAGTGATATATTTGTAATTGTCTGAAATTTCCTTTCTCGGACAGAACGTCCGTGAGCGAAACTTTCAGAACCTGTAACAGTACAAATTGTCTCCAGAACCTCATTAGAAAGAAATTTAAACGCACAGAAATTACAGATTACGCAAAATTCCGTTTTCCTATAACTTTGTTTTAAGCATTTAGCTGTTTTTTGTATAATTAAAGGGAAAACAAGCGTAAAATTGTGAGTAAATTTTCAATTGTTTGTTCATCATGATCACATAACGCCTTAAAAATTCTGAAACTACTGCTCTAAACTCATTTTCTACTTTGTAAAACTTTATTTGTCGCTATCCGAGCCAAAATTTTTGAAGAATACAGGACACTTTCGGGACAAGTTATCCCTATCGGAGGGATTGCATACGTCACGGACGTTCTCTGGAATTATCACGGACGTTCGTTCTACTACTAGGGTCATGTTCCAGGACGGATAACTAATCGGCAGAGAGTACCTAGCCTTCCTAACTCTTTCAAAAATTTGAAAATGTATTGTCAATGCAAATTACAAGAAATTTGACATCCTTACAACATATGTATTGCTCAGAGGGGGATCAGGAGGTAAATTTTCAGAGAAAATATTAATTATTTGCTTGGTTTTTGGTGAATTGCATGGTCCAAAAACTGCGGACGAACCTCAGTCCGCTCCAAAAATGGCATGCAGCTTCTCGGCTAGAGAGCCAAAGGTAAAATGCACCTTCGCCATCAAAGCAAGATGGTGTCCCACTCGAAAACGTTTTAATCATCACGGACGTTCTTTTTTTCTTGGAGGTTCGTCTAAAAATATAATTTCGGTCCCTATTTGACAAAGGATGGACAGAAACTCAAAACAAACATATTATTGTGTTGCTAGATCTCAGTTGATTACGACTCAGAACAATATCGCCAATAACGTTTCATGGGCTACGATTTTTATTAGAAAATAGCGGAGGCACGTCCGTGACGAAAACTCAGTATAATTTTGCATAAAAGAATATTACGTCCCATGTACAGCCAGCAGACGTACAATTTTTGCAGGATATGTTCATTAGGTGGAACACCAAATTTTCGTATACGTTACAGTTGGGACAACAAAGTAGAATTTGCAGCAGCGATAGAAATAAAAGCATCACGGACGTTCGTCTGTTTATGACTTTGATATTTTAATTGTTCTCTGTAATTTTATACGTGATCATAAAGTTCTTATAATTTTGTGGTACATACCCATGATATGTCAGATCCAGAACATGGTCAGATATTAGATGCCACGTACCATTAAAAATGCACATCATTAGTTTGAAAAACAAAAAATTTTGTGAAAATAGCGTTTTTACCGTATTTTTACGCTTTAAGTCCTTGTGAAATGAAAAATATCAGGCAAAAGTCGACCAAACCATATATTTCCTGAAAGGAAATTTACCAATCTTTGAGATGAAATGAAAAAATCGGGTTTCTTAGATCATCCTGGCATGTTGTAAGGGAAAGAATGTCATAAGGTACGAAAATTGGCAATTGTACATCGTTCAAAATTCTCACCCATATACTCAGGCAGGTGTCTATTGGAAATGTGTGTTTATAGCAAAATAAGCCTGTCCTCATTGGGTTATTAAGGACCAGAGAGAGAGAGAGCACTTGACTTTGCATAGCTGTGCTGACTGGGTCAGCTGCTACCTCTGGCTTCTGATTCATGATGGGCTTGAATGAAAAGAAAAATGATTGACAGAAATATCAAAAAGAATAAACTGAAAAATATTTATATTTAAGAGATTAAAATTTACTTGGTGTAACAGCACTACTTGTATGTGCATTTGTAATTATCTTCGCATGATTATTATTAAAGGGGGTGTACCGGTACATTGTGTGTTTTGATGCTTAGAAATTAAGTTGTTCACTGACCCCACCTCATCCCCCATCCCCACATCAGGTTTTTATGAGATTGACTTTAACTCTCTCACTGCCCATAGCAAATTGTTTGCACTCAATCCCAGTGGCATTTTGAGATGGTGGACCTGAAGAGAGTTAGGCAGAAGTCTCTTCATGCTAGATATGATTTGTTTGCTCCCCTCATGAATATTATTTACGTAAATTAGTGTATCAGGTTCAGCCCACATGGGGGAGAAAGTTTTGAGACTTTTCGGACAGACTATGGAGATCGAAAGGAAGGATAAAGTTCTCAGAAGTTGCTGTTTCTCTAAGAAAGTTTGGTGGTGATTTGTTTGGTGTCACTGAGGACATGTTTAACATGTAGTTGATTTGCCACCATATTTTCAAGCTCGTGAAGTACTATTGCCACAACTCCTTCAGGTTACTCCCCACCGCAAGCCCCATCACCTCTACAACTACCACCACTACCAATGCCACTTACCAACACCACTACCATAACCACAACCACCACCGCCATTTTTTACCATTACCACCCTTTCCACTACTCATCAAACCTCTGTTGTCATAATGAGTTGCAGAGGCTGATTGAAAAGTTCAGTATTTGCAGAGTACTATATTTGATGGTGTGAATACATAATGTAAGTGGTGGGTAGGCCCTCAACATAAAGGATATGTGGTTAATTCATGGTTACAGAGAAATTTGTGCACGAGTAAAAGGTCTATGTTTACAGGAATCATCCTTATGGTATTTCATCCGAGTAGACATGTAAAAGGTGTTATTCTGGAGCATATACACAATTAGGTGGTATATCAAGTGATCATTTCAAAGTTTTAGAGGTTTGGAATGAGATGGCAAGTCACATGAATGTTCTCGTTGAGCACCTGACTGATATACGAGAAGAACTCCATCCATTTCAAGCTTAATCGCTTACGATGGTGGTCTCCTGCATTCAATGATCTCTGTTGTTTACTGAAAAATACTGTATATTTTATTTTATGTTTCTGTGTATCTACATTGCTCAATGCAATCACTTGTGTGTATCTATTTGTGTACTGTTATCGATTTATTTCACTGCGCTTGCTATTCTTTGTCTTTGTACTTCGGAAATTTGTATTCAAATTGTATCTGATTGAATGCAGAAATAAAAACCAACAAACAAACAAACAAACTCTACTGCATACCCGCATGGCACATTCTTAACTTTTTGTGAGATAAAATGATTACAGTCTTGATTGAAATGTAAATGTGGTTGATACACTGGAAGACTATGTTATGTTACAACCCAGTATATCATGCAGTTTACGATGAGACACAATATTTTTGCGGCATGAAATATTCGCAAATTGGAGCCGACGGCCTTTTTCACGGCCTGATATTTTCGCGAGTTGCCTCTAACATTTAATGTGTAAAGTGCAGACAAGAACTTTCACGTGCATTCTAATTTTGCGAATCTTGGCTCTTGCAAAATTCGTGAAATTAAAATGCACGCGAACATTCCTCGTTTTACAGTATTCTTAAGGCTGCCGTTATTAAAAATAAAGACATGTTCACAGGAAGATTCATGGCTATTTTCTTCGAGAACAGCATCAAATGGAAAGAGAAGATAAATGTCATATGCGTTAATGTTTTGAACGTTCGCTCTTTTTGAAATGTAGAAGATATTTTGGTATAATAACCCAAATTTGATTTCATTCCTCTTCTCCCATTCTGCCTCTCTCTCTCTCTCTCTCTCTCTCTCTCTCTCTTTCTACTTCCAGCTCTTAGCAATCGACCCTTGTCAGAGGATATCAAGTCTAGAAGCATTATCAAGGCATCCCTTCATGACCGACGTCGACTGGGACGTCGTCCTCGAGATGGAAATCAAGCCATCATTCGTGCCACCTGTAGGTAGACCGTGCTGGATGGTTTTCAAAGATGATGATAGAAAATGAAGATAGAATTTAAAGTTCAGCATTATTATGTAAAACTTGATATGAATGCATATTCAGTCCAGCAAAAAGCTATGGAGAAATTATGCTCCAATCAGTCTGAAATCACATTAAAATTGACATTTTGAAGAATTTGCATTTGATTTAGGTTGAGTTCATCTCAGAGTTTTTAATGCAGATTCTTTTTATGTGTCCAAGTCTTGAATTTTGTGGCATTTACTTTGTGAATGTATGTATCGTTTGCAAATCATATTTCTAGTAGATACCTTTCAGAGAAATAAAAGTTGTCTAGCATCTTGACTCAGTTCAAGGTTTCTATTTAAAATATTCTGGATTTGAGTATTACTTCTGTAGGTTTTCTCGATTCACTTCTCGTCTCATTTAATGCATTAACTGTGCACCTTGTATATCAAAGAGTGAGAACAATGAATGAGAGCGCAATTACAACCAAGAATCCATGGCATTAAGGAGATTTCTTATTTGTAGTGGATACCACAATTCAAACTTGGAGTTTGTGAGCCGTTCTGAGACCACCTGTTGTCAAGGTATGTGGATGAGTGGATAGGAACGCTCGTCTCTAAATCACCGGAGTGTGGTCTGGGTTCGTGGGTTCGAGCTCAATGAAGCCCAACACGTTTTTCCTTCAGCAAGGCACTTTATCCACATTGTTGCTCTCAACCCAGGAATATGATGGGGTACTTGGTAGGATGAGAATATTGGTTGATCAGCATGTGTGTGCCTGTAAAATGGCTGCGACTGGCTGGAATGCTCCCCAGGGAGTGGAGAGTACGTACGCACTGTCAGTGCTGATTGGAAATAATGTATCCAGAGACTGGGGGTATAATAGTATGTATGAATCTTGAGCACTTTACAGAGTGGATTTGGTGCAATATAACTCACATATTATAATGTTATTATTGTCATCAAATTTTTTTTTTCAGAAAGATCATCTGAACTGTGACCCGACCTTTGAACTGGAGGAGATGATCATCGAGGCGCGGCCGCTGCACAAGAAGAAGAAGCGGCTCGCCAAGCAGAGCTCGAGAGCAAAAGACAGCAAGGAGATTGTAAGCAAAAGGGACTTGCCTTTTGAATTGCAAAAAATTTCTTGAGGAGACCAAAACTTTGGGATAGTCTCCCTCTCTCAATCAGGCATGCATCATCAATCAACAGCTTCAAAAATTTTCTGAAGGAACTTTTTCTGTGGCCGTGTTTGTTGTAGCACATTTCTGTAGGCTTTCCAGATACCTTGAATTAATGATAACATTATTTATTTAATGATCAGCATGTTTCTCCCTTATATTGATTGTATTGTTATGCACAGTTAAGTGTATTCCTAGAAACCATGCAATATAAATTTATAATTAGGCCTATCAGTATTATTGATACTCTGGGGCCATATTCTGAGGGCTTAATTAGTGTTTGATTAGCACTTAATTAGCAAATCGGTATTCTGAGAGTTTAATTAACTACCATAGCAACAAGCGTTTTGGCGGGAAGGACTTACGCGTTTGCGCGTATCAATGCGCATGCACCTCTGAGAGGACTTAATCACAGAGTTAATTTCAAATCGGTATTCTGAGTGTATAATTAAGTGTGAAAGTTAATGGAAAACTTAATGATACCAAAGAGTGTCATTAACAACCCCGGTATCAAGCATTACAGCGTTTTTTCTCGTCTACAACGATGCTTACCGTCTTGGGTAACTGAGGAGCAGTTGAATCTTGTTGACATGGAATCTGTTGAATTCAGAGAAAAAAGAAATGTAGGCGATCTTCAAGGAATTTTGTCATTTTATGTCAGCAAAGAGGTTGAGATCTTCGCGTGCGTAGGTGAAGGGTTGTAATCAAAGAGCGGAGTGTGCGCACGGAGCTCTTGGGTTGTAATTACAGGGGGTGTAGAGGATCAGGCATTGAGAGCATATTTGCGCGTGTAATCATCATTTTGGCTTTTAACAATGCATCTGATTGGATGGAATAACAATTAAATGGGAGGAACCTAAGATAGTTATCGGGGACTTAATCATCCTTAATCACGACCTCAGAACACCAATTTGGCCTGTGATTAAGGGGCTATTAACTTCTCGAGTTAATTGCGACCTCAGAATACCACCCCTGGTTTCCAACTAGTGTTACCCCTTATCAAAATGAACTGGCTTACTCGATGACTAATTGAAAAAAAAAACAAACAAACAAAAACTTTATATCAAATTGAATGTTTAGCCATTGATTTTCTAACATTCTAATATTTGTTGAATAGTTGATGCTGTGTTCGAATCATTTAAGACAAATGACATGTGGTAAGCTGAGGGAGATTCCTGTTAGGGAATAAAGATTGATTGTGCAATGATATTCTGTTTCTGTTTCTGTTCCGTCGGTATACTCAGAATTAACTGTACTCCACCAACGTTTTGTAACTAGTATGGTCGTATGTGCAGGGCAGGAAGAATGTTTCACATTTGAAGCCTCTGTTTGAAGACTGTACTGGATGTAGACGTGACTGTTTCCTCGTTGAGTAGGGTCGAGTCAATTGCTGTCCTGTGGAAGAAAGAGTACTTGTGTACATCTTTCTTGGTCAGTGTTCTTTGGATTACTTCTGCTGTTCCCTCTGGTCATTCTACCCCCTCTGTCATTAACTCTAATGTAGACGTTGGGATCAATTCCCACTTTCCCATTCATGACTTTGAACAGTAGTTGAAGTCTCAAAATTCTCCTCCTGTTCTCCAGGGTGTCCCATTCCAGATCCTTTAACATTTGAGAGACACTGCTCTGTTGTATGTAGTCATTCATACAGTCTACAGAATCTGCTGCCTTACGTTGACGGTTTCTATGAGGTGAATATCCCCTTTGTGATACGGATCCCATGAGCTACTGGCATACTCTAAGATAGGTCTAACTAATGTTGTGTAGACAGTGGTTTTGATGGACTTGGTACAGAACCATAGATTCCTCCTCAGGAAACCAACTACGAAGAACCTTGTTGGCTTTGGCGGTGATCTTTTTGTAGTGGGTGTCCCATCTCAGTTTGTTGTCAATTTCTACCCCGAGGTATGGATGCGTGCTGGCTTCTTGGAGAGGTTGTCCACAGAAGGTGTATTTAGTCCTGTCTGGTGGATTCTGCTTGTTTGAGATTGTCCTCACCGAGCATTTAGACGGGTTGAATGACATGTCCCATTTGATATTATATTGTGTTGAAAGTCACAGTCTCAACAATTCTTTTCTTCCAGAACAGAAAACGATGTATTGCAAAGCTTGGCTGAAGATGAGATGAATTTCATGTGCTTTTTATTCTGCGGAATCAGGACATTAATTACTGGAACATATGGCATGCAAAAATATTTGTGTGCTTTTATTTTTGCACTAGCTTCTGGTTGCGCAAAATGCGTGAAAATTCCACATCGTGAGAAATATTTCCACTTTTACAGTATTCAAGTTTAGATCATTTGATATCAGTGAGGCATTGGAGTGCTTCTTAAAATGTAAAAATTGTATAACCAAACCTGCTTCAAAATTTCAAGGCAGGAGCAGCATTTTTCAGATTTAAAAAAAAAAGAGCACTTTGTTGTTTTTATGATGATGAACATTTGCAGAATAGGGGTTCGACATGCACAGTTTACCAATTGTATATCCAAGTCATGCACTTTGGTTTTATTTGTTCTTTATCCCTCTCTCTTCTCTCTCTGTAGGATGAAGAAATGCAAGCAATGCTAGATAACTTGAGTGCAGAGTTCAGAGTATACAACAGGGAGAGGTGAGATATTTCAAGGACAAGTCGACCTAAAGCCCCGGTCACGCAGCACTCCACGTCTAAATCACGTACAAAAAGTTATGAAAATCTGGTGGACGTGGTCGTAAGTGGCAATTTTTTTTATCAATTTTGGTTTGGCCGTGCTTTGTACGGGGTATGGCTGTTGGCGGCTGTTCCACTGCTGAAGCACTGCTTAAGCACGGCTAACCACGTCCAGCCACGTGTATATATGTGGAAAAATCCATTTGTCAGTGATAAGCCGCTAAACACACGATATTTCCCGTGATACCAACGCGTAACCCGCGTCAGATGACCGTGCTCTGCCAGTGGCAGACCGCTAAACTTTCGCATCTTTACCGCGTCTCCCCCAAGTTTTAATCACTGCCGGAACATGGATTATCACGTGTGTTTCATGTGTGTTGCATGTCTTTACCATGTGTGCCGCCCGTGATTGTCCGCGGAATAAAATTTTGAACAGTTCAAAACTTTTTCCCGCGTCCGACGCCGTTCCGATTCTTCCCCGCGTCCGGCCACGTTTAAAATTGATTGTAGCTCGTCTTTTAACTCGACATCAAAGTGAACAACATCGTCTGCTTCACGGGAGACCACTTTTTGATGTGTTTTGGCCGTGATTAAGCCGTAAAGCGCTGTGTGACCGGGCTTTAATGTACATAAAGGATTGAGAGAATGCAGCAATATCAGTAGAACACATCAGTGAAAGTTTGAGGAAAATCGGACAATCGATTGATAAGTTATGAATATTTTTTTTTTTGCTGGATGAGAAGACTAACTGCAGGATATTTGTGCAATCTTTTGGTGGTTGACATCTGTAGCGATATATTGCTCAGTGCAATCAAGGAAACGTAGAGCATGTATTGCTAGCCCCTGCGTGCACCCAGTCACAACTACCGTGTGTACATGGATTGTGATATACACTTGTACAAATAGCTATTCTATACCTACTGTACATGCATGCATGTGGCTGATGCTTTGCTATTATTGATATGTTGGACTCAATAATTAAAAAGTCATAATCATTGAACGTACACATAGACGGTATGAACATGATATTATACACATTGCCATTTGAAGAGGGAGTGTAGAGGAAGATTGGGAAATTTGCTGCCATTTGTGTTGAACATAGAGTGTATGTGACCGTGCATCACAAAACCAACAAAAGTTGCATCCCTGGATTTTACGTTAGGACTCAAAAGAGATGAAATTAGTCAATCCTGTCAATTTTATTTTATTTTAAAAAATATTTTCTGAAAGAGCAATTCCGTGAACCAGATGTAGTCTCAGCGGAACATATCCCCGACGACAAAATACAGACTGATCTTTTGGTCAACTTTATCAGGGCAATCAAAATCTCTGTGAATTGTTGTTGTTGTTTTTTTATGTATGTATTCATTCATCATCTTAGGACAGTAAATTTTTACCAAGAATTTACCAGCAAACTATTCTTTTCTTCTTCTTTTTTCTCCTCGTAATCCACCAGGACGAAAAATCCCCAAGAGCTGAGAAAATCACAGGAGCTCTTCAACACTCCCACTCGGACAAGGACCACCAATGATGGCAACAACGGGGGTGCCGTCAGCGAGCAGGTCGACTCGATACCCGCTGAGTCAGAACAACTCGCAACGTAGCTACCACGGAGCCATCAGACTTTAGGAATACCTATTACATGAAGGCCTTCAAGGGCACAGTCTAGTATACTTACATTGTATAATTGGTGGGAATGATGAATGCTAAAAGAGTACAATGTACAGGTGTAATTGGATGTGTTTGGTTTGTGGTTTGTTTGTTTGTTTGTTTGATCTCTTTTGTGATGTCTTTTTTTGGGGGGGAGATGAAAATAAGTAATTTGTGTTTGTAATGAGTGATTATACTGTCAATATTATTTATCCCCACAGATGATAGGAATTGATGGACCATCTGAAAAAAAAAAACAACAAACAAACCTGAACTATCGGCACCCGTACCAAGGTTTGACCGTGCGCAAAAATACATAGGTCTCCACATGTAGTAGGCAGTTGAATTTTGGACAGCGTTGTGGTCGAATCATGGGCGGCTTGCATTAAAGCAATTGTGAAAGACTTTATACTCACATGAGCACTCACTCGTTTGGATCGCTTTGCACTTTGATAGTTGTATCTGGTTTTGCTGATAAGAAAAGGGCTTGATTTCAGTGACCACTGACTTCATTTATTAAGTCTTAATCCCTTAGTTTTAACACATTCAGAATGTGAATGATAATGTTTTTTCACAAACAAGGTACACGTTCATGGTTTGATTATGGATGGCTCTCCTTTGAGTACTTGATATTTACACAAATGATACAAGCATAATTTTTGTTTTTGTCTCAAGAGTCGATTGAATTAAATGGGATAAATATTAAGCTGACAATTTCATATATCAAATCCTGCCTGTTCATCTTGCACATTTTCCAAGTCCCCAATCCAGTGTGATTATGTACCAACTAGCAGATTAGATGGCGTGAGCATTTTACTGAATCAACAAAAAGAACTTTGTCACCATAGCAACCTCATCTTTCATGTGTACATAAACTTCATGTTTACGGTGCAAGCCAAGCTACGCTTTCACTTTGGGTTAAAGACAACTTTAGCTACTCAAAAGGGATGTGTAAGGGAACTCAACTCACATATTCTCAGTTTGGTACTGGACATAAGCAACTCATACCAGGCTGTGTGTCTTACGGATCTGTAAAGTGAGAAATAGTGCAATTGGTATATGTAAAAAGAGGGGCTGTTATCTTTTTGATGTTTTTGAAATATAAGTTATTGTAGATGTACAAATGTGTGTCCCAATCTCCCGTCATTATATGTCTTTATCTCATACACTCGGTTTATGTTTTTATGTAACGTCACTTTGAATATTGTGATGTATTTTGTGTTCACTGAACTAAACTTTATTCCCAAGTACTGAGGTCAACATTGAAAAAAAAAAGTGTATATTTAAGTGTACCAATAATAGAGTGCACGGACAGAGTAATATCTCACAACACTTTTCAATGGTGACATGTCCCCCCCCCCCCCCCCCCCCCCCCTTGCCTTCGCTCTGGACAGGACATTGAGAGAAAACAGTGAATAGAACTGAAAAGAAGGCCAAAATAAAATCTGGTTGTAACATCTTTTGTGAGTAACTTTCATCTAACATTTGGGTTGCAAGGATCAAGGAGCATAATGAGTTACTGTTGGTGCTATTAGAAAGGCCGTACCTAATTATTGCACATTCCCAATACATGATTTGTTTTTTACCTTTTTATTTCCCAATGTGAATCAGGAAAATATAGCCCCCCCCCCACCTCTTCTCAACATTTCTCTGACCAAAGAGGGTGTGTGTTGAGCAGATACCCATACACTGTTAAAGGGACTGTACAGTACCAGTTGAGGTGGGGATTCATGTTTTGAACATTCCTAAGTGAGATCATGAGAAACCTTTTATGAAATATGAAAGAGCATGTAGTTTTAAGAAGGATTCAACGTTTATTTGATGAAAATTGTTTTTCAAATGGCTGAGATATCCAAAAAAGTGATGATAATAATAAAAGGCGACAGGCCACACCTTTCATTAGGATCTCTTTGTTTCACCTTGTTTTTTGGATATCGCGGCCATTTCAAAACCGATTTTCATCAAATAAACTTTTGATACCCATTAGAATTTAATGCTCTTTGACATCTCAAAG
The DNA here is from genome assembly GCF_040938485.1 of Diadema antillarum. Taxonomy (NCBI): domain Eukaryota; kingdom Metazoa; phylum Echinodermata; class Echinoidea; order Diadematoida; family Diadematidae; genus Diadema; species Diadema antillarum. The sequence continues at coordinate 2,378,139 of NW_027270942.1, read as the reverse complement.
AGTGGTTTCTGAATATCTCACAAAACGTTAAAAGCTAAATCCTCACCTCGACCAGAACTGTACACACCCTTTAATAATAGTGAGCATATTTGCCCTGTCATAGAACAATGCATTTCAGCCTCAAGGTTGAAGGTGCAGTGTTGCCCGTGAATTGACAAACTTTTTTTTTTAAAAATAGCAGGAGGGATATGAAGTGATGAAGGAAATTCGTTTGAATGCTGACCCCAGTAGTACATTGTAATGAGGATGTGGTGCAAAATGTGCAATATTCGTAGGTCAACACTGACAGTTGTGAGTTAAAGATACAATATAGCTGAATGTCCTGAAGCTTACTTTTTTAGTGGATGTTCTTTTTTTTTTTTCATTATTTTGTATGGAGCTTGTGTTGAAACTTATTCATTTTTCTGTATTACTTTTACAGGTTAATAGGTACATGTAAGCAATATTTGAAAAAAAATGATGCTATAATATCTCTTAAATCAAATTGCCTTGCATACTTTTTTTCTCCTTGTACATAATTTCTTCTTCTTTTTCTTCTTCTTCTTCTTCTTCTTCTTCTTCTTCTTTTGTCAACAGGGCACAGTAAAATACCCTTAGAAAGATTGTGATTTGTAGAAGAAAGAATATGATGGCATGAATTTCGAACCGAGTGTTATTTAGAAAAGGACAGAAATCCACATGCATTGAGTAAAACACATAATTCCAAGACAGTACAGGAAACAGATTTCACGAAGGGATTTAATGTCTTGTTTTAATGATATCCACATGATCTATGTTGCCCTTTTGGTTCTGTTCCGAGAGAGTACTCATGCCATTCCTCAGAGTTGTATTGTCCTTGGTAAGATTTGGTTTAAAAGGCAAGATATGCTGTATGTGCAATACAATTTTTGCTAGTGTAGTATTTCCCACATTTCAGGACTCGTGAGGCAAATGTTGTGAGCATTTGCATTCATGATCCAGAACCACAACACTGGAACAAGAAGTACATGTAGGTAGCATCCCTTTTCAAGAGAAATTTACCAATTTCCCACCTTTGAGACAATCAAATCTGTTTTTGTAAGGCTATATTTTTTTCCAGAGTTTTTAATTTCACAAACATTATAGTGTATAGCAAAAGAGTTCGGTTTAGCCCAGCATAAACAACACGCTGTATTTGCATCTATTCATATTCTGATTGATGTTATGCATCGGTTGATGGCACATGCAGTTGACTATGGAATGGGGATACATGTACAGCTTGACTGCTTTCACACAGGCAGATTACCAACCTTACCCTTCTTTGTCAGCACGCAAAAAAAAAGAATCTCGTTTGGGGGCATTGAAGGTTCTTGGAGAATAGTGGGAGGAACGGGTTTAATACAGCCGTGTACAAACTAAATTGGCATACCTAGGAATAACACGGATCATGTGTTCAATGCAATTCTTAGTGTTTATTCAAGCACTGAGGGGTTTATGCACACTATCTCACAAATTCCATGGGACTTACAGATACAGTACATGTTATCACTTAGCTCTTCACTTGGCATGTTCCAAATTTGTAGGAACATGCTGCTGTAAGGGTGTGCCTCCATACGAATATTGTGTAATTCACATATTTGTGCAATTGGCACACAGTCATTGTCCATGCTTACAGATTTTGATTGATCATATGTGACTCTGCACCTCAAAACAAACAAAAAGTCGCCAGACATGAATTTTCAGTTAAGACCATTTTCTGAAAGAGCAGACTTTAAGCGTTAAAATGATGTATAAATCAAATCAAATGGACTCTCCTAACCTATCTACATATTGGAAAGAAAGCACAAAGTCAGGAAAAGTGTGAACTGAGAAAAGAGGCTCTGAAGTACCGTGTCTATTCAAGCGCTTAATCTTTACCAAACCGTGCTGGCTGTGCGATGAATGGGACAAAAAACAGGAAGTAAACTACCAGAGTAACAACAATGAAGGGATTATTAGATTAAACTGAAATTGATCATGCCTCATTAACACATTCTGACCATAATCAATGCCAACTTTCAAAGCAGTAGCACTATCCTTTAAAAAGTTATTAGAGTTGAAAGTGAAGAGTGTGGACAAGGTTTTTCAGAAATGAAAAAGGGATTCTAAAGACACACATAATCACACTATTCTACCAAAAATGTTCGAGATAAACTGCTAAAAAACACACTTTCCTGCCCGTTTTATGATACCAAATTTTAGCATAATTTAAAAGAAGACCAGCTCTTTCAGAAAATATGAAAAAGTCCAGTTCGGCTAGGTTGACCCATTTCACTATTTTCAGTCCTCACGCAAAATCAGTGTGTGCGACTTTATGTTTGTTTTGAGGTGCACGGTCACATATTGTATGCACGAACGATGTGTTTCCGACGTAATTCCCCAACATCCAAAGTTTGCCTGTTGACAAGTCTTTTACCAGAAAGTTGTTCATCACAGAGTCTTCAAAGGATTATCTTCGTGGCATTTGGCTGAAGACTCAGTGGGCACATTAAGGGCTGATATGATGAACACTGAAGATAATTTCTTTAGTGTATGATCTCTTCACGAATGAATGAAAAACAAGGGTGGACACTATGATAATTTGAGTACGAGATTGAAATTCTCAAAGATCATGTTCTATTGTTGTGTCCCATTAGCAAATTATGACACAATGTAGACTTTTACAACAGGGGTTGTGACAACTGTGGGCAAAAAAAAAACAACAAAAAAAAAAACCTACTTAAAATGAATGCCATGCATACAAATGTACATTCTAGTAAAATATTATTATTTTTACAAAACTATCAATGGGGGTCGCAAAAAAGAACTATTTATTTTGTACTGTGAGGTTTATTTATGTGCTCATACTCTGAGGCTCATTGATTGTGTTACTTTTTTTTTTTTTTTTTGTTCTAAATCTTATTGTTATTTTGTGTTCAGCTTGTACTGTTGTATTGAACATTTACTGATTACGTGTACATGTATGCCATCTTTTGAATTTCTTCATCGATTCTGTACAAGTACTGGTACATAAAAAAGGGGGGTGCACTGTTATATTTATTGTTTCTGCCTGCAAAGTACTATTTATGTGTCACACAAGGTGATTATACTCAGCACTGTAATAAATCAAATGGATTAAAACCATTTTTGTACAAACAAAATCCACCATAGAAAGTGCTCTATTATTATGTGAAATAATGGTCTGGAAGTAACCTGTAACAGACCATACATGCAAAATGTCACTACATGTACATGTATATTATTCCTCATATTTTTGTGTGTGTTTCTATTTTGTACAGACAATGACCTTTCTATTATAAGTGCAGCAGAGAACATCAGTGTACATAAAAAGCATTTTTTTCCAATGCAATCAATGCAAGGCTGTGTACAGGATCAGTAAATGTGTTATGGAAAGTTTTGTGCGTCAAGAGCCATCATGTGAATCCCACACGAAGTAGTGGTGGTGGGTGTTTTTGATTGTCGAAACAACTGCATGTAGATGTCACAGGACCAAGATACTTGTGTCACGCCACCGCATAGAACTTGACCATTTTGACGAGGCTAATTAAACCATGTCTTGATTGCAGACACATGCTGGTTGGATCTTGTTTGCTTGCTCTATGGTGTTGTTACTGCCACTGTTAAAGGGTGTGTACAGTTCTAGTCGAGATGAGGATTTAGCTTTTAACATTTTGCTGATATTCAGAAACCACTCTATGAGAGGTCAAAGAGCATGCAATTCTAAGGGGTATCAAAAGTTTATTTGATGAAAATCAGTTTTGAAATGGCCGAGATATCCCAAAAACAAGGTAAAACAAAAAGATCGTAATAAAAGTTGTGGCATGTAGTCTTTTATTATTATCACTTTTTTTGGATATCTCAGCCATTTGAAAACCAATTTTCATCAAATAAACGTTGAATCCTTCTTAAAATTACATGCTCTTCCATATTTCATAAGAGGGTTCTCATTATCTCACTTAGGAATGTAAAAAACATGAATCCCCACCTCAACCAGTCCTGTACGTCTACAGCCCCTTTAATACAACCATGCCATCCTGTACTTGATAATTTATCGACCGTTACATCACATATTGAATGGTCATTATAAATACTGGTGGATGATTAGTCATGATACAATCATGTGATCAATGCAGTGAGGATCAAAATCATTACATTGCGATCTGCGACATCAGGTCAGGTATTAATATAATTTTAAAATTTGTCTGGCTGCCGACGGGATGCACAACAAGCAGCTTTGCAAAACTAGTATGACTCCATGCTGGAATGAAATGAGATGTATCTACAGCGTATCTGTTGTAATATAACATTTGGCAGTTCCCTGGGACTTTATTTCTTTATTATTACTTTATTTATCCTCAACACAATATTTTCCTGTAGCGCTGAGCACTTTAGGAAAATATAGATGTCATGTGTTTTATTACTCCCCTCTAAAGAGCCAATATCTTTTATGGTAGTGGTGTGATGCTGATATTTTTACCAAACGCTTTTGTCATCCTGGGAAGGATGATATCATTTTGTGACAATGAAGACAATAGATGTCACACGATGCCAGCTTGGTGGTAGGAGCCTTTGACCTTAGGTCCTCCACAGCTTTATAGTCTGCTCGGCATATGTGTGTCTTGCTCAGGTTGTTGTGGGCCGCCTGTCAACACAACCCAAGCAACACACACGTCTGCCAGCAGATTACAAAGCTGATGGAGACCCCAAGGTCGAAGACTGCTACCACCAAGCTGGCATCCTGCAACATCAATTGTGACCCTGCATCACAAAACAAACAGAAAGTCACCAAATATGAAATTTGAGTTAAGAGCATATTCTGAAAGAGCAGACTTTAAGCTTTAAAATGATATATAACTCAAATCAAATGGACTTTCCTAACCTATCTAAATATTGGAAAGAAAGCACACACTCTGGAAAAGTGTGAATTGAGAAAAGAGGCTCTGAAGTACAGTGTCTATTCAAGCACTTAATTTTTACCAAGCTGTGCTGGCTGTGCGATGAATGGGACAAAAAACAGGATGTAAACCACCAGAGTAAAACAATGAAGAGATTATCAGATTAAACTGAAATTGAATATGCCTTATTAACACATTCTGTCCATAATTAATGCCAACTTTTACAGCAGTAGCATTATTCTTCAAAAAGTTATTACCTTGAGTTGAAAGTGAAGAGTGTGTACAAGGTTTTTAAGAAATGAAAAGGGGACTCTAAAGACACACCTAATCACACTATTCTACAAAAAAATGTTCGAGATAAACTGCTAAAAAATCATTCTTTCCTGCGTGTTTTATGATCCCAAATTTTAGCATAATGTACAAGAAGACTTGCTCTTTCAGAAAATATGAAAATGTCAAGATCGGCTAGGTTGACCCATTTCACCTATTATCAGTCCTCACACAAAATCAGTGTGTGCGACTTTTTGTTTTATGATGCACGGTCACAATTGTCTTCATTGTCACACTTATAAAGCTGGATAAAGATTTGGGGTGACATTATTATAAAGATGATGACTGGCTGGGGAGGGAACATACCAAATGTTCCACCCGAAATAGCATTTCAAACCCTGAGGGTGGAACGTTTGGACAAGAAAAGTCATCATCTGTTATATTACATGGGTTAGTCAAATATGTCAAAGTACGTCAGAGTCAACCACCAGCACAACACACTCGATCGCTCGCTCGTCGCGCAGAGCCAAATTCACTGTGCGCGCGGTCCTAGGCCTTCTGTCATTTCATGTGTTACGTGAAAATGTTTTCCCATGGGAGAACATTACGAAAAATGTTAACATTACAAAAAACATAACAAATGTGCCTCCATCACATGACTGTGTTGAGCCAATCACTAACTGGTATTTGACTAACCCATTTGATATAACAATTGTGTCTCCTCAAAGTTTTCTACTCCTGTAAAAGTGGATATTTTCGCGGGGAGAATTTTTCGCACTCAGCCGGGTAAGAAAAGTTAAGCATGTTTTTAAGGTGAAAACAAAGTTCTGGTAAGGGCTTGAAAACCTGTCCGGCACCATTTCATATTTGCTTGCAATATTCGAAAGAGTCTACAAAGAAACATATCTGGCTGACGCGGTTTGCCGGAATGATGAGTCGTTTTGGAGTATTTTGAGAAAAATAATAAAAGTCGGAAAACCGACTTTTATTCCAGAAGGCTCCAGACTAACTCGGTCTCAAGGAAAACTCGCCCCTATTTCAGACAATTGACACGCAGTTCGTGATCGCCATATTTATTTCTACTGTATAATATACCAAACGAGGCCTAACTGAACAGACAGGAAAGTGCGTGCTAATCCTGTACAAAACAAATGGACAGCGCGCGGTCCTCAAGCCTATACGCACACCACCTCAGTCGCTGAGACGCGCGGTCTTTGAAGTTTTTGTTGTTTATCAAGCGTCTTTGATTGTTTTTAGAGGTGCTTGATAGGCGCACACTAATTTTGCATGCGCGCCAAAGAGGTTTTTGATGCGCGTGTCGTAACAACTCGGACCATTACTGCGAGTAGCCAGAACGCGAAGCGCTACAATGTAGTTTATACAGGCCGCTCCCATAGTACAACACTGTACAATCCAGAGGGACAACCAATACTAGTACAACACAGCCCGCCATCAAAGCGAGGCCGAGTTATCCCCCGAGTCCGAGTTTAGCCTGACCCCGTTCGGGTAAGTTCTGAGTCTGAAACTTTTTGGTTAATATTTCACATTTTCGTCGTTACCCATCGAATATCTTGTTATTTCAGCGTTATTCCGCACATTTCCTAGGCATACATTGTACGTTCACATTTGGTAGCGAATTTTGATAACTTTTGCAGGCGTACCAGAACTTTATTTGGGCTTTAATTCCACAGAATCATGGCAAGTACAAATATTTGCGTGCTTTTATTTTCGTGCTAGTTTCTGGTTACACGAAATGCATGAAAATTTCCACCTTTACAGTAATAAACTCCCTTTCAATCGCATGCTTTACCATTAACATACTGTTTTGTAGCTGACATATGATATAAGTTTATATATATATATATATATATATATATATATATATACCTGTATATATATATATATATATATTTTATACACATATATATGCAATCTGTCAATTGTATTTACGCAGAAAATTTTTTTGCAAAAACCATGGTTTAAATTTGAACCACCTCCATGAATTTGGGCCTACACTTTCTTACTGCGAAGGCCCAAATTCAGGCTTGTGCAAGGAAACTGGCATCCCCAATGTACATTTTATGTATGGGTGTGTGTGTCATACTTTTATATTACAGACACAATCTATATCGGGTCTGCAAACAATCACACACTAAAAATCAGGGATATTCCACAGAGCAATCAGACACACGCATCTACATGGGGAAAAAACAATGCCTGAATTGGGGAGATTTTCATTATCCTCTTGTCTCGACATGAAGAGATGAAGTGAAGTCTTTGGGAAGCCTCTTGCAGAACCAGGGAGAATTGGCAGCTCTGTGTGCATACACGAGAGACTGTGAGGGAATTGGGGGGAAATTGAATGTGGAGAAAATGGGCATGTTAATTGGCATGTACCCAAAATGTTTGGGCGCAGAATAACAACAGCTTGGGGAGCAGTGTGTCAAGATTGTGTTTGGAACATGCAGAATTATTGAGTTAAAAAGTCATCGGATGGAGATTCCAACGAGAACAATGACTTGTTTACAGCTCAGGTTTTAATGTCTGCAGAAAAAGCTTGTTACACCCAAAACAAGCACTTTAATGAGCTCATAATATGAATGTGAATATACAAATGCACAGAAAATAAAGCAAAGCGTTCAATTCGACAAACACTTCAGCCAGCTGGTCATTCATTTATCTAGTATTTACAAACATTTCATACATGTCTTTCTTATTCATATCTGAGCTTTTGACAGTGAAGTTCCCTCATTAAAGAGTATTAAGTTGCCCTGTGGCTGGGTTTTAGAGGGCTCTGTCTCGTAACACTCGCCTATTCTGATCTTGCTAGTGCAGTGACAATACAATAAGGGGACTGCAGCCACTCCCCACAAAGCAGACAAAAATTGATGAGTTTCGAGAGTTCTGCCCTTTTTTTATCTGTGAATGGACCTCTTACAGAACTCAAACCAGAGACACACATTGGGTGATTTCAAGTTTGGTGCTAGTACTAGTGCTAGTGCTATCTCCAAAACAACTGCCTTAGATCGAGCTCCAACACTGACAGTCAGATTAACGCAAGCGATACCGATCACAATCATAGATCCAAACACTAGGTGTTGGCATCAAACCGCCACTAAGTCTGCGGGGAATTGCGTGATGAAAAAAAGTGATGGCGCGTGGTTCAAGCCAAATATTAAAAGATGTCATCATGACTGCTCGATAGTTTTAGACGCATAATGGGGACGATGGATTAAAATTCCACAAATTTTATCCCTTCTGCAAAACACTATGATCTTCATTTTGCTGCCAGGCTGAGTGTTCTTGTACGTTACACAGGCGACCATTGCATTAGCATAGACTTTGCACGTACAACGTGCATCTATTATGGACATGAATGTGGGTCTTGCACAGCAATGCTAACATCAACACCAAATTTAAATGGCAAAGTTGATAATCCCTAAGGGCTAAATATTAGCCAATGGGGAAAAAGCACATAAATCACCAACACAAATGGTGGAGCTTGGTTCAGCAGACGACATTAAACACCGAGGCCAACACCAACTGCGGGAAATATGTCATAATTTTTAGGTCAACCTCTCAACAACGACTGATTCCAAGTTGGGTTTAGTGGCTGGTGCTTGTGTTGAGATAGCACCAGCACCGAACTTGAAATCACCCACAATGTGTCAGATACTGTTTATTTTCAGTGATCAGAAAATTATGAATGTTGAAATTCAGTTGTATCAATAACAAGATCTCATCCTTATTCATAGCACTGAATTGCTCTTGTTGGTGTATATATTTCTCACATCAAGATTTAATCAACTTGTCAAATACCTTTTGAATAGTAGACCACAAAACACTGACATTTTGATCATTGCAAAACTATTGAGAAATTCCCTACTGCTTACAGCAAAACAAGATGTTAACATGCATTTTAATTTTGCGAGAGCCAAGATTCGCGAAAGTAAAATGCTTGTGAAGGTTCTTGTGTATGCATTATCGCCAGAGGCACTTCGTGAAAATTTCATGCCGTGAAAAAGGCCGTTGGCTTCAATTCGCGAAAATTTCATGCTGCGAAAATATCAGGTTTTACAGCATTTAGGAAGCCAATAATTACCCAGGCCCTCTCTAGCAAAACAAATATAGGGGAATCTCTTCAAAAGGGCCTAAATGCCATGATCCTTTCCTTGTTATATTGGGTTTCTCACTATATCAAGGTAAAACAACACAGAAATACCACAGAGTTGGGATCTTCAAGATCAGCTTGTTATAGGAGGGTTTTCGTTGTATCCAACCTCTGCAGAACAAGATTCCACCATACATGCAATTGGAGGCAAACAGATTTTTCTTCGTCACTCAGAGTACCTGTAACACACCTCTCTTATTCTCTAACAGATCCAAAAAAACTTGAATGCTTGATTAGGACCAAATCTCTGCTACTCCAATACAGTGCACTCCTGTTATACAGAACACGGTAATAACAAAATTTGCCTTACAACGAAGTAAAAATTCAGGTAATAAAATTGTTGTCCATATGTCATCATTTCCTTTACTGTATATTTCATGAGTTTTTATTTTCGTGAGTCAGGTGCTATTCACGAAAATAATGACTCTGATCCTGATATGAATGTTACGCACACATACACATTTCTTCGTTAAGTACAGTGCTCCATGATCGCGAATTTAACCACTGGCGAAATCATTGTGAAGTCCCGATTTGCGAAAATTCAGACTTGCTAAATATATGGCGTATACAGTATTTGTTTGCCTATAATTTATACGATGCTGAAATTTCAAAATAACACAAGATTTCTGTTGGTCCCGAGGTCTTTGTTATAAGGGAAGTCGCCTGAATGTAAAATCTAAAGTTCATTGTCTCTGCGCAGCCTGTATATGTACATGGAAGGCTTGGCCTGTGCCCTGCAGTGTTCCTCCCTTCCTCATACAAGTCCATTCTTCACTAGGTTCCTCCACTTGTCCTTCAGGTGGATGTTGGTGCGGTGGTCGAAGTCGTACGCCACCAGGATGTCGGCCCACCGGCCAACCCCGAAGCGTGCCACGCCCTCCTTCAGGTACTCAACCTCCTCGTCGCTCCACGGCCGGCGGAGCGGGTGGGCGGAGGGCGAGCTGTCGCGGAGCAGGCTCCGCCTCTTCCGCGGCGTGCTGAGCTTCTGGCGGTCTGGATTGATAAATAAGAGGAGGCTTGTGATAGCTTGGAAAGCCTGAGTTTAAACTTTAGCTGTTGTGGTCCTTCCAAGCCTATTGCTGATGCTTTTGATTTGACATGTTTTTTTTTTTTTTTTTTTTTTATAACAATGTCCTTGCAACCAACGGCAGAATTGTGAGTCTTACATCAGACTCATAAAAACAAAATACATCCAAATACCTACACACACACACACAAAAAGTACACATAACTATTCATGGTGAAGCAAAGTACAATTGCTCTACAAAATATGAAATTATATTATCTTGGAAGGGAATCCTGAAAAGATAATTGTAAGTGGTATGTATTGTGTATAAGAAACAATTAAAAAGGATAGCTGTCATGCCTACTCTTCCTCTATCTCTCTCTATGAACAATTCACTCCAATATCTTTATTTAGTAAAGGCCCGGTCACACTGCCCAAAAGTCGCCTAAATGCATGAATCACGCAAGAAATTTGGTTGTGCATGCTTGTCCATCCAGAATTTTTGCTGAGCTATGCGATGAAAATCAATTACGTAAAACGGCGCAATACCGCGTAAACTTTTACGCGAAGCCGAGTTTTGAGCTGCTCAAAACATGGAATCCCGTAAAGCGCCAATCCGGCTCACATCGGCGGATAACTACGAAAGTTCCACGTCAGACAAACTCATGAAATGTGCAAATCGCGCATGTATAGCGTGAGGCTGGAATTTCCTACGTGAGTCATGCGTTTACGCGACTTTTGGGCAGTGTGACTGGGCCCTTAGATTATCAAAAATCATGCCAATACTACATATTTACAACAGCAAAACACATTGATTTGCATACACTTCATGTATTATATCTTGTGAAAAACACAGATGGAGATTTACATGGCTAGATGCACCTCAGCTGCACACAGAAGGGTGAAAATGATCACGTTTTGTGTGAGGATGTCTATGAATGTTGGGGTGGGGGTTCAATCTGTGGAGATAAACCTTTGTGTATCATTACGGATCATTTGCTAAATCACTGTCAAGGGAATGAAATCTGGATATTTTATCCATGGCAAAAAATAACGCACACAAACTAGCCCCAGGTGTATTTGATGCAAACAGGCATTGATATTTGAATGGCAACGTATAGTTCCTGGCTCTACACAGGGTATTAAGCACGCGTATTGAGAAAGAGAAAAAAAAATTCACAAATTATTTGCGAATATTGATAAACTTCAGGAAATTTGTTGACCTGCAAATCAAGAGGAGCAAAAACTTGCACTCACAGATACTAGGTCTGTCGTCCTCTTCCTCATCAGAGGAGGTCCAGGTAGCTGCCTCGCCCCCATTCGCCGTGGCCGGTCTCCTCCGCTTCATATAATGAACGTCACGAATGCTCTTCCCCCTGTTCGTTGGCCAAGATTGAGAAGAGGAAGCAGATTGCTGATGGAATTATACATTTTCATGTCTTCATCGAGTGCTTACATTGACCTACACACACAAATGAAGAGGAGATGTCTTGAACTCCAAACTCTCCCAATGTTTTGGTACACTCAAAATGTTATCAACATCACATTTGTTGGTCAAAAATTGAGAGACTGTAGTCCCTTCACCATTACAAATCATCATTGCTGGGTTGCTATACAATTCCAATATAAATATGTATGTTAAGTACAGACATGACTAATTATGTTGGTTTCACAACAAATTAAAGCAACTTCGTGACGAATAAAATGTGACCCGCTACAACAAAAGGATCCAAAAGTTGGGGGAGGTCGATTTTCTGACAATGACATTACATTATTCCCTTACTCTTCCACTTTAATTTCTTATGTAACACAACTCATAAAAATACTTTGTTGCGGAGATATCGATAATTTTATGAGAGCATGTAAAATGGTCTAGGAAATCAGCATTTCGAGAAAAGCACCTTCAAAGTTTTCTTTCTGATGCAATCATGATCACAGGGAGGTTTTCACCTCTTGATAATAGAAAGTATGCTCCTAGCAACCTCTGCGATGTTCATTAAAGCTTAGCGCCAGCGGTCTACACATGACCGATCAATAACCAGGAATGCACACACTGACCAATAAGATCACTCACTCGTTAATCGGGGCGGAGTCTATCTGCGGCGCTAAATCCAATCTTTGGACAATCATGTTTCTGTTCCATTGAAAGTCGGAAAATCATGGCTCAGAAAATCGCTAATATTTTGCCTTTCCTTTGATCATTTAGCTTCGAAATTTCAGCAGATGATAGACGAAACATCAGACTACTAAATTATGTCAAAAACATATATTCAATAGTTTTGACCGATATTGATGATTTGACTTCAAACTTGGGGTTTCTCGGCTTAGCCATCAGCGACTTTCGGATCCTTTTGCTGTGGCGGGTCACATATTGTATAACAAGCTCAATGGGAAACTTGTGAGGTGCTGCATGTACAGGATTGTGGCTGCTCCTAACATCATTATCTACTGAAAGGATCAGGATTAGGGTTGTGATAGAGATTTAGGCTTTAATAGTTTGATGTGAGGATTAAGATTATGGTTAGGGTTATGTTTGTGGGTAGAATTTATGCTTGGTTTAGAGTGCAGATATTTCATTCATGGGAGCAATTATCACAGAAGCAAATGCCATGGAACCAGCGGTCAAATAATGCTCTTGTGTATCAAATGTAAAACATAGTTCTCAGTAGAGAACGAAATTCATCTTTCCACCATTTGTAATGTGCTTGCAATTTATCGAAAAGGTCTACCAAGAAGCTTCTCTGGTTGACACACTTTGGCAGTTATGAATAAGTGTTTTGGAGTATTTTGAGATTTAAAAAAAAGTAAAATAATTTAGATCAGAGTACCAAACTTTTATTCCTGATGAGCCCTCTCCGTTCAGTTGTGAGTAGTTATCACATTACATGATGATTGATTGTGCCCTAGCAATCGTATTTGCCAAGTATAAGCTGCATGCAATTCACTTCTTGCACCAAAGATCAATGGAGACTGCTATGGCCCGATTTACTGTACGAGCTGAAATTTTCACATACAGATATTTTCACGAATTGCTACTTGGAGGACATTTTTGCGTGTCGTTAATTTCGCGGTTGCAAGGGTCTAACTGAACTTAGTTATTCGTGCGTTGTTATTTTCGAGTGTTGTTATTTTCGCGGTTCAAAGGCTATTCACAAAATTCGCAAAAATAAAACCACTGCGAAAATTTCAGCTCGTACAGTACTGATTGTTGATAATTTATTTTACAACATTACGGAGCAACTACAATCAGATATGTTCTCTGATTGTAATACAGTCGGTGTACCTTTTTGGCTAATATTTAGAATTTTCATAGTTACCCAACTGAAATTGAGCTATCACTAACGGCATTATTTCACACAGACAGACTTTATATTCATAGTGTCCATTTTAGAGCAGAAATTGACAGTTTCTGCAGGCATGGTGTGGAATTGCATTTTCATAATCTTATTAAGCTGGAAAAAGAAAATTCATGATAACGCTTCAATGTCTGACCTCTTTCTTGGGGATGCAGCATCAGACGTTTCTGAGGTGTCGCCTGTTGCACTATGATTTTGTTCCCCTGAAAGTAAGAAGTGAATAAACAAATGCAAATGGCAACTCTATCATGCAATTTACAATGCCAGTATTGTCAATTATTCAAATGACATCAATCAAATTATCGACAGGTTGCCCAGATTTGGAAATAATGATGGGACGGCTTTCAAAAATGACAACTGCAAAGATGTGGACTTATCACTACATGCTGAATTACTATTTGGCAGATGCACCCACAATGAGAGTACACAATGCTACTGTACGCCATTTGCCGCTGTTCGACATCAACACTTGCGTGTCTGCCACATTACAGCAATTCTTGCAAGTATAAAGTCGATGTGGCGTGGCGGTTTTCTTCCTCTACGTGGGCGAGGGCACCTCAAGGAAATAACATCAGATACAATCTGCTCTTTGACGTGAAAACAATGACTAAGTTTTCTACATCTCCAGTTACACTTTCACGTCAAGTACGCACATGGAAATTTAAAAGCGTAGATGAAAGTGCCCTCTAATGCAAAACGAAAATGTCTCAAAGTTTGGTTGTTTTGAATCACCAGTACAATGAACTTTCTTTCTTTTTAGTTGCTTCAGTAACTCTGAGGTGCCAGCATTCTTTAGAAAAAAACAGAAAGAAAAATTAAATAGACTGGCACGTTCGCATCATCACACGTAAACTCAAAGTCTCGTAATCTCTACAAAGAATGGAAAAGGACTGTACAGGCACCACAGTACGCATACCTTGTACTCTCAACATGCCTACCTCTGAACCCATTTCAACATTGTGGATCTATGAAATAATCATTTTTGTTATTGAACTGAATACTGCATAAATCAAATATTTCACGAGGTTTTTATTTTTGCAAATTTCATGAGTCGGGTGCTATTCACGAGTCACGTGCTACTTGCGACTTTAAAAATGCTGAAAAATATTGAATCTGATCCTAACATTAATGTGACATGCATGCATAACATTTTTCCGTTCAGTACTGTACTGCACGATTGCAAATGTAACCACTTGCAAAATTGTTAGAAAATCCCAATTCGGGTAGCTACATATATGGCATAATTATAGACAGTGTACTGTATACGCCATATATATCGCAAGTCTAAATTTTCGCGAATCGAGACTTCCCGACGATTTCGCGAGTGGTTAAATTCGCGATCGTGGAGTCCTGTACTGAACGGAGAAAGTGTGTATGCATACGTCACATTCATATCAGGATCAGAGTCAATAGTTTCGCGTGTTTTTAATTTCGCGAATAGCACCTGACTCGCGAAATTCGCGAAAATAAAAACCTTGCGAAATATTCAGCGTATACAGTATATGTTTTACGTGACTGCTAAAGGAAGCAATAAATGCTTGTTAAAGTAAGCAACTGTGGGACCGACAGCTTGAAGTCCCTCCTGAACGACTAGGCAGTGAGGATAAAGTACCTTGCACAGGGGTACAACTGCAGCAGCCAAAGGGGCTTGAACCAGGGACCTTGTGATTGAGAGTCCCAGGCCTTATCCACTGAGTCACATCAGCTCCTCTGTTTCTTGAGTCAGAGTTGGCATGTTTTTAAAAAAAAGAGTGTGGGCCATTCACTGGAGGCTGCCCTTATCAGTGCTTTCTGGAATAATTGGGCACATCTGGGCAATAGTTAGGTGGTGGGGATTTTTTTTTTTTTTTGCAAGCGGCATGTTCAGTGCCACTCGTACACTCTCGTGTGCCACATGCATGGGCAAACAGTCCTCAAAGGTACTATAGCTAGGAATGAAGGAATCGCCTGAGAACACACAAGACGCAAGATCTGATTTAAAAAAAAACACACAATACAATGGCAGAAATTTCTCTCACCAACCCTGTGACAAGAGCTTGGAAACAACTTCTGCTCGCCACCTATAAATTATGTTCCTGTTCTAAACAGTCAACAATAGCACAAGTATGACAACGCCAACGCCCCCGCAAATCACACACGACACACACAACACCTTCCATACAAGCAATACAGACTACGTTTCTTGCTACCGAGACCAATCTCTGAAAGAACTGTGACTGCGTGAAGAGTTTCTGCAATAAACACACGGAAGGGACCCACTTGGATTACAATCTCTGTCCATCTTTGAAACTATTGAGTTTCTATAGACACTTTCTTTTTTTTTTTTGGCCAGATTTAGATGTTACATATACTGCAGTTATGTTGTTGCGTGCGATGAGCATGTGATGTGCACCGCATATTGATAAAGTGTAATGTGAACAAGCTATATGTCTGGTTGCGAATCTTCGTACTGTGTACTAGAAAGTTGATCAGTTATCATGTATATACTGTAACAGTGGCTATTTTCGTGCGAGTAATTTTTTTTTCTGTTGGCTTAGTAAGACGAAGTTCGCATATTTTTAATTCCATGGAATCAAGACATTTATTAGCGGAACATATGACTTACGAAAATATTTATGTTTTTATTTTCCCGCTGATTTCTGGTTGCGCAAAATGCGCTAAAAATTTCCACACTGCGAAAAATTTCCACTATTACAGTATATACAATCATTTGAGTACAAATCTTCAAGGACCCAGTCAGTACCATGGCATGACATTTCACACCATGCATGCTAGCCTAGATTTACCTTACAGCCAGTTTTGAAGAGTGTAACACATTGAAGCATACCTGGTAATTATCATCATATCACAAGGCACAGAAAGAAAACAAAGAAACAGAATGAGCCATAGGGGAACAAAAGATAGACAAGAGAGCAAGTGAGACAGATAGAGGGGGGGGGGGGGGGAGAGGGAGAGAGAATGAAACTTGAAGACAATGCTTTGTCGTGAGAGAGGTAAAGTACACCTCAATACTGAAACTCGGCATACACTTGAGAGCACTCCTAGGGCACGGAAAGAAAACAATCCCATCACAGCCACACCTGCGCCTATCATTGTTCTGTGCAAGATGAGCTGCTCGACGAATGTCATTGTGAGTGCGTTTTATGTCCGCAAATTGTCTCCACGCATATATGACCATTGTGTCGAGAGCATCAGAGTCGAAATAGGAAATAAGATGGACAAATGCACTACACTGAATGATACATCTACTGGCACGGAGCTTGGTACATTCAGCTTGATATTTATTACCTATGTGCTTTTTTGTCCAATTTCTTCTTTGCAGAATAATAAATAGCCAGAAATAATGTCAGATATCACCTAATATTACTGTCCTCTATCTCCCTAAACTCAGTGCCTACCTTCCTTTT
Organism: Diadema antillarum; assembly: GCF_040938485.1. Taxonomy (NCBI): domain Eukaryota; kingdom Metazoa; phylum Echinodermata; class Echinoidea; order Diadematoida; family Diadematidae; genus Diadema; species Diadema antillarum. The sequence goes on along the minus strand of NW_027270942.1, from coordinate 2,361,037 downwards.
CACAAACAAGGAATGTGTTCTGTAGATACAATTCATGCACTTCACGAGCACAATAATTTGTGAATGGGGACTTGTGGAATGACTTTGCAAGTGGTTTCAATTTGTGATTGAGAACCCAAGCGACAGACTACGAAATGAGTAACAACCCTAAGTTTTGATACCAATTTTCCACCTTGGGAGATGTGACATATTGCATATCACATCTGTCATGGACGGCAATATTTACGCAAGCTGTTATTTTTTCGCACACATCAGTCCAATTGCAACAAAATACAAATATTTTGTAACAACACCATGAAATAAATGGCATCTTTAATACAGCAATCTACAGCTGTACAACTATACTGTAAAGAACTGCTTCGTGTGATCATCTGGCAAGCCCCAGGAAACCACATCTGCAGTTTCCCTTGTAATACCATCATGGAACTTCAATCCAAGGGTAAACATTTTCCTGTCACCAGTGAGTATCAAGCCTTTGAAGAGAACCCCCCCTCCCCCTCCCCCCTCCTCCTCCCCCCCCCCCCCCCCCCCTCGAAAGTTGTTACTCGCGTTACTTACTTCTTTGAGCACGGTTGTCGTCGCCACTGCCATCATTCTGAGAAATTGTCTGTTTAAAAGCAAAACACAACAAAAAAAGTAGAGCAGTCACTTACCACATGTACACATGCATCACAATAAAGCATGGGCGTGTGAAAATGCTATGAAAGTGCAAAACCACATTACTACTTGAGAGAAGGCTACACCCGCACATTTGCAATCAAAGTTCAAGCATGCACACACTGTACCATTTCAAAACAAAGCTGACATTGGGTGCAGAAAAAAAGAAATAGAAAGTTAGAGACAGATCCAAAACTGAAGCCTGCTGATAACAGAACTCCCCACCCAAAAAAAAAATGAAGGCATCGCTTGGCATTTTTTACTTCTGCATTTCGAAAGTTTATGCTGTAATGTCAAGACACTCTGTATAATTGCTCTCAAAGTATTAGCACACCAAAAAAAATTTTTTTATCTATAGCGAATAAAATCCAGACAAACAAACACAAAAATCCCTATGACTTAAAAGCGATCCATTTCTGCATCTTTGGGTAATGAAACTGACACTTCACACAACTGTTGTATCTGTCTAATCTGCCACCACTTGACACGCAATGTTCAATTTGCAAATATCTCCTGCCAAGAGCAAAGTTTGACAAAAGCAGAAAATAAAGATATGGCACCTACACTTACACAGTAATTACTGCTACTGCTTAATTACAGGCAATAAACAACTACAAGGAAAATTGATTGACAGTTACAATGCATAACACATACAGAGATAACTGAACAATAACTGTGTGGCCATATAATGACACTTGGACATGTTGTTGGGTATTGAACAACACATGCACATCTTCTTTTGTTTTAACACGCGCTGCAGGCATTCATTTATTAAGGCATATTATTCATGAACGTTCGAGGATTCGGCACCCTACCTTGGCCAGTTTGTCGGCGAGCTTCACGACGTCTCTCCACTCTCGGCCACACACCTGCCTGAGGGAGCCCATGGAGAACACCTTCTTGGTGGCTACCCTCTGCGCTTCCACTCTGCGCTTGGTTTTCATAATCTGTCCAACCAAAACAGACCACTTCACACAGGTTTACAGGCACTTCAAACTCATTCACAGCCGAAGGAATACCACTACCTGAAAAACTCAACTACAGCGCTACATGTTTACCCCAACTTTAACTTCCATAAACAAATGCGTGAACAATACATTGTTCAAAATCTTGCAACAGTAAAAATGGCAACGTTTAAACATGTGTCACACAGCCTATCACTTTGCTTTCTCTTTCTCAATCAACTTTGGCTACAGCAAGTCTGGCAAATACTGATGTTGCTTTCAGGCAACAAAATATGAAAACAGCATATAACAAAAACACCACAAAAGAACAAGACTTGGTGAGACGGCTTTCAATTTCTAACCTCAGTTCAAGGAACTTAAATAGAGGGGGGGGGGATGTGTAATCTGCCAATGCATTATTTTTTTCATAGTCCTCTCTATCGATGGAGGTCCATGAAGAACATTGTAAAAGGACAATAAAAAGAATTCACACAAAATATAACCCATAACTTTCACCATCAAGACATTGATAAATTAGTCCTGGACTAAAATTTTTCTATTCATATTTCTTGCAATATTTCAAGGGAGAGGATGTATGTTTAGGAAAAACTTCCTTTAAAAAGTTTAACACAGTTCTGTCTAATTCTGAGGATTTACACTCTAACATATCAACAACAAAAACAATATAATAGATACTTTAACAACTATGTGTAGTGTGCAAAGACTAGCTCTACACGTTTTTATTTTTGGTTGTCGTCAACGAAAAATATTTATTCAATCACGGAAGAGCTGCGTAATGCACGCAAAATAAGGAGAAAATGGGATAGATTCAGTCAAGCACCCCTAACCTTGGCCAGAAAGGGCATCCCAAAGCTGTCGTGTACTTGTCGCAAGACAGGAATGATCTCTTGGTAGAAATGTTCCTCAGTATTCTCCTGTTCTGCCTCTTCTGTCTTCTGTCCTTCAAGTAGTGACTTAATTAGCTCCTGCAAAGGGGTGGGGGGGGAGAGATCACTGTATTTCTCTACTACAAGTAGGAATTACTTTGTCACATTAAAGCACATAATCCTCATTCATTTATCAAGCAGTCTCTAGACATAACATGAAGTCAGGCAGCCTAGAATGGGATCCTGTAAAACACGATATTTTCGCGGCATGAAATTTTCGTGAATTGGGGCCGACAGCCTTTTTCGCGGCATGAAATTTTCGTGAGTTGCCTCTAACATTCAATGCATATAGTGTAGACAAGAACTTTCACGAGCATTTTAATTTCGCGAATCTTGGCTCTCGCGGAATTCGCAAAATTATAAAGTGCACGCAAATATTCCTCGTTTTACAGTATACTGAAGATGGATGTACAAACAAGGTGTGACTTCACCGCTGGTTTGGTGACGCAAAATCACGATTGGTGCTGGCTTTTTTTTACGATATCGCCCTCTACAGACGAACTTTGGTGAAAACTTGGAAAGGTTTACAGTACCACGGAGGTTCGCTGCTTTTCAACTTTACCCAGTTTTGGAGCACACTCGGTGAACTGTATGATGCAGAAATTAATGTTTTCCTCAAATCATTGAAATAGCTTAAAGACCTAAGCTAATGTATGGTTTACCTGATTCGCAGCAGTTACAGTTTGTAGTTCAATCACTTCCAACACAGTTTCACTTTCCAAAACAGAAAATCATTAGATAATCAGCATGATTTTACATTCTAACAATAATGCTCCTTTGTAAAATAATGATTTTAGATGGCTTGATGAAAGCAAGGCAGTTCTCATCCCGCTCAAACTTGCTCCATTTGACCATAATCACATTGTCTTTATTCTGGCTGGTTCACATAAGAATGCAGGGCACTTGTTTGCTTATTTACAGTTTTACGTACACTGTAAAACGAGGAATGTTCGTGTGCATTTTAATTTTGCGAGAGCCAAGATTCCCGAAATTAACTTGCACGCGAAAGTTCTTGTCTACACTATATGCATTGAATATTTAGAGGCAACTCGCGAAAATTTCATGCTGCGAAAAAGGCCGTCGGCTCCAATTCACGAAAATTTCATGCCGCGAAAATATTGTGTTTTACAGTATGCTTTTCGTGTCTTTTTTTTTCATAACAAATATGGCAAAAGTAGTTTAGAGCACGTGTCCCAACATGTACCCACTGTCCATGACTGTAAATTGGGATAATATGCCAAATTTGCTTTCACCTCCTAACTCTCCGACCTCCCCCCCACACACATACAGAATGCACACAATTTACAATAATTTCTGTGTCATTTTTTTTTTTTTACTTTCTATAATTGCAGCTGACAAAAGCCTAATGGTTACAAACTGTACATTACACCTCATGACCAGTCAGCTTTTTAAGGTTAACTGTTCAATAAAACAGTTGCTACCACATGCGACAATGATTATTCACTTAACCCATCAAAATACAGCTTGTGTTGTCAATATGTCTATTTTTACCTCCGCCAAGGGAGGAGGTTATGTTTTCGTTACCGTTGGTTTGTTTGTTCGTTTGTTTGTTTGTTTATCCGTGTGCAAAATAACTCAAAAAGTTGTGCACGGACTTGGCTGAAACTTGCAGGAATGGTTTAGAATGATACAAGTAACAGATGATTAAATTTTGGTAGTGATCAGAGAATTTTGGGGGAATTTATGAAGGATTTTTTTTATATTTTGGCAGGTAGGGTCAATGAACTTGGGAGTTCAGGCTGCACGTATTTGAGGTTTGCATGCGCGCACTAATGTGCGTGCTCTAGATTCTGCTAGGGCGAGGCGCGCCCCGCAGCTGAGGGTTTATGACGTAACAAAGGCTTCTATATTGGGAAATCGGGCGATTTTTCAGTGGGTGGAAATCACTGGTCTCTATGGAAGAGCAAGATCATCGGTGGAAAGTAACTGCTTGGCGGAGGTCTGCGCTCTCGGAGTGCTTTTCTAGTTTAAAAATGCGTTTGAACAAGTCGAATGGCCACAAAAAGAGATAATTACTTTGTCTGCATCGCTTCTCTTTTTCCTCGGCCAGAGTCTATCTGTCAAGCCTCGGGCACGGCTTACATAGCCCTCTTTCACCAGGAGCAAGACGGCCTGTAGAATAGGGGAAAAATGTGGAGATGTTCATCACAAACATCAGATTAACTGACTACTTGCCTGTGGCACTCATGACAAAATGGAAGATCACATAGTACATTTTCAAATAGAGAAAGACATGGATGCCTGTGCAATTGAATATCAGGAAGAAAAACTACTCATTATGGCAACACTTTCAATCTAGTTTGCAGCTGGCTACTGCAGAGATCACATTTCTGCAGTGGAAGAGCCCGTGTCATTCTCAACAACCCACGCTGAACAGCCTTGTCTTCTTAAGTTTCAGGAAAAGCAACTTCTGTCCAATGTACATGTATCTCTACTATGCAAGGGAACACTGAGTGACTAGAGTTATGCAAGGCTGCACACTAACCCATTTTTTTTCTACTGGTCTGACCTGTCTGTCGGACCAGTAGGTACCCAGTTTTTCCATTTTTTACTAGCCCATTCCTGAAAAAGTTACTGGTCCGACAGCAATTTTTACTAGTCCTGGACTGTCAGACCAGTGCCAGTGTGCAGCGTTGGGTTGTAGATGCCTTTCAAGTCTACATAGCAGAGCATCATGACAAGATACTTGCCTTAGAACTGAATACCTTTCTGTACACCACAGTTTCATCTCGCTCCATAAAATCTCACTCCATAAAACTTATACTGTAAATGCAGACATTTTCGTGGTACATTAATTTTCGAGTATTTCGTGCTACTATTGGCTAGTGTGAATTCTAAAACCCGCGAAAATATCGTCAAAATTTTCTCTGCACATTTCAAATGGGTTGACAATTGTGCAGCACGAATTCAAGAACCCGTGAATATGTTTTTGAGTCGCTCAGCACAAAGAATGGAATTTTGTTATAACCATGTTCGTTATAACAGGAGTGCACTGTATCAACGTTTACACTACTATATAGCTGCTCAGAGAACAAAGACTGGCATACATATGTGTACCATGCCAAAAACAAGCCATCCCAGCCCCCCGATAAAAAAAAAAAAAAAGCAAAGAAAAAGAGAAACATGTCACACTTTCTTTTACATATTGCCATACATACAGTGTTTATTCATCACTACATTTTCAAGTACACTATCATATCCCGCAATTTTTCTTTCCTTGTCAAACTCATCAAGAAGTTAAAAGAACAGAAAGTTGAAGTACTATCTTGTCAAAGATTTCTTAAGCAAGTATACCCTTGAACAAAGTACATTGTATCACGACATTGTCTGGCCCATGCATAAAAATACATGTCTAAAATACAAACACATCAAAAACTTGGTAAAAAGTTCCTTTGGATTTGTTGGGTTATGTGACAGTTCACCCCTCCAATCCCCTATCCCCATTGATTTTGATAGAGTCCTCACCTGCTTCTTAAAGGCCAGACGGAGAGAATCCCAGTCAACGTCAAGGGTGACAGCATTCTTGTGGTACTGGTCTATCAGCTGGTCTAGGTGCCCGACGGCAACCTCCAGCGGAGAGGGCGCTTCCTCCACGTTGCCTGCCTCCCACAGTTGGCGAAGGAGCTCCAGGAAGATGGCCCTCTCCGACTTTTGGTCAATCTTCGACTCAGTAAATGACAGAAGACCTGTACAGGGGGCAAATACATGCATACATATTATATCATAGATATACACAATATATTCTCTATAATACACAAATATGATAATGCCACCCATTGCAAACAATGCTGCTACATGTATGCGATATAACGCAAAGTTTATTCCAATACTGAGAAGGCGGCACATGATATATGCACACGCACTGTACATGAAACATGTTGCAGACCTCCCAACCTTTCCAAGTAAATGATTTGGCTCAAAGGGAAGAAAGAAAGAGCAGTTCCAATAGGAGTGTGTAGTAAAATTAGGAAACTCCCATGGGAACAAGCTGGGAGAATGGCAACAAATTCATATTCTTCCCTCCAAATTCAGAATGGTTGGGAAGTCTTTTGTTATAATTATGTTTAACACATACTTCGCAAATTCTCCAGCATACAGGTTCAATATCTTGGGAGGACGTTCTGCAATGTCAAATTCCCCCCCCCCCCCCCACCCGAAACAGGCTGAAGTTTGCAGACTACATCCTACCAGACCAATATGCACAGACTCCAATTACATTGTATGCTTTGAGGCTATTTTCTAGAAGGCTTCTGTTCTCCTGCTTGAGTTCTAAATTCTCCTGCTCAGGCTGTGTGTCTCCCAACCAACTTTGGTTTTGTCATTCAATGTGTTCAACACTAGTAAGGCAATAATTAGAAGATAGCACCAGAGAGCATCTACATGCATAATCCACCTACAGCTTCAAGAGCATGCTCTTAGGGGCCCTGGAAAACTGCTGCGAGGGATGTCTTGCTTTGAATTGAGCTGTGATGTGCACTATGCACACAAAGATCTATCATTGCTGTACGCATAATCACATAATCAGAGTCTCCAGTTTACTAGGGCCAGGGTCCAGGCAGGAGGATCTCCCACTTCATATATTTTATGCTTGGATGGGGATGGAGTCTCTGAATGATATGATTCATCGACCAACCCATCATGGAAAGTCCAAATGGACAGTACATCACAGCATGTAACATTTATACAATAGAGCCACAATTTGCAGAAACATAGAGTCTTAACATTAATGCAAATTTCTGTTTGACCACATCATGACTTACACTCACTAGGTTGGTAGTAATGTACCATACAAAGTGTACTTTCGTATCCATGTAGATATCTCAAATTCCACAGAACCAAATTGCACCAAAATCACAGAATATACCTAATAGCTTATTTCCAAGTACCGATGTGAATTTGAACCAAAGCTGTCATCCGAAAGCGTCAATATCGATGTCAACTTTCAAGATGTCGATCAAAACAAACTCACTCTTCATGTGAGATCACCACGTAGGCTACCTGCACAATTTAGAATTGAAGTTAGCCATCTAATATCATGTGAATGGGGACTCAATGCGGGGGCTAAAAATCAAAGTGCAATGACTGTAGCAAGTTGAAAGAAGTTGGTTATAAATTGAGAAAAATGCATGTGTGTGTGTGTGAGTGTGTGCAGTGTGTGTGTCTGTGTGTGTGTGTGGTCTCATGCCACCTAGGAACTGCATTTCTCATCCAACTTCATTCAACTTGCCATAAATCATTTGAACAGTAATTTTTTTTTTTTTTTTTTTTTGCTCTTGGTTACTTGAAAGATTTGTTGTATTATCTCAGATGGCTAACTCCAGTTTCAGATTGTGCAGGCAGCATACACTGCGATCAGTGACAAAATGAAAGTTGATGTCAATATTCAACAAAGTAAGCCATCTCATATTATGTGATGAATCTTTCAAGTAACCAGGAACAAATATCAATACATGTACAAGATGATTTTATGGCAAATTGAATTAAGTTAGATGAGAAATGCAGTTTCTACAATTGTACATTGTACATGTAGATTGCACAAGACCATAGACAGACAAACAGACAGACAAAAAAACATACATACACTGTGTATGCATAGAACTATTTCTCGATAAACTGACTTTTTTCAACTTGCCACATTTGAATTCATTGCACATTGAATTGTTGCTCCTGCATTGAGTCCCTGTTTACGATATTAGATGGCCAACTTCAGTTCTAGATTGTGTGCAGGCAGTCTATTAAAGTCATGATCTCTTGCAAACAGCAAGTTTGATGTGAGCAACTTCGTGAAAGTTGATGTCGGCATTGACGCTTCCCAATGACCAATTTGGTTAAAATTTATGTAATTGGAAATAAGCTACATTTGTATAAAGTGTATCCTGTGACTCTGGTGCAATTTGGTTCAGTGGAATTTGAGACATGGACACGGAAGTACATTACAATGTATTAGCACCAACATTTTTAACTTACTAGACTAGATATCAGAACTTAATCTAGTACTAGTAGACTTCATAATTATGTAGACCCTAGTATTGGCACCAACGTCCTCGCCAGGCGTTTTACGCGTGGCGGGTGCGCCACACGTAAATTTGTCATGTTTAGCGCATTACGAATATGAGATAAGAACAATGGTGGTATTTATAATTAAAGGACAGACGGATCAACTGAACGATCTGATGATATTGCAATAAAAATGAATTGTTTTAGGTGACATTAAGTACATGTATGACAATGGTTATTAATCATGATGATGATGGCAGCTGTCGTGTGTTTGCACTGTGTGCGCAGTGATCAGCAATTGCACTGTTTCAAGTTGTTGCTTGTTTTTTGCATGCTGTTAAGTTTTTTGGCACATGATTTGTGTGCCAAATATTGACGCCATCTACATGCAGGTTTCTGAATCTTTTGGCTTGTTCTCATTTTATTTTTCAAGGGGGGGTCCCAGGTCCGGTGCAGTGAAACGTTCCTCCAACTTGATTTTTCATCCTGTTTTTGTTCAGCGGTTGCATCTTCTGGACAATCCGGCTCTGTGCACTGAGCAGCCTCAAGAGGCCCAGTCCACTCCGATGCGTGAGAGGTGCTTACAGCGCTCCATATGCCAGAACCTGTTACCGACTCTTCACTAATCCGATATCCTACATAACTAGACCTAGAGTACACAGTCCTGCAGGGTTGTACAGTCCAGAGCTGCGGCCCAGTGCCAATTTGCGGCTGGGGCCGTTTCATTCATTGATGAAAAGGACCAATCGGGTGTCACTTCCAATAACACTTATTGACTTTATTTACAAGTAACTCCTGCTTGTGTTCTAACATCGATTACTATCAAGTCGCCACTACCTAGAGTCGCCAGACATTCACATCGCATGTGACACATGCCGCGATCGATCAGATTCAGAGATCAGCTGGGGCGACGGATTTTCATCGCTTACAAAAGACATTCCTAATTCACCTTTTTCCTCCATAAAAACACAAATAATTGTAATCCAAATGCATTTCACCATGTTGTACGTAACAGGTGACAAAACCATTTTTGATTCAAGACTGTTTTTGATTTCGAAATGATTTCAGGTGGCAGATTAACAAAGTTTTTCAAACATGATGATGAATCCTACATTGCATTGAAGTGTATGTAAATTTATAACATACACGCTAGTTCTAATACATTGTACGTGGCGCACTATGGGAGGCGAACTAATCAGTGCCTATCGTTAGTTCGCCAACCCAGGCAGGAGTGCTTAGGAAATATGCAAGTGGCGACTCTATAGACCTATGGTATAAGTGATGTTACTTAAAGTGGGACTAACCACACATGATGTTCATTATTTATAGGACATTATTAGCCATTTCATAGATGAATGAAATTGTCCCATGCACAAATAAGCACCCTGCCGCAAACAGGAGTAGAAAACTCTAGATTTATTTACTCTGACAGGAGTCCTAACACTACAAACTGTTAGACGTTCTAGTCTCTAGACGGTCTAACTCTGTCAGCGATGAAATCGAAAAAGAAGATAAGATAAAAAAAGAGAAGTCGAGAGCAGAAAACGTACAAGATCTATATCTAGACCACTCTATCTAACTGTTAGGGTCTAGAAATTAGAATAGATTACTAATAGACTCTAACAAGTTACTAGAAATAGAAACAAACACACCAAAAAATAAAAATTAAACAAATATAAAATTTATTACAATATTATTAGCAAAACAAAGATTACGGGTTGACAACGGGTTTGGCTGTTCACAAACTAACTACATTGTCTGGTCGGGCTATTCACAAACAAAACAGGCAATCAGTGGCAATAATAGGGTCTACAAAAACCAACCATGTCCACGCACGTCATGCCTGCACGCCTGTTCTAGTTAAATGTTTGAACTTGCACACCACAGTTTATAACGTTTGGGACTACAGTAATAACTTACAGTCAACAAACGAAATGAACTTGGCATCTGATAACATTTCAGCCCTCTGGTCCTTTTCAAACTCTTCCCAGAATTTGTAACAATAGTAATCTACGACCCAGTCCAATATGACAATTTCATCACTCTCGTCCTGAGCCATTATGGTGAAGTTTTCGGCGGAGAGAACCATTCAGTTTGGAACAAGCGGTGACTATCGTCGCGTTAATGCGCACGCGCAATTGCACTGTGGTTTAGCGCCCTCACATGCGTGACTTTGAACGTACAACCTCACAGTCCCATGTGCACCTAGCTTTTCAGAGATTGTAGGCCTATGTATTAGATAGGCCCTACTTGTTCAATAGTCACGTGTAGTGAAAATTGATGCTGGCACATTGTCATGAACAGAAAAAGCATTGTTTATTATAATAAGGTGATTGAAATATCTGTTCGAAGATAAACAGATGGGAACATCGAAGACTATCGCGATAAATGCACAATATTAGCTGATGATGTCGAGTAATCAAAGTGTAGGCCTTATAATACTAAATCTATTTTGGAAGAACTCTGAAGCCTCTCTTTAAATTCATTAATCCCTTTTCTTTTATTTGTGTTCTTAGATGGAAATGACATAAAGGCCCTTCATGTACATTCCTTACGATAGAAAATGAAATTAAAGTCTCGTAAACACGTCAATGAGTTAGGCCCTAATAAATTATGCTGCCATCATACAGACTGTCATACAATAATGCCGCTCTTTAAATTGCAATAATATTTCTTTGTTTTTCAAATCAACCAGTCCTTCCCATTAACCTAGGAAATAAAGGAATACAAACTGACCATGTTTGTATGAATACTAAAATGCACAATGCATTCTCAACCACGATCGAAGCTGACACGGTTTTGTTTTCTCAGAATTTTGAAGGTCGGGGAAGCAAAGGTCCACAAGAGTATAGCGTATACGAGACTCTGGGTCCATAAAATCCAGTCGTTTGTGTTATAATAGGGATGATCAAGCCATTGTAAAGCGTTGACTGGACCGTCCGGTGTGTGTAATGTATAATCCAGAATAATATATTGGACAGTATCAAGATGCCGGAGAGATGAGGACAAACTCAATTTTAAAAGTTTAAAGGGGAAGGCTAGTAACTGATCAGTGGGAATCAATGCGAATGCTGGGGGATGATTGTTCCAATTCTTGTGGGATTCATTTAAGAGTACATTATAATGTTGTTGAGTGAAAATTATTTGCTTCAGAACGGTCTCATATTCAAGTAATGTGCAGCTTAATGCCCGGTCACTGACCAGTCATGCTAACCTAGAAACATTAAACTGGGCATTACTTGGATATGAGACCATTCTGAAGCAAATAATTTTCTCACAACAATAGATATATAATGTACTCTTGAATGAATCCCATAAAGATTGGAACAATCATCTACCAGCATTTCCACTGATTCCCACTGATCAGTTACTAGCCTTCCCCTTTAAGCCAGTAGGTTGTGAAGTTCGTGCTCGCCTAAAGAATTCGTCATTTTGCTTGTAAATGTACATGGGCGTCACCAGGGGGGGTGCGTTGGGTGCGAACGCACCCCCCTTCAGATCCTTAAAAAAAAAAAAAAAAAAACAGTCTGCGAGCGACCTCAACGCCGGACGCTAAATAATTATTCTTTTCTATTTTTTTTTAAATATTCTGCACCAGGGACACACACACACACACACACACACACACACAATCGTCGGCAAAAACACAATTGCACCCCTGGTTCTGGCAGCACTGATTTTATATAATATACATATCTATTAGTATTGTATACAGTGTTTACTATCTATCGACCGTATTGTACATCCGTACGATACGGAGCACTTATACATGTGTGCATGTACGTGTGCTACAAGTATGTAGGGTCTATGTACGTTACTTCTGACCAATCCATATTGCCAGCCCAAGAGCGAGCCTTAGCCTCATAAAAAAAAAAGAAAAAAAAATGGAGGGGCAAGCATATCTTAGTTTTGCCCCCCCCCCCTTCTCATAATTAATAATTCCCGAAATGAGAAGATTTTCTTGCTTTTGAAAGAAAACAAAAATGTTGCCCCAATACAAATATTGGAAGGCAAGCGCACCATTTGCCCCACCCCACAAAATCATAATTCCCGCGATGAAAAGATTTTCTTGCTTTTTTGTTAGAATTCAAGAAATCTGTCCAATTATTTCACCCAAAAGCAGTGGCGTAACTACGGGGGGGGGGGGGGGGGGGGGGGGGGGGGGGGGGGGGTGCGCCCCCTCCCAATCCGCTGGTGAAAAAAAAAAAGATTTACCAAAATAGCAGTTCAAGTGTTAGTAAACTGCTTTTGAATGAACGGGTGATCCAGAAATAAGATATTTTTCTATGATTTCTTTAACCATAATTAAATAGGTATATAGTGTGAAACATTGTTCAAAAAGCCCGGACCCGACAAAAGATTGTGATTCCTGGTTGGCATTCTGCACATAAGCAGGATGTGCGCAGTGTACTCAGTACATCCGAACGAAGAGTCGCTACAATGTTGCGCAATGTGATGTAGAATATACACCTTTGTACCTTACGCTTCGTTATATCAAAGCTAGATCATTGATTTTGCAGTGTTGCTTTACATACTTGTCTATATAAAAATGTCTTGCATTGCCAATAAAAAGACTTGACCTGGGCTAATTCCTAACTTTTCCATGTATATAATACACACACACAAACAAACACGCACAATTAGTTTAGGGGATGCTCTAAAGTGCAGATTTTGGACATCCTTTCCCCGCTTGGTAACTTCGACGCCACCTCGCTGGTCATACCTCCCCCAGTCATGAACATAAACCCACACCCTTGACTACCAGTGGCGGATCCAGGGGGAGGGGCGCACCGGGCGTCCCCCCCCCCCCCAATTTCCAAAGCGAAAGAATAAAATAAAATAGCTGCAGACGGCAGTTTTTAGACAGTAAAATGTCAAAATTTTCAAGCTCGCTCGCTCCTCTCGCTTGCATTTAGTCGTAATGCCATTCTCCTGAAGTTGCTGCCAGTAATTGCCGGCAGTTGCGCCTGGTGCGCCCCCCCCCCCCTTAATTTCCAAAGCGAAAAAATATGGCTAAGAACGGCAGTTTTTGGACTGTAAAATGCAAAATTTTCAAGCTCGCTCGTTCCGCTCGCTCGAATATAATCATTATGCTCTCCTGATATTGCTGCCAGTATTTGCCAGCAGTTGCGCCCGATACGCCCCCTTAAATCCTATAGCGAAGAAATATAGCTACAAACGGCAGTTTGTTTGTTTTTTACTGTAAAATGTCAAAATTTTCAAGCTCGCTCGCTCGCTCGCTCGCATTTAATTGTTACGCAATTCTCCTGATGTTGCTGCCAGTAATTGCCGGCAGTTGCGCCCGGTGCGCCCCCCACCCCTCCTTTATTTCCAAAGCGAAAAAATATGGCTCCAAATGGCAGTTTTTGGACTGTATATGTCAAAATTTTCAAGCTTGCTCTCTTCGCTCGATCGCATTTAATTGTTATGCCATTCACCTGATGATGCTGCCAGTAATTGCCAGCAGTTGCGCCCGGTGCGCCCCCCACCCTTAATTTTCAAAGGAAAAAAAAATGGCTACAAATGGCAGTTTTTGGACTGTAAAACATCAAAATTTTCAAGCTCGCTCACTCGCTCGCTCACTCGCTCGCTCGCATTTAATTGTTATGCAATTCTCATGATGTTGCTGCCAGTAATTACCGGCAGTTGCGCCCGTTGCGCCCCCACCCCTCCTTTATTTCCAAAGCGAAAAAATATGGCTCCAAATGGCAGTTTTGGGACTGTAAAATGTCAAAATTTTCAAGCTCGCTCTCTTCGCTCGCTCGCATTTAATTGCTATGCCATTCACCTGATGTTGCTGCCAGTAATTGCCAGCAGTTGCGCCCGGTGCGCCCCCTTTAATTTACAAAGCACAAAAATATGGCTACAAACGGCAGTTTTTGGACTGTAAAATGTCAAAATTTTCAAGCTCGCTCGCTCCCTTCGCTCGCTCCCCTCGCTCGCTCCCCTCGCTCGCATGTAGTCGTTATGCCTTTCTCCTGATATCGCTGCCAGTAATTTGTCGTTTCACACCGTAATTCCATAATCCATTTATAGGGGGTACAACCCCCTCCGGCACTTCCACACCCTCCCCCCCCCCCCATCCTTGCTCGCTCCCTCGCATACTAACCCCCCCCCCCCCCCAGATGAAATCCTAGCTACGCCGGTGCCCTTTCCTCGCTTGGTTTCCCTCAAAAAACAGTAAAAGTCTAGGGATTGAGAGCTTCCTATATTCCAAAATGTCTGTCCAAAAAATCTCGTAAACATTTAGTGTCAAAACGCACCCCCCTTGAAAAAAAGCTGGTGACGCCCCTGATGTATACAAATTATAATTGGAATAATGTGTTAAGGATCGGGAAAATGGAAATGAAGACAGAATTGAAATCTAAAATGAAAATCTCGAGGGCATAGTGGTGATGATGACATTCATTATAGGCCTACTCCTTGTACCATGCAGATTTTGCTATGGCGCGTCAAAAAGAACTATATGCTTGATCTGTTAAAAAAAAAAAACACACACACACACAAAATAATTTTGGTACAAAATCACCAAAGATTCTAGTCGTATATCAAAATAAAGAGCAGCAAAATCACCAGTTGAAGATTCATTTGCAACAAAATTATTAGCGAGGAAGGGAAATTCTAACAGAACTAGACATAGTTCCTTTTGGAGCACCATATGTTAGTAAAACACCGGACCGTTTGCCGTTCCCGTGCTCAGTGTGCCGAGGCCCTTATAACAGTTTTATAACGCGTGGGAGGGTTACCAGTCAGGAAACGGTTAAGAGTGAGAAGAATTAATAAGATGTTATCTTCTTTCACTATACTCAATCATAAACACTAGACCTAAATTCTATGAATGTTTCGGGTGATACACTCTAAAAAAAAAAACAAAACAAAAAAACATCCGAGTTAGAACTGACCCGAAACTGGGTCCGTTGGGGTCACACATGCACCGTTCCGGGTAAATTGACTTGGAATTTGGTCATGAAGACCACGAATGGGGTCACCCTGACCCAATTCATGACTCTGAATGAGTCATATCTGACCCCATTCCTTGTCATTTCTGACCCGGAACGGTGTGTGACCCCAACGGACCCAATTCCGGGTCGGTTCTGACTCGGCTGTTTTAAGAGTGTATAAATAAATTATATATAATTATATTTATATACTTGGATAGTATTTACACATTACACGCATTATACGAATAAATAACAACAAAAAGTTTCCGCTCGGAGTCTAAGGAGATATTGGTTCACAAGAGTAACAGGAAACTCCGTAAAAGATGTTATTTTAACAAAGTTTCGCCCACAGGGCTTTGTCACCCATACATACATACATAGGTACACACATATAGGCCTACATAAACAACATGCCATAGACAGAATTTTGAAAATAATCACACAAGAAATGGTGACTAATCCTGAAGGTTTTATACAGTTAGCACTCGTATTATTTTATACTTTATTCCCCATATCTCATCTGACTGTCACGCATGCTTGTTGAGGACGGTCATAATCAGTAATATACAATATTGATTGCGTTTGCTTTTGAAGATTCATTTATCAGTCACACCCCGTTCTACACAACATTGCCCACTTGATCTCAAGTGCGATAGCAGCTACAGTGTATATACTACTCATGCGTGCTCATGTATGAAAAGAATTGATCCTTATAAATAAAGAACAATCAGTAGTTAGTTTCTGTCGAGACAGATTCGCCACCTCACTTCGCACTGTGTGATAGATAAAGGAGGTACAAGTGGTTAATGAGACCACGGTTTTTCTCCGTCCCCTTTCAAAAGGTAGATAATGTTGTGAAATAAAGAATATTATAATTACACTCTTCCGATGGCTTAGTTTTGGATCCAATTCAAAGGAATAACAATTATTCAATCTATAAACCATTGATCCGGAAATATTATTGCATAATACATCCGCACGCACTTATACAACGTAATATACACCCACGCTCGCAAACACACACATACACACACAAACACACACACACACACACACACACATACACACACACACACACACACATCACGTACACACATACACGCAAGGTTATGGAATGTTTTTACCAATCACCTTAACAAGATGTGAGAGACAGACGATAATCATATACATTAAAGGCCCTTTTTGATGAAAACTTATTCTTTTCTGTTTTATCATCCCCTTTTCTTGCTAAGGGAGGGTGCTCACGTGATCAAAGTGGGTCCTTCGCTCGGATCTATTGGTGCTGCCTGCTAATTAAGCGCCTTGCTTGTCCAACACTAAATTACTAACAATCAAACATTGTGCAGGCTTGCATAGAAACACTCTGATGGCATTAGTTTTGACCCTACCATGAGTTTTTCTTTTTCTTCTAAGAAATTGTCACTTCTTACCAAACATGTAACCTGCTAACTGTCACTTTCAAAAGGACATATTAACCAAATCTAGACGGCTGGAGCTGTCGCATGATTTCCGCGCATCTGTGTGTGGGCCCTTCGAGGGATTACCCCGGCGCAGCCCGATTGACAAGGCTATACACCACACCCCGTCACGTCAGTGGCTCCAGAAGTTTACACGATTGTTTCATGCCTTATTAGCGACGGCCATAATACATTACATGCCTGAATGGCTGCATTGCGTTTTGAAATTGTCATGTCGTTCACGTGCATGGATTCTGTCTTCTTCTGCCCAGCCCTCCCCCCCCCCCCCCACACACACACAACACGCAGCACACACACACATAAACACATTGGCCTATATACGCATTCTCTCTGTCTAATAATTTGTATCTGTCTTTTTTCATCCTTCTCTCCGATACTGACATCTCCTTGTCTTCGTATGAATTATATTATAGTATATAAAGTTATATATCCTCTTTCAAACATGGTCGTCCTAGTGGCAAGCGTTCTGTATTTTAAGCAGATTTCTTTGATGAAACAGACGTTTGGTTTTCCAATAAATGCGGCAATGCTATATCTTGGTTAGAATTTTAGTATAGCCTTTTGGAAGTTCAAAGTTCAAGCTTTATTTCATTTTTTTTTACCGCAGAATATAAACATAAATATTGATTATTGAATCTGGACATGCATTTAGATAATACTTGTAGTACAGTGAGATCAAAATTTCGATACAATTAATGTTCTTTCCCTCAGGCCTATTACTGGCACTTTCAGCGCCTCTTATAGATCAAAATGTTGTCAGGGTAATGGGCACAGTGATTCCAAATAATGAGCAGGGACTCTAAAATCAAGTGTCTTTCAGTTCGTTGTATAAAATGGTAAAAAAAGAAAAGAACATTGGAGATTGTTTAATAGTCACCAGTCTTTTGTTCAGGTCATTATATCTTTTAAAACTGCCATGTACCTGTCATGCACACAACCCTACAAGGATCCAATACTATAGCCCGTTGAGGACGAGTCCCGAGTATACTCGGGCAAGTGTCTATACGGGAAATGCGTGTTGTATCAAAATCAGCCTATCATCAACGGGCTAGCATAATGGCACACAGTGCGAAAAATCGAGAGAGGATTTTGAAATGAAGAAATATCGACTCTACAAAATAATTTCATGCACAAACTTGTTGGAGAGTTGTGAGGAGGCGTCATTGTTGCCTAGTCTATTGTGAATGTGACAAAAGAGAGATAATAATTTTCAAAATTTCACACTGCTTGTAAGATTTGAATGACATTTTTGCAGTTCTGTTTGGTTAACTTTGCACTTCAGACTTTTCGTATTATATAGTGTGCATTGAGTTCCTCATTAAAGTACCGATAAATGGATGAAAGATTGCGGGTTTCATCGTCTGCTCTCTATCCCGCGTTCCCGCCAAACTCTGACAGCCGCGTCTGCCTGCCATAGACCACTACTGATAACTTGCTTATGGTGTTCAGAGAACTGACAGCTCCAAGTATAATCTCACCTTCTCATACAGTCTGTACGACCTTTTACGCCCGTCAGACAGGAACATCTCTCACAATATTGTATGTGTGTGCGGTATAAGCAGGGAGGTGGAAAAGAGCGCTCTCTTCCACCTTCCTGGTATAAGTATGTTTGCCAATGTCATAAACTCTTCTTATCCATGTTTTATTTTGCTTTGTGTAGTTTCATTTCATTTTTTTTTTTGTGGGTTGGGGTTGTTTGTTTGCTTGGTTATTTTTTGCTTATAGGTGTTCGTATAACCACCTGGCATTGCGTGCACCTAATGAAGCTCCATCTAGACCCGTACACACAGTAGGCCTTCCAGTTGAGCACTAATAAATCGACTCATTCTATAGATAGTTGAAAATCAATCCTGTAATATCAAGTTTCGCTCTAAAGATACAAGCAAAACTTGGATTTTCCGTAGAGTTATGACAACCTCATTTCATCCATACACAGTCTAGTTCTATGTTTCACCCAAGCTATTACGCGGTTACTATGGTAAATATGTTGGGACTCGAAGAGGGAAGTCGGGACAGGGTGGTCGGAGGGAGAAAAACCAACCTCCTTGAATCTTCTCGTTCACATAGGCTACACATTCTCTAGGGTTGCTCCATAGCCATGCTAACACCGTTTTCATATTGGTCTCTTTGACGACGACGATCATATTTCCT
Source organism: Diadema antillarum (assembly GCF_040938485.1). Taxonomy (NCBI): domain Eukaryota; kingdom Metazoa; phylum Echinodermata; class Echinoidea; order Diadematoida; family Diadematidae; genus Diadema; species Diadema antillarum. Next base: position 2,341,901 of record NW_027270942.1, on the reverse strand, counting down.
TTGTTCCCTCGATGCTGTGGTTAATGGACGCGTATAGCTTTCTTCTCTGTCATTGCCCTTTGGGGGCACTGTGGCATAATAGTGGATATGGCTCTTGACGATCTCAAACTCGAATTACTGTCATGTTCCTATTACATACGTTCTTGGACAAGATGTTTTTACCCACCCTATATGTACAAGATATTTTTATATCCACTCAATCAACACCGGTGTATAAATTGGTGCAATGCATGTGGTAACACTAGCCTAATGATAATGGCGTATGGCCCTCTAGTATATAGAGCAGTGGCAACACTGAAGAGGCTAGTCCCTGGACATGCGACATGTAGATGTGATAGAAGACAATAATTATGACTATTCTTAATTACTGATCTGCATGGAATTGTAAACATCAACACGACGTCATCACCTGACTCACACGACTTCTTATAGGACCTACAGCCTGCAATGAAAGACGGCGATCTATACCAGGTGTTCCCCCCCCCCCCCCCCACAGCTAGGGGTCGCCTCCCTGAATACAAGGACGCTATAGTGACGACTCGGTGAAGATTTGGAACATCTCAAACTCCTAATTTTCTAGCGTAGCGGCAGCGCGATGAAAATCTACTGAGATATAATCGCGCTAATAAGTTGAACCTAGTCGTTAGCTGGCCACAATTAGCGAAAATCCTATCCTACATACACGCTCGTAGTCATGTCGTCTGCTGGTGTGTCTTTCGGTATTTCCGAAGAATGAGATAGTTGCGATAACTTGTTCTTGTTAGGGGAAACTCGGATAACCATTATCATTAGAAAATGCAGGCGATGTCTATTTCGGACGCGGTGAGTTAAACAAGCTGGATTCAATGCACGCCTGAAAGAAAAAAAAAAAGAAACTAAGAAGGATCAGATGTTCTGGACCACTATATTGACAGCAGATACTGACAGAATGCAAGGTGAACGACCCAACATCAATATCGACCGAATAGAAGCTCTTTATGAATTATAAAGTAACTACATTTTGTTATTGATTAATGTACTGAAGTAACATATCTTGGGAATACTTCACATTTTTTTTTGTGTGTGTGAACACTGTTGACATCTTTATTTCTTTGGATTTGGCAAGTGTATTATGTATGTGCATGTACGTATGTGCGTGCGATGTGTGTAAATACGTATGTGTATCAAATTTTGTATGTACGTATTATTCCCTTGGATATTTATTCATAATGCATCTCAGTTAGATTTAGATGTTATTATGTTGACGATTCCGTAGGAAGAAAAAATACATGAAGACACAAATTCTTCCGACACATCTATGACAGATTTCATGCAAATGATAATACGTAATAGATAGATACAGAGGGGTGATGCCAACACACAATCAAGAAATAGATCTATTAAATTGTAAAAGGTGAGCGCAAGTTTCCTCACTCTATCATGAGAGCTGACTGATTTAAGAAGAGATGGAATTATGGAATGGCATGGAGGTTTGATTTGCTGGATGACAGGTAATTTAACCTCGAGTGTGCTCTCGGAAACTGGCTCGAGTACTTCTCAAGGAGTTGTCTAGAGTGCTGGATGGATCATAATGGAGCACTTTGATCTCGGGTAATAGACAAAAGACTAATTTCACAAGTGCACATTATCATTGATGCTGGCAAAGCTCTATTGAGTCACATGTAGATGACTCGGATTGTTAATTGGCATCGAGTGCTTTTTATTCATGATTTCCTCTCATTATCTCGTAATTATGCCGTAATTACTCTAAGCGGGATGGCCAAGTTTTGGCCTATAAGATACTGAGACCAAAGCAGAGAATGAAGACAAGTGGACAAGAGTGTTGAGAAGAATGGGCTCAATGACTTGATAACGATAAAAAGCAAAAAGTATATATCGAGGACATGCACTTCAGTCAGTTCATTATGCGACAATCTCAAATATATATGCACTTTGCGTATGCACACATGGTCAGAACCCACCAGGTAAATTCCTGACGAAAGACAAAAGTCAAATCTGAACGTGGCTGTTGTCTATATATTGTATTGCACACAAAAAGCAGCAGCAGCAACAACAACAAACACAACAAGCACTGCACACACGGAATCTTCTACAGGTTCAACCATGAAAAAAAATGATATCAATTTTTCACATCACATCGTCCTCCTCTGTATCAATTTTCTATGAAACAATTATGTTTTCTGTTGCTGTTTTTGCTTTCTCATGTCATATCAAATTGATAGTGATGAAGGGGGTTGAGGGTACTGTTTACCACTGCATGGTAGCAGTGATTTAAAAAAAAAATGTTCGAGTTATCACATTTGATGCTTATGTGCAGGTCAGTTGTACAACAAAACATCCGACCATATAGATATGTTGCAATAAAGCCTGAAATATAAGGAGATGTCGCTATTTTTCTTACTAAACCATAACTTTAGACGCTTTTGTCTGGAAACATTTTTATCATAACTATTGTTCACATTTTGTACATTCAACAATATAGCATTGATTATACAGATTAACTTTTTTTTACACTGGTTGTTTCTATCCCAAAGTCACATTTTATTTTGAAGCACTAAAACTGGGTTCTTGTTTCATCTGCCAATGGCAAACGATGTCTTTGATGTGGAAGAAGATGGCGTGGATGAAAACACCATGCATGTCCTCACATTACTGAACAATGATAATTTAAACGATAAAATACATGTATATCTCCTCTGCTATATAGAACATGTAAATTGAAATGCCACATAACATCATTATGAATACAAACCAAATATGTCTACCAGTCGCACCTAGCCCCTATGATCATGTTGTTATATAGGACTTGGAGGTAACTTTAGAGATATCTTTTTTTTTTTTGTGGGCGCCCTCAAAGAATGTCATAATTAGTATTCCTTTTTTAATAACATTAACTGTCACATTATGATTTATTATCTATTATGGTCTAGGGACTGCTATAATGGTTATGATTCTAATGTATATCATAGCGTATTTTCCTTGCACATGCTCAAACAAGAATGATGACTTAACAGAAGAGCGGATTGCTTAAAAATTTCTTTTTTTACAGTATCCATCAGGGACTGTTGATTGCGAAGAAATCTAGGTAGGAGATTCCATAATTTGTGAACAACAGTTATGAATGCTATGTCACCAAGATATAACAGTATGATTCTAATCAATAGGGGACTGGAATATGAAAGTGTGCATTGAAACGGCGGTAGGGACCGGGATGATGAGGAAACGATTGCAACAAAATAAAATAGGAGTAGAAGAATACAAACTGAAAAACGTGGCGAAAGAAATTCATCCTTTTTATTTATTTTTACTTCATAAAACATGTACATAATATATACATACATAATAAAGTGACAATAATATGACAAGTACATCATGAAAATGTGACAAAACAAACAAAAAAGAAAACAGACAACCAAAGTTAGCAAGTGAAGGGGTTAATGAGAAGGGAATAGGTCTTATTTAAGGCTAACCCCGGGAAAGTAAATACAATGTTTTGTCTCTTCTTTCTGTAAACTATGACTGACAAAAAAGTCAATACAGTCAATACATTTTCACATACATACACAAACATACACAAGCACATTAGCAATACACAAGATGCCATTTTCACAAACACGCCTATATCATGCTAATCTCTTATTGATTCAGAATGATATATAAAAGAGTAATTCCAGAATACATTAAAAAAGTGATTGGGAGATATGGGATGAAAAGGAGGAAGAATTAAGCTTGAAATTAGGTCGATTTGAAGGAACGAATGATTGTAATTAAGACTGCTCCTCTCAAGTTTTCCGTATCATGTAACGCTCTTTCCCCCAGAAATGTGCTCTTACAGTCTGATAAGGAAGTGTACACAGCCTAAAATGGTTGCCGTGCTTTGTACCACACCACGGTTAGAATTGGGTAGAACTGTGTTGCAGCTTCTTGGCTAGAATATTATGTGATATTCTCCCATGTTCTGGTGAACATTTCTGTGTAAGCACAATATTCATGTCTGGAAGAAGGCAACTGTTGAACGATAAGACATTTCTTATGCAGTCGTTGGAGTAATTTTTGTATTCTATGCACTTTGTACATAGAATATATTATCTGTTTTATATTGTCTTCAAGCTGTTGGCTAGCTACTTTGAGCTATTTGCTATTTAACGACAACTTTCTGCATTCCAATCCCACCAGTAGACCTATACGTTCTAGCATAATTCGGTCAGATCACTTTTTATCCATTTATCTCGAATAGCTCGATAAATTCAACATCAACTTTTCATTCCGTATTATAACGTATACGTGTGATTTTACGTGACTGTAACACGCTTGAACGTACCGATTATATACGTCCTATTGTTTTCGAATAATGGGGAAAAATGCTGTATTTCATGTGTGATATGTTTAACGCAGGAAATTCTTAATAAACTCGAATCTGAATTTGAATTTGAATTGGAACTATAATTATAGCTGCGACCAATACTATCAGACACACCAATACACGATTGTAAGCGCCGGCGGACAAAAGGAGCAGGAGATGCGATTGGTTGTCTTATCAATTTTTATATTTTGAATGAAAATTGATATTTATATAGTGTGTCAACAAGTTTTTTTTTTTAAATCATCTTTGCCCAATCAGATGATTCACAAATGAAATATATTACACATGTTTTAAATTAAAAGGTACAAGCTAATGTTAACAAATCAAAGGCATCATAACAAAATCATCGTAATATCGGGGGAAAAAAGTAATTTAAAAAAGATAGAGGAACCTTCAAATTATCAGTAACATGTTAATGATACAAATAATTCTTTTGTTTCGTTTCTTTTTCTTGTTTTGAGATAACAGACAACAAATCCATTGGCAAAATCAAGATCTGTCTGGTGATATTGATATTATTTGACCGAATTTCCATTCTTTTTAAAATTTCTCTTTGGAAAAGTTATTTTGTTCGGAAACAAATACTTCTTTGCCTGTTCCTGTTAGTATTCGGATAGACAAACAGTTTTTTAGTTGTGCTTGTCTTTACGTCAGTAACTTTAGCTGATATTTAATATTTCGTAATATTCATTTCAGGCATCTGAAGAGGGGCTCATTCAATTTGCGTTCTGTACATGCGTTATTTATGTCCTCCTTGATTCAAGAGTGTGGACATACATCATCAGTATAGATTTTCCCCGTTTGAAAAGATTTCCGTCTACTGGCAATAATTTATGCAATTATTTTGAATTAAACTCTCGTTTTTCATCTTTCTATTATCTACATTATGCAAGATATACTCTTGAATATTGCAGACCAAATGATGTCATCAATTAAATCTTCTTCCCTCGAAAAGGCAACATGTGTTTGCAAATTGATACAATACTCGAAGGAATAACTTTGCATAAACGATTGAAAGTCACATCAGACATGTCAGAGATAATTAGGAAATTTCAAATATATTGTCTTTTTTTTGGCACATTGCACAGACTCTTCTTTTATTGGCTATCAACCAATAAAGGTAGCATTGCCCGTTTATACATCTTGCAAAGACCTATGAGCGGTTTTCTTGCTCATAAGACACATTTATGAGAGACTTCATGAAATGGATTTGAAAGTCTCTCATATTATGAGTGACTTTGGCCATTGTAAAATCTATGTGAAAACTTTTATGCCATGAGAGTTTTATGCAAAGACTCTTATGAGAGACTTTTCGCTCATAAGACACACTTATGAGAGTCTTCATGAAATGGGTTTGAAAGTCTCTCATAGCTACATAATAAATGAGCGACTTTGGCCATTCTGAGATTTTATGTAAAGGCTTTTATGTGATGACTTCATGAAACGGACCCTTACCAGCTGCTGATCTCCTACAATTAAACCGCTCTCGTGGTCATACCAAGGTGGTTCAAGAACTGGAGTTTTAACCTCCCATGATTATTCAAACAGCTCTCAGCTTTACATGGATGGACAAAAGAATTCCACTGGTGCATTTGCGCCTTCGACGATTGGGGTTCGAAGCCGCCGTCTTCCCGAGCAATCTGAAGGTTCATTTTGAAATCTTATAATAACGTCGGGTATATTTTGCTTCTTTATTAATCAAATGAAATGAAATTTCACCGAATGATATAAAACATAATCAAAGAAAAATCAATCCCTTTGAAAAATTTTTGTATCAGTGTAAATCAGAGCTGTTGTGTTTGTTTGGTGTTTTTTTTTCTTTGAAAATCTTTGAAACTGCACCCTCCTGGAAAGGCGATATTATCGCATTTCCGCTTATATCCGACAAATGAAAATTATAACATTGTATAATCTTCGAGCAGCTATTTGAATTCAATATATCAGATTCGTGCCCGGACATGCCCAGTCCAGTAATTTTGTTTCTTTATTCCATTAATCTTTTCGCAATTTCTATTCTTGCATCTCCGTGTCCTATAATTTTGCATCGCTCATCTTTTTTTTTTCTTTTTTCTTTTTTTTTTGAGTAGAAATGGTGAAAAGTAATTACCATCATCAGGACGTTATCTTTCCTACAGAATGGTTGGCCACAGCTATTTACGAAATGAGACTTGGATCATTTGTCTCTTATCTACTTGGCAAATCCAACTTAATTGGCACATACTGCAAATATTTTTGAGTTGTGGCATCGGACATGGGTTCAGAAGGAATAAAACAGTGCATTGTGACGCTTAAACCTCATAATTCTATGGTTATACCAAGGAGTCATATGACCAGCCCTTTTTTTTCAAAGTTTATTTAGTAAAGTTTATTTTTATCACTGAAGTCAGCCAGAACATAAGAGTGGGACTTCCGTTTTGGGGTTAATATGTTGTTGATTTTTTGTTCAATGTTTATTGCTGAACCTGCTGGAATTATGCAGTGGTATATGCTGGGAAAATGTTAGAAGAATGAGAATGACGTTGTGGCGGGAAATAAGTTCACGAGACTCTTCAAGGCCCACTATTTAAACTGAAACAATTCCATTCAAAGTGCCGGGCATTTATCTTTACGTTTACAACTTTCTTTTGTTTAAGTTACTCTGCAACTGTAAGTCCTATATGTGCCAACCAATGGAGAAATTCAAACCTAAAAAAAAAGTATGTCAATGTAACAAAGAAAATAATGGATTATTGTTCAAAGATCACTTACTGATCAGTGTAATGAATTCATTGAATTTCTCGACGTGATTACACAAAGCCAATTGTGTCATTATCCATTCTGTAATATTGTTTTTTTTTTTCTCGACGTACATTTTGCATCGTACGTACCAGCCTCATAATGTGATTTAACCTGACCTACTATCGGAGGTAATCTTCGGCAGGTCCCCATTTTATTTGACACAATTATCATGAGAATTATGCGTCCATGTACTAGTATACAATCCGCGAAATGGTGAATCGCTTTAGAAACAGGAAATTGCAGGGGAAAAAACACACCCAAAATGCGGTAGACATTTTAAGCGACCTTCCACAAGCCACACAATACTCACATCTACAATACAGCGATACGGCTGGGTGTGCGATTTATGTTAGTCCTTTTCTTCTTCGTCTCTTTCTCTCTCCCTCTCTCCCTCTCTCTCCCTTTCTTTTTCTTTGACACTGTGTGTTTCTGAAAGTAAAAGTTTGTTCTCCATTGTGTTCAGTATCACTGCGTCTGGCATATAACTTTATAGCATGCGGGGTAAACAAAAGGGCTTCCGAGGTCCGCCTTTAGTTTATGCCTTTTTTCAGTCTCTGTATATAGGGTACAGAGTGGACGTCGTATATGGACCTAAATATCGATCAGAACTCATTTCTCGGTCTCTATAGATAAGAACGTATGACGAAGAATGAAGGGATTTGCTGTGGAAATGATGATATAAAATTTGGCGAGTTTCTGAGATTCTTGGCGAAACTTTTTTTCATCCCTCACAATAGCAACTTTACCTAGTCACATCGCAAAAAAAAAAGAAAGAGAGAGAGAGAGAGAGAGAGAGAGAGAGGGAGAGAGAGAGACTGTGGTATCGAGGGCAAAGCTTTTTCACCTGAAAGTCCCGAGTTCGAATCCTATCACGAGCTCGCGTCTTTAAATTGGGCGATATATGTTTTACCTAACGTGCCCCTTATTACCCAAGTGCAAATGTTGGGTACCTGGCAACACTAAGGTGAAAACGGTGATGACAGGCCCTCTGGTATAACAATGCCAACTCTAGAAAGGCTACCCTGGAATCAGACGTCCACATCACTATCAACAAGTTCACCTTCATAATATACATTTGGAATTGTGTGAATGCAGCAATATTAGTAGAACACAGTCAGAGTTTGAAGAAAATCTGACAATCCGTTAAAAAGTTGTGAATTTTTTAATTTTCAGTGCTGCCATCGCTGGGTTAGAAGACTGCTACAGTTTGAGATGTCACATGCGTAGAGCGATATAAAAGAGAATAATATAAAAAGAATTTCACATTTTTTTTTTAATTTTGAAAAGTACACACTCCCTCGACTTGCTACTGACGTATGGTAAGAGTACTATTTTTTCCCCTGCCTCCTGAACGAGGAACGTCAAGTACTCTTCTATCATGCGAGAAAAGTGAATTTATGTTGAATTTTCAATCCACATGCATATGAACGAGAACTTGCCCTTCACGCAATATTTGGCCATCGCTTTAGTTCACCAGTATCTATTGTCCTACAATTAATCATTCATTCTATATACTATCTTTATTTTTCTAATTCCATTTCCTGCAGTTCACAGTTTGTGTAAGTTGTTTTTTTTTTGTTAATACATTATAATTTGGCAATCAAAAATCTTTGTGCATGCAGCGTTGCTTGCTATGTTACTCTTTGCACCCTACGACTAACAACAGCAGCCAGCAGCCACAAAAGAACAAGACGTGACGTAACAAAACAAAACGAACACAAAACGCACGTGTGTGTGTGTGTGTGTGTGAGGGGGGGGGGGGGGTATCTCGGACAGAATTTGCTTCCTTCATACGTAAACTGTCACACCTTTCCGGGTGAGCTACGCGGGCTAATTGCGAATATAGGGATTTCCAGCACGCAGGAGATTTTTTTTTTTTTTTTTTTTTTGCGAGCGGACAAGGATATTGGCGAGTTCCGTACTTGGGTCTTACTTGCTAGACGCGCGCTGTTTACCTGCTACTTGCGTGTATTCCGTGTGACTTGCGTGAGAGCTTCTAAACCGATCCGTTTTCAGTTACGAGCGACATACGGGGACTGCGAAGTACCTCAATTCAATTCAATTCAATTCAATTTATTCATTTCATAAAATCACATATAAAATATTTACATAAATGTGTGAGTCAAAGGAGGAAATCACGCAAAAGCCTAGGGCTTGGTAATGGAGATTCCCTTTACAATATAGTTTAAAATCACAGTTTTGAAGGAAACATTTATATATCAAAACAGAACTTAGATTAAAGGCCGTTACAAAATCAGCAATACATTATGATAGAGACAGGAAACAGGAAACAAAACAACAACTGAACTAATACAATATAATACAATACAATAAAAAAAAAACATGCAGGGTAATTGTCAAAGGTTTGTATGGGAATTGCACAATTATTCATCATTCATTCATAATTATACAATAAACATTAATCAATACAGATTAAGAAGGAGCTGCTTATATTGAGTCATAAAAAGATTCAATGTGTTAACAGATTTCAGTTTCATGCTTAACAAATTCCACGATTTAGCCCCTTTGTACTTTATTGAGTTGGACTGACTGATTTTCAGACGACAAAAATGGTAAAATATAACATCGTTTATTTAGTTTCTAGTATTGAAAGAATGTTTCTTGGCATGAGAAGAAAAATAATCATTGAATGTATCTGGCAAGACTGAGCGAACATATTTTTATATAAAAATACCAAGTTTGAATAAAATTCTGTCTAGAAAATTTAACGTTTGCAAGTCCTTAAATGCGTGGGAGTTGCCTGCTAGGTGCTGCCGCTAAGTGCCCTCCCCCCCCCTACTGGTGTCTGCCTGCAAACCCCCGCGACTCACCACACCGTGTCTGGGGAAGCCTTGCAGGCTGACTGCCGCAAGTCACAGGCACTTGACCCACTTGAAGCACGTAAGTTGCCCGTGGATCTACGCTTATGCGCCATATCGAATCCCTTTGCAGAGGGATTCCTTCACCGAGTTGTCAGCCCTCACTCGTCACCCATGCGTAAACTTGGCTGCGGGTAAATAGGACTTGCGTGCGCAACTCCGGGTCTCTAACTTCGGGTGAGATACAATGTACGTGCTAGGTGCTGCATGTGCGGGTCATCTGCGGGGACCTCCGGGTAGCAAAATTGTTCTTCTTAAGTCGCACGCAAGGATTGCCCGGAAAGGTGTGACAGGGTCTTTAGTTTGACCAAGGAATTACTATGCCAGGCTTCTTGGTTTGACCGAGGTCCATAGTTTGACCAAGGAGGTACGGATGCACGTCAAGAGTTCGGCACCCACGAATCATACAGCCCACGAGTCATACAGCCCATGAGTTATACAGCCCACGAGTCATTCAAATAAGGTCTGTGAGTCCGACACTATAAGCAAACAAGGCCCACTGGTTCGACACTTTACATAAGCAAAGAAGGCCCACGTGTTCGACACTAAGTAAACGGGGCCGACGAGACCGATGCATAATGTCTAACTCGTAGGCCTTATTTGCCAACTGTCGAAATCATGGGCTGTATGACTCGTGGGTTGTATGACTCATGGACATTTTTTCAATGTCGAACTCCTGGGCTCTATGACTTGTGGTCTCGTGGGATAACCCCAGGAGGAACATGTACCTTATTTTGACCATGGGACAATTCAGGCTTTGAATGTACAAATTTTGAGATTTCCGGAAGCCCTGTCAGACCAATGAGGTACTGGGCGAGCCTTCTTGGTTTGACCGAGGTCCATTGTTTCACCCCAGAAAGTACCTTATTTTGATAGTGGGACAATTCAAGCTTTGAAAGTATGTAATGCAAAAGTTTTTTAGACTTTCCTTAACCCTGTCAGACCAAGGAGGTACTGGGCAAGCCTTCTTGGTTTGACCGAGGTCCATGGTTTGATCAAGGAAGTACCTTGTTTTGACCATTTCATTTCATTTCATTCATTTATTTATGCACGGCACATACTTCAGCCCGTAGGCTGTTCTTCCGCAGGTCCGTGCGGATAAAAAATACAACATAGATATACATTTTATACAGAAATGATCAAAGAAACCAAACAAACAAAAACAAAACTCATACTTAAAAACCGAAAAAAAACATATAGAAAAAAAACACAATAACATGTTGATGAAACTGCGGCACACATTTCGACAGAAACAAACATGATCAATCAAAGATAACCATGTACAATTATACAAATGATCGCCGTAGTTTAAAATGAAAGAGACTAAAAAATTGAGAGTTCAGGAGAGAGAGAGAATGAGGGAGACAGACAGAAAGAGAAACACAGAGAGAGAGAGAGAGAGAGAGAGAGAGAGAGGAGAGATAGGGAGAGAGAAGCACATACAAAGGGGGAAACTGAAAAAGTTGTCAATTAACAGTTTCGGTCAAGTGCGTTTTTAAAGCTTACAAACGTTGGTTTTTGTTTCAATTCCAATGGTAACTTATTCCAATGCATTGATCCAGAATATGTCAAACTTTTATGTTTGAAACAAGTCTTAATCAAAGGTAACACAAAATTTAACGATGAATTCCTTACGTTATAGCTGAAAACTTTAAGTTGAATTATATCAAGCAAATATTTCGGACAAAACTTGTGTGCAATTTTATACATAATTTGTAGAGTATGTTTATGTCGCCTCTTATCCAGTTTATCGATGGGGAGTGCTGTGTATAATAAATCAGTGGGGAACCTAGCTTGTACGTTCAGTACTGCACGCAGTGATCTATTTTGAAGAATTTGGAGTCTTTGAATATGAGATTTCTTTATATTCCTCCACACAACATCACAGTAATCTAATTTACTTTGAATAATTGATTTATAAAACAAAAGGGCTATATCATCAGAAATAAAAGACCGAATTCGTTTCAACAAGTACAAATTTTTCACTGTACTTTTACACAAATAATCAATATGTTCATTCCAGTCAAGTGATTGGTCAACATAAACGCCAAGATATTTACAACAAGAAACTTGTTTAATGGTTGTATTGTTAATTACTATATTGATATGTTGCTTTTTAACTCGCTTATGTGAACCAATTATCATAGCTTCACATTTATTGGAATTTAGAACTAAATGATTACACTTCAGCCATTTAGATACATATTCCAAATCGGTATTAAGTTTGGCTTCAATCTGACTGATTCTCTCTCCAGAAAAATAAATACATGTGTCATCCGCGTACAACGCAACAGATGAATGCTGCAAACAATTGGGTAGGTCGTTAATGTAGATCATAAACAAAAGAGGACCGAGATTGGACCCCTGTGGGACGCCACACCTTACATTCAAAGGCTGGGATCTAACTGCATTGACTTCAGTGTACTGAAAGCGACCACTCAAATAATCCCCAAACCATTCACAGGCGAGAGGACCCATACCAATCAAGCGCAGTTTGTCAAGAAGTACAGAGTGATCGACTGTATCAAACGCTTTTCGCAGGTCAATAGTAACCATGCCAACGAGTTTCCCTGTGTCCATAGAACTTAACCAGTCTTCCGTTACTTTTAGGAGGGTGGTCTGAGTGGAGTGTAGAGAACGAAAACCAGACTGGTTTACATTGATAATATCAGCAGCTTTCAAATAAACATGAACTTGATTGTACACAATTTTCTCTAGTATCTTAGCGCAAAGAGGTAATATAGATATCGGTCTATAGTTATTCATATCAGTCTTTTTACCACTCTTCAAAACGGGTGTAATTCTGGAACATTTCAGTTTCATTGGCACCTTCCCTGTTCGAATGGACAGATTGAACATTTGGGTCAAAGGAATCGCAATATATTTAGAAATAGGTGTCAACAAAAACAATGGTAAATTATCACTTCCACAAGACTTTTTATCTGGTAATACGTCTATTACGTCGATTACATCTCTTTCCAAGATCGAGTGAAATTCAAACGTATTGTCACGTGCTCTTATGAACTGTCTGTATTGTGTGCTATCATCACACTCCACACTTTTTTGTATGGACTCACCAATTTCAGTAAAGAATGAATTAAAACAGTCTGCTATTTCTCGTTTGTCACTTATAATTCCATTCTCTTTTTCTATAGACATAATATTTTCTTTCCGACTTTTTGATGGCATGAGATGTTTCAACGATTTCCAAATTGCACTGGAATTACTAATATTCGATTTTACGGTATTACTAACAAATTCAGTTTTGGCCTTTCTCACTTCCTTTGTGACGAGATTCCTTAGTTTCCGATATTCAAACCAATCACATTCTTGCTTAGATTTTATTGCTTTTTTCTTTTGTACATTTCTTGTGCGAATTAATTCCAGTATATTGACAGTCATCCATGGCGAGTTTTTCTTTTTAACTCTTTGTTTCTTTAATGGTGCATGTTTATCAATGACTTTCATTAAACTTTCCTCAAACGAGCGATATGCATCATCAACATTTGTCATAGTTGTGATATCACTCCAAATTATTTTACTCACATCATCGACAAATTCTGTCATATTTACTTTATTAACATTACGCATTTCTCTGTACCTGTGACAATTTCCTTGTAATCCAGGCGATTATTTCCCCATGTACAGTATATCAAAAAATGATCGCTGAGAGAAATGGGCAAAACACCAGACTGAACGATTTTTTCAGACTTATTGGTGATAACCAAATCTACAATCGAAGAAGTTGTTTGTGTGACTCTGGTCGGACTATCAATAACTTGTGTTAAGTTATAACTTTCAAACAATTGTAAGAGTCGCTTAGTCTGCCATAAATTCACACCAGACGGCTTCGTCATATTACAATTGATGTCACCGAGAATAACAAAATCAGTGTTTAAGTCATCGATATTTTGCAAAAACGATTGAAAATGTTCAAATACTTCATGATTGGCGCTAGGTGGCCTATACCACACAACTACTATCAAGTTCTTTCTATTTGTGAACTTCAATTCAATAGGCAACAACTCCAGACTGTCTTCGACTAAATCTGTACGTATTTCATACATCATATTTGATTTGACATAGGCGGCGACACCACCTCCATAGCGGTCCCTATCCCTGCGTATGATATCATATCCATCAATACTTAATTCAGAATCAGAAATTAAATCATTTATATGTGTTTCAGTCAAAAGAAAAACATCAGCTGAAAGTTTATGTTGAAGTGATCTCAGTTCATCTATGTTCTTCAATAAAGACGTGCAATTTAAATGTGTCAATTTCAATCCTTTACACTTAGAAATTCTCTGAACATTTACTTCAAAATCTTCAACGTTGGGTTCACATCTGTCTGTACTTATACACTCATCGGATGGCCCACTTAACTCGGGGTTGGGTGAATATGGATAGAATGGCAATTCTTTGGATAAACAAACATCACATATCCAATCATTTTCTGATTCGAATGTTTTTCTGTCAACTGACGTGCATTTGAGATGGCACCATAATGAACATTTAACACACATCATAGCATTTTGATTATTTTTGACTGCTTTACAGCATATGATACATGGGTATAGTGTTGGCATATTGCTAAATCATCGTTACATTTAGATCACCATCATACTCATTGCAACTAGCTGAGACGTTCGATGTCGGCCTTTGTCCGGATGACGATTTTCCTCCTGTCAGCACCAGTTCCAGTTGTCAAGGCGTAGATCTTTCCATCTTGCGACCATGTCCAGGCGATGGCATCACTGGTCCTCGCAGCGTACATCAAGCTCTGGCGATGGCTGGTAAGATCCTCGTTGATGAAGACAGATGTCCCTTTCAACTTCGACCTTGCAGCGTAGACCTTTTGACGCACATTGTAGCTGGCGAACTTGATTATGATGCTTTTTCCCCTCTCTGGCCCTGTCCTGGTGCTGCTTCTCGGGGTGATTCTATGGCTGCGATCAATGTCGGATGCTGCCAGGTGAATGTTCATGTGGTCTCTCACAATGTCGGTGATGAGTGTATCGGTATTTTCGTCCGGCTTTTCCTTGACACCGTAGAATCGCAGACAGTTGCGGCGACTATACTGCTCTTGTTCCTCGAGCGCTGAGTTCATGGCGGAGAGTTTTCCTTCCAGCTCCTTCACTTTCTTTTCCAAGCTGTTCACATGAACTTGGTGTTGGTCGGCGTCCATTTTGAGAGCCTCATACACCTGCTGTGTAACTTGTTCAAGAACAGCTTCTTTCACGGCGCACACGAGAGCTTTCAACACATCATCAGAACAAAGAGCTTCCTTTATTTTCACTTCAATGGCGAGATCGAGAGTGGTATTACCCTCGATTGTCCCGGCCTCGGTTTGATGACCAGCGGTCAGTTCCTCGGTCATCGGTGCTTGAATCAGCCCCCTGGTCCGGGCGCGGGTTTTCGGAGCTTCGTGTTCAGCAGATCGCCCGTTGCTCGACATTTTGACCGTCAAATTACACCAAAATCAAGCGACAAAACAGTATCTTTTTGACGTTCAAGCTGTCACATCCTCACGTCTATGTCACAGTGACAAAGCACAACACCAGTATGTGCAAAGGAACGCGCAAATATCGAAAAATATCCACAACTCCAGGAGCAGCTATGATAGATGTGCGCTAAGGAGGGGCCCGCACAGATCTATATGGGACCATATGGGACAATTCAAGTTTTGAAAGTATGTAATGCAAAACTTTTGAGATTTCCCATAGCCCTGTCAGACCAAGGAGATCGCATAGGCAAGCCTTCTTGGTTTGACCGAGGTCCATGGTTTGAACCAAGGAGGTACCTTGTTTTGACCGTGGGACAATTTAAGTTTTAGAAGGAAGGCAATGCAACAATTTTGAGATTTCCCTTAACCCTTAGCTGTCAGAACAAGGAGGTAGTATACGCGAGCCTAGTACCTCCTTGGTCAGACACCGTTTATCAGTATGGTGGCTCATTCAAAAACAGTTGTTGAAACTTTGCCGCATAGCAAAGCTTCAGTCAAGGAGGAAACATTCATGCATGGAAAAGCTCTGTAAAATCTTGCTTCCACTGTGACTGTCAACAGAATCATATCAAACTGCCACCACCAGCTAATAAGTTCCCCCAAATGGTTTGTTCCACTGCCATTGCCAATGGGTAGACGCAAACTGAGCTTACAATTTGTAAGCATTTTATAGGAATCCATTTTCAACACCAAAGCTTTAGGAAGCATGCATTGTAGGACAATGTAGATCAGATTTTTTTTTTCAAGCTAGAAACATTGTTGAACCGTGCCTCTCACGCCTCGAGCGAGGTCTCCATTACGGAATATTTCAACCAGCTTTTCTCTGGAAAGGTCTATCTGAGAATCATTATGCTGTTCGCGCGCGCAGATGAAGCCCCGTCATACATTATCATAGGAAAAATGCGCTCGGTCAATAACTGGAAATAGATTTCAAACCCTGCGCGCGGGAAACTGGTCGCAATACAGCACAGTAAATATGCAAGGGGTTAAACAAGCACTGCGAAAAAACACGAGCTCTTAAATTTCACCATCAACCAAACACTGTCACCAAATTGTCGCCTACGCTATACCACACATGGGTGGGGAGGGCAATAAATAAATGCTCATAGAGCATTTTTTTTATATCTGTGAACTTCAGCCGGTCTTTATGGAGGAGATGCAACTTCTTCCCCCCCCCCCCCTCTCTCTCTTGTAGTCCTTCTTGCTCTGTCCGAAAAAAAAAAACACACGATTGCAACCGAAAGGCTTACAATTTCATTTCCATCTCGAGTGCTCGCGTAAGATCTCAACTTTTGAAACCAAGTGATGTTGCAATACAAGATATACAGGAAGCGACATCAGTGTTGATACATATACCTCTTGAGACTAGCTGTTACTTCCATTTTCATTCCCTCAACGGGAACATGATCAAATTTAAGACACCAAACACCACACACCACTTACCCTTGACACTTCGCAAAAGTAATATTATACATATATTAATGTCAGAAGACCAAAGCGGATGATTAAATAACAACTAAACAGAGAAAACTAGAACAGGGGGAAGGATATCGAACAAAGCATTTTACTAAGATCGTAACACGAACTACACTTAATTAGTGCTGTTTTGTAGATAAGTTAATGACTTAAATTACATTTCTTTTTTTTTCTTTTACTTTGTGTTGTAAAAAGAAAATATAGAAGGATTTTCAGCAAGAAAGGATTGTTTTTGTTAGTTCTTCATTTTTTTCTTCGTACTCCTTGAGTGAAAGAAGAGTTTTTACCTGACAGTAGATGTGTATTCGTTATGGGGATGATTCCATTCTTATACAAAGGTGCTTGCAATCAGTGTTATTGGTTTACTGTCACAGTGACTCATACATGTATCTCAATGTAAAAAGGCTTACAGCCATTATAACCACTTAAATGGCTTTGATAATACAATTATCATTGCGTCATTCAAAAAAAAAAATCTGCATTTGCTCCTCCCTTGAAATGTACCTTTTCATCATCTATGGGCGGTATGATATTCGCCTGTTTCTGTTCAAGCATTTGATTCGTTGTGGCGATTGGTTTTCCTATACACGGACTAGATCAGTCATAATCATGCAAGTTCACGTTTGTATTTTGTAGAGCAAAGCGTTTTTGGAGGAAGTGACCAGGACCAAGAAGGTGTGTGATACCTCCATACCAAGACCATCTTGTTGTGGTTTGCTATGATTTTAAACCTAAATTTGAGGGCGTGTGCAGAAAACAAGTAAAGGCGGGAGTGGTTAATAGTTCCTATATATATTCCGCGTCTCAATCAGATATCTAACAACTTCAGTAATTTGTATGCACTTAATGACTTACGCACTATCGTATATGCAAGCATATTTCTTCATAGGAACTTGTTTCTCGTTGTTAAAGAAAGAAATAAGACTTAACCTTCACACCAGCTGTGGCGTCGTGTGCGAGAAGAATGAGATCACGAATAGAACACCCCTGCGCTACAACTTAAAGGGGCATTCCAGACGATTTTCGCAATTTCACTTCATGTAGTATATAAATCAGTAGCTCCATGAATAGATTTGTGGAATTTATTGGGGTTCTTAAGCAAAGAAACAATACTTTGAAAAACCTTAAACAAATTACACTGAACAAGGATGATGACATAGAGGCTGACATATTTCCGAAATGTAGCAGTGTATATTCCATTACAATACCGCTTGCTTGCGAGTTCACCAGTGTATAATCTATGCATGCCTTCTTCTTCTATTTTGTTCCTTCACTGTCCTTGCGCCCCAACTCTTGCATTCTTATGATGACCCTGCCATGTCATCATCCTTGTCCGTTGCCATTTGTTATAAATTTCGAAAATATTCTTTTTCTTCATCCCAGTTATCATAGATTGTGAAACTCTGTCCTCAGTATAACTAATTTATAGTTGTCCAAATGTAAAAATCTGAAAATCATCCTGAGGCCTCCTTTAAACATCTTTTAGAAGACTCCAAAACGTCAGTTGTGGCACATCAGAAAAACACTGTTTAGGACTGTATCAACCTCTGTGAGTCTTCTGACGGTAAATTGCTCAAAACATTCCCCTGCTTTCCACCGTATGATCTTAGACACTTGTAGCATAATGCTTAGCTTGGAGAACGACTTGAGAGTTGTAATGAACTCATTTCAAAATGAAAGAAATCTAGGGATGTATACAGGCATGACAATAAATAGAACATCTACAGAAGTGAAACATAGATCATCGATTTCTCGTTTGGCGAACATATACATTAATCAATCATAGAGCTGAATGCAAAAACGTAAGGCTCGTAAACAAGGAAATAACAGCTCGCCAGGCAAAGTCGACCTTTGTCAACGCACTCGAATTGAATACCATAAGTTTATATGCTCAAGTGGACCTGTAATTTATCATAATGATATGATTTCATTTCACTCCATAATGACGATGCTTGTGAGAGTGACTAGAGGCAAGTGACTTTTTGCCCTTTCCATATCCATATTCTCTATCTCTAAACATTGCTAAATGTACATATATATATATATATATATATATATATATATATATATATAATACGTATGCATATTGCATATCATCGTTATACTGTCATGGATATGTTTGAATTAATGCAAACTGATGTATGCATGGTTCATTATGAGGGAACCCATGTGGTGTGAAACTTCAAGGGAAAAGAGAGTAGAATAATACTAGTGTAAATAAGCGCGTTTTGGATGTTGGCTGTCAAAATCATATCAATGACATCTTGACATTTTTATCCAGGTCAATGTTAACACATATTAATATAATTTGTGTATGTATGTGTGTGTGTGTGTGTGTGTGTGTGTGTTTGTGTGTGTGCGTGTGAGTGTCTGTGTGTGTGTGACGTATGTTGATGCAACATTTGAAAGAAGTAACAATACACGCTGCACAGTTCTATACGGCAATATTACACTCCAAACACTTTGTATAGCAATATGATGGAATAAAGTGAAAGCCGGCAAGCATCCCAACATTCCTAAGCCCTGTGGTCACTGATGGTCAGCCATGGGCTATTCCGCACACACATGCACGCACACAGATATACACACACACACACACATTCATGGACAGGTCCTTATGTCCAGACTCTGCGGTTGCCATGGAAATGCACATGATAATCATCATATACCAGTTTCTGGTACACAGGGGTCTCCCCATCTCTAATACTTGTATTTAGGAGTGTTAGCTATATTTTACGATCATAAGTACTGACACTTTGATGAATTGTGTATACATGGTCAGTTGTTATCTATTCAGTGTTGCGCTACTGGGTGTGGTGCATTATTCTCATGCTTCACTTGCACGACATTTCTTCAAATGAAAGTAACAACTACTTTGGACTTATCTAAACTAAGTAGTATTGTCTGGACAACGAGACATCTAGCTGTGACTGCAATTATCACAATAGGCTCACATGAATGTATTCTTTGTTGAACAGATGCATGCGTTGATATATAGAATGTCGCACTAATATTATGTTACAAGACAGAATGACTTTTGTCCCAGACATGAAAACTTGTGCCGTATAGTCTGCGTCTATGGGATCTAGAATCTTAATGAATGTTAATCAATTATTCTCTCTTTTGCTCTTGCTCTTTAAAGACAGAGAGTACGCGTTGAGAATCTCAATTTTCGGATATATTAGATTTGGGCCAATTCGAAGACTGTTGCGATCATGGCTTACAAAATGTACTCCCACTAAAATGTGTCTATTTGTTAAGATGACTTGTATCAATTTAAATGTTAGGGACTTTAATTCTTACTTTCAGATACTTGCAGTGAGAAGAAACAATAAGAACAGAAATGTGAAACTTACTTTTGAATTGTATTATACACAATGCATAATAGTGAGGGTTTTTTTTTTTTGTTTTTTAGTATCCTATGACCATACAGTCATATCCTTTAGATAACTTAATCTTAAGATGTTGCTTTGTTAGTCATGGCATTTGCATTGCTATTTCCGGCCGGTGACCAGAGTATGTATGATGGTGAGAGTAAATGCGAGCGGTTTGCCGCATTGGTTGTGTGAATGTTGATGTTCTGCACTTCCTCTGTAGACAATTAAGTTCGAGATCAAGTTTATAAATTTGCCTTTTTTTGGACCGAATAGGCCTATTGGGAATTATGATTAAGTTTGAAACGTACTTTTTACTGTTATATTCTACTTTTAAAAAGTACATAAAAATGTACTTTTTATGTTATATTCTACTTTGATACTACCTTACTTAAACTATGGGATACTCGCATGGGGAAACACTTTTTCTACTTATGCAGAAAGAATATTATTATTACAGAAAAAAGCTTTTCGTATCATTTGTCACGAATCGTGGAGAAGTCATACTAATAATTTATTTCACGAAAATAATATTTTGAAAATTTATGACCTTTATCGTTTGCAATTAGGACAATTCATGTATAAACTCACCAACCATTCTCTCCCCTTTGTGTTTGATTTCATGTTTTTAAAGAATGAAACTGTTCATGCATATCCAATCCGTCAATCCCATGAATATCATTTGCCTTTGACTAGGACGGTTTTTGCAAAATCTGTATTCTCCTTTTCTGGACCAAAATTCTGGAATTCTCTTGATAACAATATAAAAGAAGCTTTAAGTTCTAATACATTTTCTTTAAAGTTAAAGAATTATTTAAAAACTTCGCATGCAGCATAATGATTCATTCTTTTATTTTTTACTTTTGATTTTCAAAACTGTTGTTGCTCGGTAATCTCACTACTCCTTGTTTATCAGCGAGCCCGTGCTTCTGTGCCTCCAGTGCCCT
Source organism: Diadema antillarum (assembly GCF_040938485.1). Lineage (NCBI taxonomy): Eukaryota > Metazoa > Echinodermata > Echinoidea > Diadematoida > Diadematidae > Diadema > Diadema antillarum. The sequence continues at coordinate 2,320,578 of NW_027270942.1, read as the reverse complement.
GGTTATGACCCATCGTTTCCCTCTCCTCTCCCCCTCCCCCCGCCCTTTGTCCACCTCGGACTTACTACCTTCCTCACTATCTTTCTATCCTCTCATCAATCTTTCCTTACAAGAGAGCCGCCTTGTGTTTGTCAATGTGGGTATGTTGGTAACGTTGGTATGTGTGCATGTATGTGTGTATTACTCTGTCTGTCTTTTTTTTTTTTTACTACCGCTTAGGGAAATTGTTATATGGTAACTATATGTTTTTTTTTTTCTGTATGAGGGGACTGCATTCTACAAGCTCTGCTTTTTAGCAGTCCCCTCCATTTCCAGCAATATTGTTTATGCATTTACCACAGTGACATAACAGTTATTTTTTGTATCTCTGCTGATAATTTACCTGTATCTTTTTTACAATGTTATTTCTGTTCATCGCATTGTGGTACTGACTTTTTGACATCTGTGTATACGAATGTTTCATTGTACTTCCCATTATTTTATTTGTTGGAAATGAAATAAATCAACTTGAACTTGAACTTGAACTGCCTGCATGCAATCATTAGTATTCGAGAAAGTCTGCGTTGATGTGTTGGCCTGCTAGTACAAAAGATCCTCCCCCGAGCCCCCCCCCCCCCCCCCCCCCCAAAAAAAAAAAAAAAAAAAAAGTTTCGTTGGTACACACATGCAACATAATTATTTGAAGAAAGAATCTTGTTGTGGATAAAGTGGTTAAATATGTGAAAGACCATTTAAGGGCAATCTACTTTGAGAATGCTACTGTTTGAATCGCAGTGGTACTGTACAAAGTTGACATGCTTCCGCTAAGTCCTTTGTGCCTTCATGAAAGAAAATCTGAATTCAATTCAATCCAATTCAATTCAATTCATTTATTTCATTCTCATTTTCTTCCAACAAAACATAACACAAGGAAATCAGAAAATCCATCATAGGCACAATATACATTACAAAGTGCGAAGGCTAAACGATAGTTAACAAACTAATATAAATAAATCATGTATACATACGGGAAAATATAAAGTTATGTTTTGAGGAGAAAAAAAGAGAACTGAGAGGTCCACTAAAAAAGATCTAAAATCCGAATCATCCGTCACCATAAAACGACATATATAATCACAGGGTAAATCAGAAATTTCCCGTTCGCCTTAAGAATTAGATTTGCTATTAACAAAGAACTAGTTACGTTTATGTTTCATTCGTCATGTCATCCATGAAGAATGCAAACGCTTAATGTACATAGATTCGAAAGTGCCTGACAATTTGGTATTCACGATACAGCCATGAATATATTAACGTGCAAGGTGTCATGATAGTCTATCTAAATATCTATAGGCCATGTATAACTCCTGGAAAAAGCTGCCGAAAAAAAAAAAAAAAAAAAAAAAAAAAACGTTTCAACAATGAAGTAAACAATAAAACTCAATCGTCATTTATCACCCACTGTATATTATAACATTCGTTCATTCATTCATTCATTTTCTTTTCATTTCCAACAGAAACATATGAATATATTACAGAAATTGAATACATAGATTTCATCATAATACAAAATAAAGGATAAGTTTACCAAAAGATTGTAAGTATACGGAAATGTTGGAAACGGGGAGGAATGCTAAAAAGCAGTGCTTGTAGGGTGCATTCCCCCCACACGTAATACAAGAAATGACATGATCGATTGACTGATATACATAAAAAGTGGAAAAAACAAAAGAAACTAAAACAAAAAGACCTATAACATTACATGCATGTGTGAGGAAGCATGATAATAATCGCAACAACGAAACTCTTATGATAATGATAATGATAAAGAAAAGGATGATTTTCATAGCCACCTTACCTGGGTGCTCAGAGCGCAGTGCTGTGTGTACAGTGCATTATAACCAGTTTTACTATAACATGAGATGGAGGACTGAAGTGAAGGGCTTATGACTTCGTCACATGAGAAAAATTAAACGAACATGATAAAGGTGGGGTTGCATTTTCAAATCTGATGAATGGAATACAGCTTGATACAAAGCACATGAACTTACATACAAGCAAACAAAACAAACTGATAGATGAAGATTCGACCAAGCATATACACAAGTCAGAAACACGTGATAATAATATCCGGGTTTTGGATTACGTAATTCAGGAAGTTTGAGAGCGCTTGCTGTACCTCGATTGCAATATGCAGACTTGGCTTTAACGCTTGCTAATATTAACAATAAGGCGTTCAATTTCGATCTGTCGCACTAATGTTTGCCCGTTATTGTTTCCGTGCCATTGCACTCCAAATTCACATTGAATTTGATGATAAGCGCACAATCAAACAAACGAATAACAAAAGTTTCATTGAAACTGAACTCTTACACAAAATAAGCAAGTTAGGGAATCTCAAAACTTAACGTGTTTTCACAAAAAAAAAGGGTGGTATCCGTCAAAACCTCTAACTCCGGTGGAATTCAAATAAGGCGACATTTTAATCGCCTCTTCCATAGTTTTATACTTTGAAATGTAAATCCTTCATCTTCTTCTTCGTTTTATTTTATTTTATTTTTTGAAGAGCTGAGGATTCATGACGTTTTCACCGTTACAGGTTAACATCATCCATAAACTCTTAGAATTAATAACACAAATCATGATAATTGCAATAAATGATTGATGCAACGGATACACTTTCTTCATCTGCATTTTACGCCGAAGACGTTTAGATTTGTGTACGGACAAAGTGGAGGTTGGTAGAGCAGTAACGCACATACCCCGTCTAATTATCTGTATTGATTGTAACTGTGTGTCTCATAAATTGATATCAATTGTGACAACATGCGAATCTTCGAAACTCGCTCCTTTCTTTAAGTGATTAATCATAACATTCTTACAAAACTTTCGCCGTTTTGTAAGATAGATTGAACTCTGTATTCATCAAGGTAAATCTTCATAAGAAGAACGGTTTTTTTTTTTCAGTTTTAAGTTTACACAATCTAGGCACTGTTTTATCCATCATTATCACAGGGAACGAAGCGGGGGGGGGGGGGAGGGTGAATTCAGTTGGAGGAAGTTAGTATATCGAATGTATACATTGCATGATTAGTTCTCTTATAATCAAACAATATGACGGGATATAATGCCACACAATGTTCAAGTTTACTTTATCAGACAGAGGAATGAAAAAGAAATTTGTAACATTAAGTGTGGAATTCTGAAGTGCCGAACGTATTTTCAAAGAATAGTAATTATGGTAGCAGGCACATTATTGCAAGCCAGCTAAAATGGCCATATCATCAACTCACAGAATGAAAAAAAAATAAGTTTTTCTGAATATGATGACACTTCTGTAGTTTTTGTTTGTTTGATTTTAGAGCATTTATGAAGAAGCCAATTATTTTAAAATGGTGCAGGATTGCTCTTGCTCTTTTAGATGCATGACAGCCATTCTCTTATTAAGTCGCCAATTCCGTTTAGGATGCACTGTGAGGAGGGACAAAATAGAAACATAGCAAAAAGATGTTAGAAGATTGCGATTTTCACTGTGTAAGCGTAGTTACCTTAGTATGTTATATGATATGACTCTAGCGTTGCCAGGTACCCATTTATACACCTGGGTCGAGAGGGACGTGGTGGGTAAAAACATCTTGTCCAAGGAAGTAAGCACTGGGCGGGAATAGAACTCGGGTACTCCGATTGGGAGTCGGGAGTCTTATCCATTAAACCACAGCGCCCCCACAATCAAGATGAGCATGCAGTATATAGCACACATGGTAACTTTGAAAAACACTATAAGAGCAACGAGAACTGAAAAAAAAAAAACTTGCCGCTACTGTAAACTCACACACACAATTAACAGCTCATGACCAATGCGATGAACTATTGATCACGTGACAGTCAGAACTTATCACATTAAAACATATGCACAGCAGGAACTATATACCTTTCCATCTTGTGGACATATAGCATCCCGACGCCACTTCAAAACGAGCTCGAAAGGGAAAAAATGCTCTTAAACCGAGAAGAAATCGAGCTCTCTTCAACAGTCGTGTGATTCTATACATAGTATCAGTTTCAAGGCGCCGTATAAAAGCCTCACAATAGTAACAGAACTAAACTGTTCTCCCCCGGAGGGTCCAGATTTTTGTTCTGTCAGGACATTGTTAGTAGTCACACGATAACGAGGAAATATACTCTTTACACCACTTCTGCGAATTTTCTTTTCCTTCTTCCATTCGCTTCCATTCACTTCTCTTCCTCATAGCCGGGCTTATCGTATCATTGAATGTTTGGCAGACAAAGAAAAAAAAAAAGAAAAAAAATTCCTCAAACCAAAACAATGATATCTTGGTGATTTTATTACCGCAGACGTAATTTGTACAGACCGGTACATGGTCATCATCATCATCATGAGTATCCTCATGAGCATCGATCACCCTCATTAAATGCATCGTCTGTATTTCTTTCGATAATTTGGTGCTTCAAAATCATTTGCTCCATATTGATGACAAAAAGAGAGATAGAGAGAGAGAGAGAGAGAGAGAGAGAGAGAGAGAAGATTAGAAATTAACAAAAATGCAAAACGTACAACATTTATATACATACATGCATCTATGCTTGTTTTTTGTGTGTATGAATTAAATATTACGTATGTGTGTGTGCTTTAATGATACTGTCACATTACAGAAATATTAATGCTTGCATTTTCAGAACTATGACTCCCCTCTTTTCGTAAAGCAAAACATTTAAAATTGAAGAGCTTTATTCTTTAAAGTTGGATCATAAATTTATAGGCTGAGTAGAAATGGTTTGCTACCAGTGATGATAACAATAAAAACAACAATAATGATGAAGATGATAATATTGATAATGATAATATGGTCTTCTTTATCCAGGATTTAGTCTCTTCAGTGTTCTACAAGAGGGCCTTGCCATTATCATTACTCTCTTTTTTACACATGCATACGTAAATTAAAATTATATCTACCTACCTATAACAAGAAATATGATTACATTGAATGATGATGAGATCGTGCCACTCCTTGTATAAGCATACTAATTGTTCACTAGCTTTCTCTCACTAAGTATTTAGTACATGTACAATCTGGCTAGTTGCATAGACAATTCGATTCCTGCTTCTTTACTCTTGCATTATCATGCTGGGCTGAACTTCAAGTACTTGTATTGTATTAGGTTTTATATCTATTTACCAATATCTACTTACTGTAAAATATAGGGAATCTCTACTCGTAATTGTCTTCTTTCTACACTTTTACACATTGTTTGCTATTCGTTCCAAGCTATAATGTGTCCAGTTTGTGTCATGTTTGTACGTAAATCTGGAACTAGATGTGATATGTGAAGTGTGAAATACGGTATTCATTACAATTATTTCAATCACACGCATTCAATTGTTGTGCTACTGCCCCGGGACCGGTCTCCCCTCCCCTTACAAAAAAAAAAAACAAAAACAAAAACATAAATAAAAAGATATAAGAAAGAAAACAAAGAAGAAGACTTGATTACATCATGGAGCGTACGTATCTCCATGATTACACCAATGAGATACTCTAGGCGACAAGCACCCTTGATTACACCGCGACCTTTTCCATGGCATGTTGGTTTGAACTTGAACTTGAACTTTATTCTGTTTCATTAAAAAAAAACACATATCATTTGTACAATGACAAATGAACATGCATACATAACATATAATAACTATAAATGAAACATGGAAACTACAAAAGACCGGAGTCTTGTCAGGGTAGTTCCCAACAGAAAGAATAATAGGAAACAATATTGCTTTACGATCAAGACATAGGACAGGTGAAAATATAACAAAAAGCAGACAAACATACACAAAAAATACATTTTCATTATACAATTAAATAATAGTGTTTAGCCATATCAACCCCTAGAAAACAAAAACCATAAAACTATCTATAATCATAGTGTATTTCATAATGACATCTCTAACTTTCTAACAAATGTCTTTTCAGATTTTTCGTAAAAACATTTGTAGTTGGAGAATTTATAACTGTATCTGGTAAAGAATTCCATAATGAGGGTCCAGTGTGTCTGAGTGTGTGTATTACATACATCTTATTTACCTGAAATAAATTATATTTATTACTAATTCGAGTATTATAACTATGAATTTGATCATTAGATTTAAACATACCAGAAATCATCTCAGCTAACAAGTTAATCTTATGCTTGAACATATACATAAGAATATTAAACTTATTTAATTGATATATAAAATATTCAAACATTCATTTTCAAAAACATGAATCCTGATTTATGTCGAGTCACCACGAAGCGCTTGAAATCAGTACGCTTTCAAAAGGTAAGATCTCCGGAGATTTTTTCATTAATCGTTTCAAGTCTGTTCTTTTGTGTGTGCGTGCGTGTGTGTGTCGTGTGTGTGTTTGTGTGTTTGTGTGTTTGTGTGTTTGTGTGTTTGTGTGTGTTTGTGTGTGTGTGTTTTTCCTTCAGTCCATCGTATCCTGCGCTCATGACGGGACTCAGCGGATGATGGGCGCCAAAAGGCAAACTAGCAGTGTTCTGAAACATATACATATAACATACACATACATAATATACATATAATGAATATACGAATATATTCATGATGTCAATCATATACTTGTGTGTGTGTGTGTGTGTGTGTGTGTGTGTGTGTGTGTGTGTGTGCATACAGGTTTTGTTTATTTTTGCGGGTTGGATGCCATCATCAATGATATCATAGGTTTTTAACTCTCTCATATTTTGTTTATGCACATCTGAAAAATCATTTATTTTTCAATACCTTGACAGATGTAATTTCTTTTAAAATCTTTCCTACTAAACTAAATATCCGATACTCCGAAACAATGCGATACGTGGAGATATGATTTGTTTTTTTAGAGCTCCGAACTTTAGAACATGTTTAAGAACTTCTTTTACAACGTCTGTCTATCAGATCTCAACACACCCAATGATATAAACATGAAACCGGAATATCATCAGTATCGGCTCAAGTCAACTTGCAAATAGGGTAAAGTTTTTAGGAACCTGAAATTCAGATTGGCTTATCAAGAAGAAGAAGAAAAATACTCAACAAAGACCTTTGCTGTATCAGAGCGACCGCAGAGTGACAGCCAGTCCATTGTGAAAATTTAATCAACTCTTTTCTCCCACAAATCCCACAGTAAGGGGAACATTCACTGCAAAAAGATTGGTGCTAGATTTAACACCATGGGCATCAAATCTAACACCGATCAAATGTCAAGAAAGGACCATACCGACAAGTGTAGAAAGTATGTTGTGAAGGTGTTGAAAAAAGTTAATATGACACTGTATAGCTGGTAATGTAGTGACACTATACATGGTGTTGATTTGATATTGCTGGTGTTACTGTCAATTGTATAACACCCGCACGGTGTCAATAGGTGATAGGAGACTACACCAACTGGTGTTACTGTGGTGTAAATGTGTTCGCAACTTTTTTTTCTTTCAAAAATCAAGTACTTTAACAGAAAGTTCTTGTTCGTCTTGTTGAAGTTCAAAATCAACAAGAAGAACAGAAACTAATTACACACACACACACACACACACACACACACACACACACACACATATATATATATATATATATATATATATATATATATATATATATATATATATTATATATTTCGAAAGTGACTTTAGCACCACAATGTGCACTGGAAATCTGACACCAATTAGGTGTAATGTTTAACACCCGACTTTTTGCAGTGTTTCAGTAATTACTAAAATGGAACACAGAATTGAAATTAGAATATTCTTACATTGTGTAACAGTGTAGAATGTTGTCACGCAACACAGACTTTAATGGTCATCATCTAATTGCATTGCAAGTGGTTACTGTACGATATCATCACTCTATAAAAATCATCCCATCAACATCAATGCATGTTTGCATTAAAGTCAACTAACTATAACGTTTTTTTTTCTGTATTCAACATTAATGATGATTTTCAGGGAGAGCTTTTTGTATTCAACATTAATGATGATTTTCAGTGAGAGGATGTTGTACTTGCCGGCAATTCGATATAAACGTAATAGTTATGATCATTAGTTATGACATATACTAAGCAATAGATTTATGAGACACCATCCCTCCATTTGCACGTGTGACCGCAACAGATATTGCTGCGTTATGAAAACACGTGTAAAATGTGTCAACATGCTCTTAATTATTCTATGTCTTTATCCCTTTGTTTGAGTTCACTTCATTTGTAAAGCCACCTTGAAACACGGAGTTGAGCTTCCTTTTGTTTTGTTCACGCGTAAATGATGGCGTGTCGAGATACGAGGAGCGTCGTACATATGCGACATGCTCATTCCACGAAATTTAGAAATTTCCGGAATAGTTTCGCTTACTTTCAGGACAAACGAGTTCTAGGATCAATTTTTACACTTTATTCCAGACCCCGTGCATTTTTCAATAGTTGTGTGTGTTGTCTGATTGTTGAATGTTTTAATCAAATATATATATATATATATATATATATATATATATATATATATATCGACTCTAACTTCAGACTCACAGTAAAACACCCGTAGCAGAAAACTCGGCCATGACCAGACAGGACAAAATATAGCCCAACATACAGAAGATGAGCACACGGTGCTGGGATGCACGATAACGATACGAGTCCCACGCAGGTCCTGACGAAGGCCTAATGACGGGCCGAAAGCTTGACAAATAAAAGGGAGACTAAGATCGAGAGCAACGTCCCGCCTCAGTCCAATTTCTTTCAATATATACATGCAACCAACAATGAGGCACCGCGCACGTTCGGGACCCAGGGAACTATCTCTCACACTATATACATATATATATATATATATATATATATATATATATATATATGCATATATATATATATATATATATATATATATATATATATATACATATATATGTATATATATATATATATATATATATATATATATATATATCGATATTCATGGAGATCGAACGCCCCTTTGGATATGATAAAACTGGAGGATTATAGAATAACCCCATTATAACATGGACTATTATCAAATACAAAATGTTGTAAGCTCGTCATCTCAATATCATATGGCTTTCATTAATTCCCGAATGTGACAGTTTCCACCAAACACGGTTATCTTCAGAAAAGCTTGAAAATAAATGCAAAGAATTTCCCATACCACCTGGTTATTTATAACTAAAACACGGAAATCATTGTTTCTATGCTCAAATAAAAGAACTCATTATTCTTCTCACGCATACACCCATGTAGATTCTCTCTAGCTTCTCGTGAAATCCAATATTTCCGTCCGGGAGAATTTCCAGAATCGGGACCATGCGACCGAATGTTCCCACACGGTGTGCTCTAAAACTTGGCAGAGTCGTTATTTTTCTGGGCATAGTCGAGACAATTAGAGATTTACTTAAGGGCTTTACGATAACATTGATAGCACACACAATATTTTTGGTTCTCTGTGAACAACACGAGATCATGCCATTTGTGTTTGAAATCGCACGAGTGTGTCTGTGTGCAAGAATACTGTAGTCTTAGAGAGAAGCACCAATTCGTTTTACAGTGCAGTTATATGAAATCCCCTATGCTTATCACGGTCATTAAACAATGTCGCAAAACTACCACGAGTGAAGCAGTACGACTAATTTCTAATAGTAACTGTTAACGATACCCTTGACTGATACATTGTGTAACTTTCTCTATTTGCTTTTGGGGATTTCTCCCGTCTTCAAGACGCGATACGAGGAAGAACGTGATTGCGAGATTGCATCAAGAAGCTTCAAACACAATACATTGAGCTCCTTGATTGCATCGAAAACTGCGCACAAACTCTCGTGCACACATAGGCCCTAATGATTAATTTCACACACACGCACGTGAGTACAATACTCATGAGCAGGTGGCTACAACACACATGACATCTGCTTCTTGCATGTTACGCCTGTATAATCAAGATAACATGTTAAGTGTTAATATTCCACAGGTTATCACATTTTGGAATAGCACGTTCTGTTATGTATTACATAATAATGGATGTTTCTTTTTCTACGGCCTTATAGTAACGAAGCATTTCATACACCTGTTCCCTCCTGTTGCTAGGTAGGGCAAGCCTCCTGCAAGCTTTGTGGTTGTTAAGGGCAACTTTTGTGAACAGAGCATACATAAAGTCTGAATTCATTACAGAACCGGTCTACATTGCTGCAATGCATTCACCACTGTAACTACAAAAACAACGAACAACATGAGGAACAGGATCAAAATCACACCGTTCACCTTGGACCGACAGCACTCTCTTACTAGTGTAAGCAGACTTGAACATACATTAAATGCATCTTGGGGGAGGCATTAAGTGCATTTTTAAAGCTTTTCCAGAGCGGTACCATCACATTACTGTTCTTCTTTTGTTTGTTTGTCTGCATTACAGCAATAATGAGAAAGTACCAAAAAATTTTTTTTTGCAAGCACTATACATGTATTCAGTCCAATTCTACATCATAGTCAACTTAATTGATAAACAGAGTCATATCAGATTGTCAGAATCACGGAGGATTCATCAACATCGGATTTACCACGCTATTATGGGAAAGTTATGGAGTTCCAGAATTTCCCATCTTTAAAAAAACACAGTGATATTTAGAGTAAATCACATTTGGAAACTGTAGGTGGTAATGATATCGTCATCTTACAAGCCTTGCATTTACCTGTTTATTAAATCTTTGCTAGATACAATTACGTTTAAAAAAATATCTTTAACATGAAAATATGTAGAATGAGTTGTATCATGCGCGTCAAGTATTTGCTGTCTTCTCGTAATCTAGCAACGGCAACAAACAGAGTCAAAGTGGTTTTGTATTTGCTAATATCATCGACCAAACACTCGGGTGTTATTGTAGGCCTATTCCTTCTGTCCAAATAACCTGGAAAGTTGTGAAGTGATGTCATGATTCTATCTATATATTATATTCGGTGAAAGCATTTGAAAAGTTTAAATGCGGGAACTTTCTTATTGCGTGTCAAATGTTCGTCAACTTGACAGTTGTATGTATAGGGTCCTACTGCGGGTAAAGGTGTGTCATTATTATGCACATATAGCGTGTAATGGACACGCAACTGTTCTTGTTCGTCAGTCTTACTACCAATGGACGTTACAAATTCGACTGCATATAATGGATGCTAACTACACACATCCAATAAACTTGTTCAGAGTTCCACCTTGCGTATGAACAGAAATTAGTCAATTGTTTTTGTTTGTTTTTTCCATTCGATTTTTAGATTCACCGAGATTAGCATTTGTAATTTAAGAATTATTCATGTAACATTGTACATGTAAATGGTGCTTGCCAGCTCATTCACCTGACAGCAAGCCGGGTATATTTTAGTAAGAGTATAGTATAAGAAAAAGTTTGTTAATACATTCAATGTGAAATTATGCAATGGACGCTTTCCCCAAGTGGTAACTGACAGACCAATCTGTCACTTGGTCTGCGCTGGTTGTCTTTTGTTTGAACATGACTGATGGATTCCATAAATTGTTACGTCGGTTAAGCTTATGCGTTATGTCACTTTGAAAAATAGTAAAGTGCCTAACCAACTGAGAGAATAAAAAAGACCATTTGTACGGTACACCTGTACCAATGTGCACATGGGCTAACTCCGAACTGGCTTATATAAGTGAACGGACGGAAACGTAAAGCATGAGTAAAGTAGGCTTATTTCGTGTTTGTTTTAGTCTAGATCGCAATTAAACGATGGATTCGATGTATACACACCTTTGTGCATTCGGACCTCAGCGTTTCATAAAGTGATGGTTATTATCAGTTTATGAAAAAAGTAGAACAAAACTGCTGTAATGATAGACAATGAAAGATCACACAACTGTTGCAATTTATGTTTTTTTAATACCCCAATTCTTTTTCATCTCTTGACAACATGACCGAGGAGTGTTGATCGATGACTTGATCGGCCATTTTTTGCCATTTTTTTTTGGAGCGAGAAAATCAAATGAGCTGGTCGGAAATCGAAACAAAAGTCGCGTTGCATGCGGGGGCATTTAGGCCGGAAATGTATTACGAGTTCTTGAGAAATTCGCAAGGTCTCAATCGGAGCAAGCAGACACGCACTTAATGTTTGTTGACAGTGCGGCCTTTCACAACACACGAAGTGCCAAATCGGACACGGCAAATCGAAGTACTTATGATTTTTACAAGAGTTTACGTTGGCGTATTACTTCCTCACCAGTATGGATTGTATCATGCGGTTATCCAAAAAATAATCTACTCTCTTCTTTAATTTTGAAATACGCTTTATTTTAAGAACACTTAGTCATTATTTACATCATTAATTCACGACGGTAAGCTCTTTCCTGACTCACTGTCAAAATATTATCGCGAGAATATTCTTTTTTTTTTCTAAATCTCCCTCCCTCTCTCTCTCTCTCTCTCTTTCCACCACGTCAGATTCTATCATTATGAATATGACTCTAACATCACGATAAAATGGACACGGGGTCCCAAACAGTTTTCGTTTCTGTTTGTTATTTTATTACATGTCCAGCAAAAATAAGTTACGATGTGATTGTCGTGCAGAAATCGTAATCAAGAGTTATAATGTGACACGATGGCCGAAATTCACCAAGGTAGTGGAAAATAATCTAGTCATACAATCAATGGATTACGCAAGATCCGCGTGCACCAATTAAGAGCCATCGGAATTCAAACCGAACGTACACACATATTGTTATTACAATACACGGATTGGCTCGCTCTTGTTTTTAGTCCCTGAACTGAATTTAAATCATCAATTTGATTTAGACAGTCAGGACCGACAACTCAAAACGCCATTGACTACATGTGTACAACCAGGCGGCTGTTGGTAATGTCAGGGTATCTGTATATTAAAGTGAATTCTTGCACGGCTGAGTATACCAGTGACGTCATCGGCAATCTCATGCCGGGTTATTTGATTCAGTCATGACGTCACCTGACCTGTTCTATTTTGTGCTATTGTGTTCCTTCGTATAATATCGTATGCGCGTGTCGATTGATGTGTTAGTATATGCGTGTGTGTGTGTGTGTGTGTGTGTGTGTATGTTTGTTGTGCGCGATAGGCATACCTATGATTAACTTGGTAAAAAAAACACGACATGTCAGTCATTAATTGAGTAATGAAACGGTGTCATTATAAATACACCAAGGAAGACTAAACAAAACAGAAAACAACCCTTCCCCACCCCCCAAATAACCTGTTCTCTCATGTTCTGCAGGCCCAACCGCACTCGTCAATGACTCAGAAATATAAAGTGGGTGGGGTGCAGTATCTAGATCTGCTTTTTGGATAGAAAAAACAACAACAAACAAACAAACATTGAAATACTTAGGGGAAAACCCAACATTAGTGAATGGGCTACCCTGACAAAAGATTAGGAATATATAAATTTATAAAACAAATAAACAAACTAATTCTCTAAAACCCACAGTTTTTCCGAGGGATTTGCTTACAGTCCAACCCCACCCCCTCCAACCAGGTGGTTTTTGCTCGTGCACACACCTTCAAAAAGAAACAAAACAAGAACAAGAACAACAAGAAACGACGGCTCCGGAGTAAGCTCGTAGCTTGTAGAGATTTACATCGTGGTTATGTCTATACAGCTCATGTATTCTTGCAAGAAAGACTTTATGGTGAACCATTGTGCTGAAGGAATCATGACTTGTGTGCGTGTGTAATTATTACAACCCTTTCCTTAGTCTCCCTTTCCGATAGAACTATCTTGTTATGGCGTTGGACTACAAACTAATGCTAATCATATCATCATCATAATTTCTATTTTTATCATTACTGTTATTACCAGTATTGTTTCCCACAGTTTGTCCTAAGCATGTGTGTTAGTACTGGTTTGCTGGGCCCGGGTATCAATATGATACCGCCAACGTGGGTAAACCGTCTTCTTGTGGTCTTGGTCAAGTATGTGCATGAACATCGGGCAAGATTTGAACTAAAAACCTTCCCTTTTAAAGTTCAAAAGGTCCTTGCCACTGGACCACAATTTCTTCTTAATGAAAGTCACTGCTACTTAGCACGGTATACATGTACGTGAATTTGCAGTTAAGCCCCACTAGTCAGTATATCAGTACATTAGTCATGATCATTACAGTCACAAACTGACCACAGACTACACGTGATCTCGATACAACCACTACTTATATCACACCAATTTTCCGACATCTTCGACTGCCATGATTAATACCGAATTTCCGTTCCTCAAAACGCAGCAAGAAGTATTTTGATTCAATTAATTCAGAGAAAATATTACATAATTTCATTTTAGACATCTTACAATAGTTGCGTAAAGAAGTGAAAAAGAATTAGTTACAAAATATCACAACAGAATTTAGTGCTTCCTTATAGAGGAGAGTGCATGTTCTCGAATCCTTTGTTTAAGGTATCTACCACAAGTATTATAACGTATTGGTTTCATAAACACAGTAACCTCTACAAAATTGATATCTATTGTGAAATGAACATGTGTGCAAGTAGCAGATCCGGTTGATTATCATTTCATGACGGTATCTCGACAACATTTGAAAATGTAAAATTTCATTGCGAACACCTTCATCTAACATTTGACACTTAAGCCAACTCTCTCTATCTTTAGCCGTCTTTTAATACTCACAAGCATGAGACCCGAGCCCGCTTATGCCATGACTAATTAGGGACCTATTCATCATGTGGCTTATTATGGCAATTCAATGTCAAATAGCAAGCCAAGAACATGCAAATACAATATTAATAATAAACACTAGTAAACGCTCAGAAATAAACACAGTGTCTTCAGTTGGTATAGAATTATGTATCTTACATAAACTTGAATGATGTACCCGATTCATGTAAAACAATACATTTTGAAGAAATAATACATAACAACAGAACACATGAAGTAATTTGTCATGGGCAAATAATCAGTAAAGTGGTTTAAGGCATATCTATAGACATTCATTCAATGTGATACTATTCATTTATTTCAAATTTGTAGAAAAAATAGTAAATCTAAATAACAAGGGACAGAAATAAGGTTGACAATGGAATAAACAAAATAGAAAATGCCAGGCGACTGCGACCTACACTGTAGTCTTGTAGATTTCTATGTGGTTGAACAAGGGGAGCAGCTAAAGTTATAAAGAAACGTTAGACAACAAATTATGGCAAGAATTTTGCACTATCTAAGGATATACATGTACAGGCTAATCATATAGTTCACTGCAATTACCTCTTTCTCCCAAGCTACATGTAGTTTCGTGATGTGTATTTCAAGTACATGTGCATTGTACTTTGAAAAAAAAATGTAATAACCCGACACCTGTCGTTTTTGACAAAGTCTACACGATCTCTAGATGCGATCTGAACCTGAAAGGAAAATCTTGCATAAGAAAACTGTACAATTTTAGAATAAAGAAGATCGAAGGCACTTTCAACTATTCATTCTCCAGTGTATAAATAGAATGCAGTCGACTCTTCTCGCAGCACACGGTCCGTCCCTATTTTAGAAAGGGGGAATTCAGACACACTCGCTGCTTTTAACCTCCCTGCCTGCTGCAATGTAAATCAACGTCAGTCTATCTCAAGCCAAGGTGCGTTTATGATACAAAAAGAGTGGAGAGGGCGGACGTTTTGCAGCGGTAGATCTGCATGCGGCTTGATTCGCTGGCTCAACGACGCAGATACTGTGGTAGCAAAGGATAGGTAAGCTGTCATTCTACATGGGGTTCGAACCCGCATCTTTCACCAAGTCCTGCTGCCATGCTGAGGTGCGGATGAGTCGGTGTATTGGCTGGACGGTAGCGACGGCGTACCCGCTGACGAGAATTCGTAACTGCACGAATTGCTACTGTACTGGGGGCCCGGGCTTCCCCCGTTGCCGGTGGAATATGTGTAATTTGCACACGAGTACGAGTAAGGTGGAGGGTTGGCGTTGAGAGGACATGGCTTTCCGTCTCGAACCAGCACGGGCACGGCCACCCGGCGGGGTGGATACTGGTCGGAATTCTGCTGATGTCGAGCGGCAGCTGCTGCCGCCGCCGCCACAGCTGTGGCGGTTCCCAGCTCTATGGTCTTCGTGTCACGCTGTTTCTTGTTCTTGTAACGCCTATTCTGGAACCAAATCTTGACCTGGGTCGGCGTCAGCTTGAGTCCGTTGGCCATCTGTTCGCGCTCGGGCGCCGAGAGGTAGCGCTGCTGCTTGAAGCGTCGCTCGAGCTCATACACCTGTGCCTGCGAGAAGAGCACTCGAGGTTTCCGCCGCTGGCGCGGCGGTTTCGGCGACTTGAGCGTGGTGCTCGTAGGTTGCTGCTGTTTGTTACAGGAAGATCTCTTCACGTCTGCAGTCTCAGACTTTGAACTAGCTGACTGTAGCACCATTCCTGAAAATACAAGATAAAAAGGGATGATTTTAGTTATTTGATTTGATGTCTGTTCAGTTAAATTCGAATCAAAATGATTATGATTCCTATATATTATGAAGAAATCCAGATAGTAGAGCCTCACAGTTGTACTTAACATAAAAAGATTGGTGACTGCACTGATATGGTGCGCAATCGTTTGTTTGAAGGATTTCAAGTTGCAAAGTAAGCAACTGTGATGTTAACGTTCCCCCCCCCAAAAAAAATGAAATGGATAGGTTAAGTATCATATTATCCCTAACAAATGATAATTATCTCAAATTTTGAATAATCATGATTTGCAGTGTCAGCAGAGAGAGAAAAAAAATCTACCCATCTCTGAAGTAGGAGGATTTATGATCGACTTTTTTGTGTGTGGTAAAAGTTTGATGACTCCTGAAGTTCGTTTCATTGTTTCATCTGTGACCTCAAAGGGCACTTTGTTTGGCAAACATAATCTGAAGTGTCCCTCCCTCCTCCTTGCTCTCCCCTCCCCCCCCCCCCCACTCTCTCTGTATAATACGTGCAAGGAGCTTGGCATGTGCGGTTGTGTGCGTGTGCATTATGTGTGACATGGAGGAAAGTTGTTGCGGAGGGGGAAAGGGCGAGGATAGATACAATTCTTTAATTCTCGTAAATAAATTGTTTTAGAAGAATTCATCATTTGGAAAATACAGACTGCCAACGGAATCACGATTTTGCCATAATCAATTTTGTCTGCCTGTGTAATTATTACAAGCCCATCCGTTTAATACTGTTCTCCTCTTCCGACAGAACGGTAGTATAAGTGTCTTGGTAGCATTTGACATAGAATAATGATAATCATATGATCATAATTTCAATTTTTTACCATGTCTGCTATTACCATACTATTTTCCCCCACGGTTCTCCCTATCATGTTTTAGTACAACCCAATCAGCAAAGTTGTATTTTATTTTCTCTTAAGTTAAGTTGAGTCTTGAACAAGTGTATATACAATATTTGATTATTCATTCACAACTAAATTGGTATACAACTACCCATTATTATGAAGGTGACCTCGGGAACGCTTTATATATATATATATATATATATATATATATATGCAATTGTTTATGGAAGAAATTAGGGCTGAGATGCAAATGTCATCTCTTTCACATTATACACTTAACAATAAGACACCGCGCATGTTCAGATCGGAACCGATCTCTCGCATAAAACATGCACACAATCATCATGTGTCATTAATGAATTTGTTCACAGTGCAGCAACATGTTCACCAGGTATCATGGTTTTCTTCTTTATGGTGTACTAGAACATACAATCTTACCAGTTGTTTGATATTGTATTTCTTTTTGGATTGCGTCATTTCATTACTCTTAGCAGGGAGGTGGACGCCTTCCACCTCACTGGACCATAGATTGGTGAAAGGGTATATCCCGAGTCTCTGTTGAGTCTCAACAGAGACTCGGGATATACCCTTTCACCAATCTATGGTCCAGTGATTAATAAAGACAGGCAACGGCAGCAAGACAACACTCCACTGCATTAGGCTTGAGAAAGTCCTCAGGAGAGGACGAAAGCTTGCCCTCTACAATTCAAGGTTGGTTGAAGCTCAGTCATTTAATTATAGTTCTGTAGACTTTAATGATAAAAGTGGTCATGTCAGAGGAAAGTTTGTCAGACGGTTTGATAAAAAAAAAGAGCCTCAGCTAAAGCTATCTGAAATTACAACGCCGAAATACAGAAATATGTAGAGTTCGAAGAAAATAATGTGTCAAATATTTAGCCAAAATGTTGTTTCCAACTATACTCTATACTTTATCTCCATAGGAGGACAGAAATTTCTTTTTGAAGACCACTTCGAATGAACCCTGGCTCAAACTAACATCAAGCCATCTGCATGGGAACATTATTCCCAACAATAGGAAAGCCTGGGGACTGCCATCCGCAATGGAACCAGCTCCTATCATACGCAGCAGAACAGACAACATAATGAGGAGGCAAAATGCAGAAGAAGAAGGGAATGTCTTCAGCATCCTCGATCCGCACTAACCAGTGTCAAACTTCCAGTGCGAATCCTGCCCACGACCCGTTCACCACCGGCTTGGGCTCCAAAGTCATATTCGGCATAGACATCAGCAGAAGAGACTGTGAGCTTTAAATAGTCCTACATTGATACCTCTGACGATTTTGCCGAATCTTATCCGTGACATTTCAACACCGACACAAAGTTACAAATTATAACAACTCTGCTAACTATTTATATGATCCTTACTTGACTACAGTCAAATCCTTTCAAAGTTGAAAAAAAAAGATTCTGTTGCCAAAACCTTTCATATCTCCCATATGACTTTTATTTAACACATTGCGTACCTGTAATATACGTTTATTTCAAAGTGTTATGGGTTGATTGCCTCGAAATAAGATTATAGAATCCTATGTTTTCAATCTTGAAACTGACTTCAATATATAGAACGTAATGCCACGCACGGAAAGGTACAAGTTTCATTGAAATGCGACGTATGATATAGGAACGTTATACCATGGTTTCGGGATTTCATTGAATGTTTCACATCTTTTTGAAGAATTGGTGATAATGGCTGCACATGAGCAAGTGATTAATGAATGATGTCATTATGAAACGTACAACAGTTCCGTAAATTTGTGTTTTGGTCCCTAATTAGCTAGCTGCAATACCACTACCCCTTAAAAGCTAATTATTATTATTATTATTATTATTATTATCACCGTTCGTATATAGCGCATACCTTTGGCAAGGTCTCTATGCGCTTTGGAGGGAGACAAAGAAACATACAAAAAAGATAAAATTTTACAGAAACAGTAGAATGCTGCATAAATCATCATCGACAATCACTATGTTACTTTCTGAACAGATACGTTTTTAAAAACGTTTTGAACTTATTGATGGAACTCGCATGTTTTATATCACTTGGGATGCTGTTCCACAGTTCTGGGGCGGCATGCCTGAAACTACGTTTGCCATAATAGTTTGTTGAAATGGAGGGTATTACATATAGATCCTCCCGTGATGATCTAAGAACTCTCCTTGCGTGAGTGTTAGGACCTATAACACTGCTGAACTGTGAAACAAATGAGCAAGAATACTCCCATTGGTTTCCTTTCAACAAACGAAATTTATGCAAGATTTGTGAGGTTTGTGAGGTGACGACTTTACCACCTCATATCTCAACAATAATTCATCTTGCATGCAACATCACTGCTTTATGAGAACATGTGAAACATGAAAATTCCCCATAACTGGTTTTATTTACAATCTATTCTCATGAAATTCGTACACTTCTGTTTGCATACATTTACATATCACGTATTACTGCAATTTAAATACAGAGTGACACGGCAAATTGTATACGTGTTTCAGGCTAACACGTTGAATGATTTAGACACAGACAATTTTCAAAAAAAAAATGTTTCTATCTCCCCATGAAGTTTGTTTAAAAAAAAACCGTTCGCAGCATCACTTGTTAGTGAACGAATTGACAATACACATATAATAGTATATATAGGTCTGAAGTCGTGCAATCTTAAGTAAGACTCAGACAACCTCCGACAAGGATGACCAACATCAACCTCTTGACATGTTGACAGATTGCCTTGCGGAATTTTGATACCTGAAGACTCGAGAAATAGCAAGCATCAAAGGGGAATTCCAAACCAGTTAAAAGTTAGTCTGAAAGAAAAAGAGTAAAATATTATAAACACAAGGGTTTAAAATTTGATCAAAATTGGAGAAACATATAAGGGAAGTTTCGCAGTTTTTCACGAAACCGTTTTCGAACAGTTGATATGAATATGCAAGGAGTGGGCTGATGATGTCATCACCTCACAATTTTCCTTTGATTGTATACAAAGAACTGACGAAATTTCGATATATTTTTTTGCCAAAGTAGTTTACAACGTAATGTTATTCCTCGCTGAATAGATTTAAATAATGATCAGTCACATAAATATTGCGTCCTGATTGATTTGAAACAGGGGTATAATTGTGTTCAGACAAAAACAACCCCCCCCCAAATGAAAACGTTGTGTACAAACTATATGACAAAATGTGCGAGACGATGACACCATAAACACTCGTTTGCATATTCATTTTGACTGTTAGTGAAAATTAGATGAACTTCAAAAGTTTCCGACTTCGCTGAATTTGATCCAATATTGATCAAAGTTCCACTGTCGTGTAAATAGAATTTAACTCCTTTTTATCAGACAAACTTTTCACTGGTCCGGAATTCCCCTTTAATTGCTGAAAGGTCTCATGGGGACAAACCTTATCTTGGAACGGGATACCAGCTTGGTTAGAGAATCGAAAGGAAAAAGGTAAAGATAACAACAACACACGAGGCACTGAATGGAAAAGAAGCTGGATGTGTGTGTGTAACGAGGAAGAAGAGGAAAGCGAATGCTGGTCAGGGTGGGTAGGTGACCCCGATTTTTGTTTTTCCCTCTGAATTATTAAATAAATCGAGGGATCCGATCATGGGAAGTTCAAAAGGAGATCGGAGAATCGACGAATGAACAGATCCCGCAATCCGGCAATGTTCGACTCACACGCGCGAGAGAGGGCGATCCGGACTTTTGGAAAGTCTGCTATGAATTACGATTATACCATGGAGGACCTATACATGCGCATCATTGTGGGGGCACTGTGGCATAAGACTCCTTTGACTTTCAGTAGGAGGACCCGAGTTCGAATCCCGTCGTCTAGTGCTTGCGTCCTTGGACAAGATGTTTGTACCCACCATGTCCCTCTCGACCCAGGTGTATAAATGGGTACCTGGCAAAGCTGGGGTAATGATAATGGTAGGGCAGTGGCAACACCGAAGAGGTTATACGCTGAATAAAGAAGACCGTATTATAATAATAATAATAATAATAATAATAATTATTATTATTATTATTATTATTATTATTATCATTATTATTATTATTATTATTATTATTATTATTATTATTATTATCATTATTATCATTATTACTATTATCATTATTATTATTATTATTATCATCATCATCATCATCATCACCATTATTAGTATTATCCTGACATAAACTACGCTATAATTAAGGTTGGGATAAATGGAACGATCGAACAGTCAAACGTTCATTATATAAGAAGAAAACTTATTAGACTGGAAATAAGAAAGTTGATGGACTTTCAAACCTTCTAACATGTCATCACAAACTAGCAGCAACTGCAGAGGTGATCGTCTCATATACTCAAAAGACGCCCATTCGCGTAGGCACAAAGCTTCACAAGTTTGATTTCCCTGATTGGCACGAATTCAGGAAGAAAAGAACTGCATTCTTGGCATCAACAATGCTGTCAACGATTATAGGCCTGATGGATTTGTAAAGCGACTAAATTTAGGCATGACAGGCATGCTGAATTACTGTAAAATAAAAAGAGAGCGATTCTGTGCATGGCATATTTTCTACAGCAAAAGCCTATTATAAAGTTTGAGATCGCCGCCTAGTCTTGTGAATTGCTATTTTTTAAAACTTATCAGAAATATTTGCATGAAAAAGAACACAATTACGAGTATGCTCTTGTTAGTAAGTGCATTTTTTGAGTAATACCAATGAATAGTAAGGCACATAACTGTGTCTATATATTGTTTAACTCAAGTGTTACGAGGTGATGTCATGGCTGGACTATGAACAAAGATGATCTGGAAGTTTTTTTTTTAAATCTATGGGGCTTAACAGAGTGCAGAAAAAAATTAAGAAAAATGTTTAAAAACGTATGAAGCATATTTTCATGAAATATCTAGTGATTTAGTTATACACAGACCAAAAGGCATTAAGAGAGGTCAACATACATTGTGATACATTCGGATTGCAGGGAGCCTTTAAAAGAAAGGAAAAATAGTAAATTTTGTCCCTGGCCTACTCCACGTAGGACAGGTGAGGGGCAAGCATGTTTTGCGCATGGGAATCGACTCTGATCAATACACCGTATGCCTGCTGACTTTCATTTTCTTCGTCGTCCCCGTGTTTATTTAGACAACAAAGTCGCTACAGCGAGGATGAGAGACAGAACTTTGACTTTCCTGAACAAAGTCTCAACGCGTTTGTGGCGAATCAGATCGAGGGTGACACACAGACACAGATGGATACACACAAAGAGACACAGAAAAACACACACGAAAACGAAAAAAAAAAAAAAAAACGAAGACAAGAAGAACCATCAGCGCAACTCATGGAAAGTTCGTTGTCCGGCGATTAAAATATTTTTTTCCTTTTGTCCTTTTTTTTTTCAGTATACACAGTTTGTAAATCACCAAACCCACTCGCCATCATTGATTTGGCTCGTGACGGAAGTTAGCATCACAGGGGCTTCTCTGGTAGGAGCGGGAGGGGTAAGCTTTACCCCTATTCTCAATTTCTGCTCTTTACTGACATACTAAGTTTCAGTTCGTATAAAGTTAGCAAAAGTTTTTGGGCGAAAGTTGCCACCTGCAGAACATCCACACTTCTCCTTATTTCACGCTTCACTCTCACAGATTTAAGTAATGATAACAGCGATGATGTAATTCTCTTGAACACCTTTTTTTTTTCAATCATGGATTATATTTATAAGTAATGTATTGTCAACTGCTCCACAACGTCCATGGTTAGAGTGAAAGACCTAAGCAAACGACTGCAATCATTGTGTTCGTGTGCGATATCTTCAGCCGCGATTATTATTTTTGTTGGGAAACTTCAATTCAGAGCAACTACTTCCTGATGTAGCCTGTTCAAACACAGCTCAAAATCGAAAGTTGGTGAATGAAATAAATACAGGGTCGCCTTTGTTCACGGTCGACCGCAGTACCCCCATATTCCCAGGTTACGACTTAGATTCTCTTAACATCCTTTACAGATTTCTTTGCTGTAACATACTTGGAAGTGAATATGAATATGCAAAATGTCCAACATTCAATGTATAGCAAAGTCACGCAACGTCGCACTCTATGTAACACGAAATTCACGGTAACTAACATACAGGCAGTGATATACAGTGCATTATTACATATCTTATATATACACTGTGCATGTATACATGCATGAGGCCTATAATCACTTGCGTATAGTGCATACTAGTATATAGGCCTATATCATCCTTACTTAGCTTACTTATTTTTAAACGCACATAAAAGTACACATTCATTGTAGTATAAATAAATGCAATTACCTCATAGAGTAAAAATGGAAGGGCTATGATAAGAATGACCATCAGAGTAAAGAAATCCCACAAACGGAATATCGGTAATAAACACGAACCGCGCAGTTGCAACGGGCATGGCTACATGCATGCACGATGATAAATCTCGTGCTAATCGTGTCCACGGTCAATGGTGACGGAATCGGGCAATCCGGGTGTGACTATTTAGGCAGCTATTCCAGGTGTATCCGTGAATGGTGGGAGAACTTTCATCAACACATGAATAAATCAAGCTAGGGCGGCAAACATTCAATTATCAAAATCAGGAAGGCTCCGAAGGGTATTGAGGGTATTGAGGATAAGAGTATCTTATGATTATCATGATTATAGTATGCTCTGCCTTGAGGGTTATTGGTTAAAACTATGGGCAGAGGTGACTCAAAATAGTACTATTGAAGGCACCGAGACCCATCAAAGTCTTAACCAGAAACGCGACATTAGGCAGAGTATATTTGTTTTCATATTTCAATATTTCAGATTGAAAAATTAAACACAAGAAGGAGGCGAAAAGTCGTATGGTGGGTGTGATGTTGTGCAGGGATCCTGGTGGGTGTAATGTTGTGCAAGGATCCTGCGCAGGACCGTACGATTGAAGCATGGCACAATCACTTTCTGACATCATTTCACAAATAATGTATCTGTTCTACTATATGGAAAATGGCGTCATGAAAAAGTGACGTCATTTTTCAAATAGCGTAGCATGGAGTGTTAAACAAGCCAACACTCTGAAATAGTTGGAAAATAAATGTGATCAGAAGCTCTTCCAACCAATCATTGGAGGAGGAACTTTTGATGCAAGATATAACAGGCAATAGGAACCCCAAATCAGGAAGAGTTTTGTTTTCTTTGTCATGACAAAAGGAGATATCTAATCATTCATGGAGCCTCTTTTAGGAAGACCTAGAAGCTATCGTATATCCTTTTAAAACTTGGCGATTTTGTCCTTTGTCATTTTGCGTGCAAAGCTGCAAATACATGGTTATGGATGAGTATGTGATAGCAAATATGACGATGATAATCATACATACAATATAATGAGGTTAGCGACAATTCTGGGTAGATTCACACAAACCAACAAACAAGCAAAGAAATAAGTTCGCACAAGAGGTCATATAGAGTTCTGCAGTACTGGTATAAGAAGCTATAAGCCAGTCAGGACAAGAAATTGTCATTCGACGGAATATGATATTATTTCTTCTTATACAATGTGATTACAGACACTATAATTATAACCGCCACATCAGTGATAAAAGTCAAAAGTGAAGTAAAAGAGACCCTTCTGTTTAAGTTCCCTAAACTGTTTGTATTGTTTTGTTTTGTACTAAAAACTATGTGTCGTTGTACTCTTTCTCATAAATGATTTGTACACAATCATATCTGATGTAACGGAATTAAGCAGAAATAAATCGAATCAAATCAAAAATAAAACAAAAGTAATCATTATAAAAATGAGATGAACAATGGCAATTATCATCAAGTGGATAATGACAATGGGATGACGATAATGACACCAATTAAGAAATTGTGAATTGTGAAATTACTTGAATAAAAAAGATATTGTAAAGTGTTGCATTTTCCCTTCTTTTTCAAGATTCAAGATTCAAATTTATTTTCACTTCCATCAAATAAACAAAGAAATTATATATAATGCATAAGTATGTACAGGATATTTATAATATCAATCACGATAAACATTATGTAATGATACTTGATGATATGACAGCCTTTTCAAAACGATCATAGAGCTATTCTCAAAGATTTACTCATGAGGGGGGGGGGTGGAAGTGCAGGAGGGTGAGGGAGGAATCACCAATGGCATATTCGTTTGATTTTACTTCAAAATATGTGATTATACTTAAAGGTATCATAAATTAGCAGAACTACGTTATTACGTATATATATATATATATGAAGAAATAAACTGGTGATGCATCTTTTTTTTTTGCCAATAAAGAATGAGTTTATTCGACTCAAATTTTCAGCGGCCTCCGCCTTCTTCAGGAGTCTTGACAATGACAATGAGTCATTGACAATGAGTCATTGTCAAGACTCCTGAAGAAGGCGGAGGCCGCTAAAAATTTGAGTCGAATAAACTCATTCTTTATTGGCAAAAAAATGCATTACCAGTTTATTTCTTCATTTCTTCGTGGAGCCAATACGTGAATTCTCTCCCTCTCTCTCTCTCTCTCTCTCTCTCTCTCTCTATATATATATATATATATATATATATGATCATTCATCTAAAGAACAATATTTATCTATCATTTTTAGCTTTGCTATATAAAAGTTTTAAGAAGAATGTGAATTGCTTCCGATGATGAGGGGGAGCATTCCATACATCAGATTCATTATATCGTAAGGATTTGAGAGCCAATACGTTATAGATCCTTCGGTCATTTAATAGTACAATGTTATTGCAGGTACGGGTTTCCATTCTATAGATATAAATGAATAATTTTCTACATGTTGAGGTAATTTCTTTTTGTATACATACACATGTCAAATGTTGCTGTTTGAAAAACATTGATATCATCTAGTTTGAGAACTATAAATTGATGAAATAAAGGATCAGTATGTGTTATCGAATTTATACAAATTCTTACAGCCTTCTTTTCCAGAATTAAATACTTTCAATTTGGATTAACCACAATGTCCCCACATGAGATTGCAGCATAAGTATCATCGTAATCAATGTGTGTATTAACATTGGAGTGCCTAGTTTGGAAATAGGCTACATGAAAATTGTTTACCAATATTCAGATATAATTTGATGCATTTAAACCAAGATAATAACCTCTGGAATTTTGAATTCATTTTCGGAGTATAAAGGTTACGATGACTCTTCTGAGAAACTAAAACAGAAAAGTCATCCGCAAACAAAATAAAACTAAATAACGTGACCTTGTAAACATACAAATTAGTACTTGTCATACGAGTAACTTTTTTTTTTTTACAAAGAATAAGTATCTCAAACATAAAGAAGATTTTTTTTTTTAAATGATCAAAGGTATCAAAGACCTTTCTTCAATTCATAACATGGCAATACCATGCTCTTTTTGTACCTTTTTCAGCTGCCCAACGGCAAAATCAGTTGAGCAAGTTTTCCTAAACTAAACTGGGATTGATATACAGGGTGTACTATAAAAACTGATACTTTTCAATAAACCTCTCCAAAAAAAGTGAATTCTTTGGATTTAAAAAAAATACAATGTATATGGTAAGCTGAAGGTCTCTCCTGTCACATGCACCAAAACGTCCAAATATATTTCATGCTTAAATTGGGTGAGTACTGTAAAGGACATGAAAAGTATTCACTATGAACTTGGCTGGTGCCGATGGCGTAGCATAGACCTGTGTGTGCCTACGAGTGACCCCACAAGAAAATGGTAGAGTTTTTGGCCAGGAAATGTGGGATGAATGGAGTGAAGCAAAGTACCTATAGCGATGGACCCATAACAATAAAATACACCTCCCAGATTTGTGACGCGTCACACAAACACACACACACACACACACACACACACACACACACACACACACATACTCCCCCCGCACAAACTTTCACTTCACCCAAGGTGCATAGCAAATTCCTGCGCAACCAATAAATTTCACGCCCTTTACGAAAGTGGACATTGCTCACTCAAGCATGAAGCATTTTTGACTTTTTGGTGTCTGTCATATGTGATAGCAGAGTCTATCAGCTATCCATATCTATAAAAACAATTCCAAAATTCGAGAAAAAAAATTGCTGGCCATTTGAAAATATTTATCGTTTTATTTGGTACATCAAATAATAATAATCTTTTCTATTTACAATCTTGAAACAGAGGGCAATAATGAGAAAGACCGATAATTATTTTGTTACATGCGGTTTTTTTATATATATTGGTATCACTTTTGCAATCTTTAGCAATTACATATTCCTTGCGATAAGACGTGTTGAATATAATTCTATTCTAAAGGAGATACAATCTATCTGATTGAGTAATTTCATACTAAATCCATCATATCAAGTTGAAGTCTTAGGTTAAAATGATATAACAATTTTGATAAGTTCACTTAGTATTGCATTATTTAAAAATGTTTGGTTAAAGGACGCGATTACAATTGAAAGAAAATGTAAATTATCACATTACATCTGTGAAGCTAAATTAGGTTCAATGAGAGGCATTTTTCTATTTCTTTCTTGTTCATATTCATACGATCAATTTTGTTGCGATCTTACTTTCTTGTTTTATTTATTACTTTGCCTGATAAAATTACATTAATTTTTGCTTTCTGTAGTTATTGTAAATAGTATGAATTATTTGTATGTACTACTGTAGTAACCGTATTTTGATATTCAATTCAATTCAGTTCAATTCAATTCAAAGTTTATTTCATTTTTCGACAAAAACATATATGTTTCACTTTCTTTGATAACAGAGAATAAGGTAAACAGAACATTGTGAAATGAAAAGACTGTACAACAATTGAGGACCTAATTTAATTATACACTGTATAGTAAAAAAGGGAAGTACATGTATATCGTTGCTTAAAGTGCAAGAAATGGAGGGACCCACTAAAAAGACAGAGCTTGTAGAATGTGGACCCTCTGGAAAGATAAATTGAAGCATCGTAAATACAAAAAAAAAAAAAAAATGAAAAGAAGAGAAAGAAGTCTGGAAGCCCACTGAAAATTAAATTAACAGAGAAATACACTTTCATAGACGCGAACAGACATGAAACAAGACCAGACAACAAAACAGCTACTGAAGAAAAGGTTGTACAGGACAAAACGGAATGGACAAGACTGACAAACAGATGACAAAATAGCAGACAAAAAAACGCACAACGGAGACAGCGATCTTCGACAGAAGCATGCCAAGAGAAACAGATGATAGTTGTGGGGAAAAGGTAATATTTTAACACCTGAAGAAAAGACAAGGAAATAGAGGGACGTATGAACAGGAGTAACATACGGAAATTCAACCCCTAGACGCTTTGGGCAAAATGGCATAGATGACAGCAAACATTCAGGGAAAAAAATACACTTCTTACAATTTTGATTACATTGATACCACTACATGTCCTTTGCGATGTTAACACTTGACGAAACAGCTGTCTCTATGGATAGCTAAAACTGCTCGAAATTAATTGAACAATTAAAAGAATTCAAATAACCGAAATATACTTCATCAGACATCATTTTGATTATCATTTTTCCATTTTCGGCTGCAGATATCACTTACATTTTATCAGTGTCCAATAAATCATTAAAAAAACCACGCAAATAGACAACGAGACAACAGTGTCTACAAAACAAAACAAAAGTTTGAGATTTACAGAAAAGTTACAATTTTCAATAAAACTATACACATATTGTATGAGACAACATCATCGAAAGTATAGATTTAACTGACTGTTTTTGCTGAAACATACCCCAACTTTAATTTGTCTCTATCAGTTAGTCTATTCTCTAACGTCCTTTGTTCTATTCATCCTTTGTTGAGTTTCATATGACATCTTTCTTATCGATAGTGAAAATCATGAATTAAAAAAGTATTAGCGTAGGTAAATATGTTACCTAACTAAACGAATGGCACTATTCGTTATATCTTATCAAATCATATGTTTAAGTGAACTCAAGAATGACTATTCAGATTTAGCAGAGATCAATTCTATTTCATGTGCAAGATATCGTTAAAAGAAGTATAAGCATTTTGATGAAGTTTCGTCATGACTGAATATTCAAACGAAATAACAAATTCACTGAATGTCGAAGTTTTACAATAGTATTCTCTTGGTACGAACACAAGAATATCATCAATTTTAGGTCGATTACAAAAGTAACCCAAATCTTTTTCTTTCTCATCTTAGGTTTGATTTTGGTGAACCCTCTATAATTCTGTAGCACTCAGTCCTGATACCTCTACGATGGCACTCTACAAGTGACAATCCACATCATGTTGACACAGAATTCATGAAACATTAAATTTGAATCAATTAAACAAGCGATGAATGTTCAACACTAGCCAGAAAAAGAGAGTAAGGGACTTAGTTTCTTATTTTTCATCCTCTCCTCCTGCAAAAAAAAAAAAAAAAAATTATATATTTCAATGGTCAAAGCGCAAAAATTAAAATACGGAGATGATGACAACCTCTATACTATTCACTTATACTCGAATATATCTTCGCTAAAGTTTCTGTCATGAGATAGATTCAAAAAGAAGAAATTGTATTCTGGGAATCTTTTTATTGCAACTGATTAACAAATTGCCCTTAAAGGACGAAAATAAGCACTGAGTACTAGTATTCAGTGTTTTAGTAGTGGTAATGATTCAAAAAAAAGATCTTGCTCATGCATTAATACGCGGGTTGGAATCGAACCGACAATCTCCTGATCACTATAGACAGGCGTCATATCTCACTGGACTACCGAGCTTCCGCCCGACAGCCAGTGGTGGGTCTCATTCTTAGAGAAGCGGGTAATGCGTATCATTCTAATCAATGAATGATTTGTTTTTAGTGCAACTAACTTAAAAATTGCCCTTCTTCGAAGTAATCATATCGTTTTTAGAGTTGTAACGATTTAATAATGGTGTGGTGTAAATGAGGCAGGAGTTGGGGTTATATGGATTTGCTGCAAACTAAATAATTGCGTTATAATCTTATTTAATGTTAAAGTTCTGCGTCATCGATATCACAGATCGAAAGAACGCTTGACCCAGCCCCGCCAGAGGGCATGGAGAATGGTATGTCGACGTAAAGTGCATTTGCATTGAAGTATAAAATAGAGTGAATTTGTTTTCATACAATTGAATAGCGTGTGTGTGTGTGTGTGTGTGTGTGTGTGTGTCTTTTTATGATTAAGGTGAACTTAAATGTGGCAGACAAAAATGTGTAGACTGCTTATCTTGTGAGAGCGGCCCATGGAATAATCATAACTTTAAGAAAAAAAAAAACCCTTTTGAACGAATCGTCCGACTCTCCTTAAACTTCTTCCGTATCATTAGTCTTTTTATTTTTCTTTTCTTTTCTTTTTTTGCATTCACTGAAAGCCGTATGTATATGTTTGGGAAAACTTCTCGGTTAAAGAGAAATTTCGGATCAGTTATAAGTTAATCCGACAAGCACGACAGTGACGATCTTATTAAAATCGGATATAAAAGGAAATTATGAAATTGTGAAACAGTTGATATGAATATACAAATTGGTGAGGTGATGATGTCATTACCCAGAGTCGTAATATTCTATTGATTGTGTACAAAAAAGCCCAAGGAAATTAAAATTTTCTGCTATAAAAGTGTTGAACACGATGTTATTTCTGGCTTAATAACTTCAAGTGTGGTCAGTCACATAAAGTATTATTTGAGACTAGGGAAGAATTGCTCTTGAACAAAGACACACACAAAAAATACAAAAATGGGAAATTTCACGATTTTATGCATACATTGTCTGGCAAGTATGGGCGACGACATCGTCAACTTTCTCCTTTACATAATTATTCATATTGATTGTTCAAGAACGGTTTGGTGAAAATTACCGAAAATTGATAATTTCGTAAGTTCCTTAATCTTTATCCGATTTTGATCAAATTTTCCCTGTGTAATATGCATATAAAATTTTACTCTTTCTTTTCAGACTAACTTTTAACTGGTCCGGAATTCCCCTTGAAGTGGGATCGTTTCCGTACACATGATGATGGTTC
Organism: Diadema antillarum; assembly: GCF_040938485.1. Taxonomy (NCBI): domain Eukaryota; kingdom Metazoa; phylum Echinodermata; class Echinoidea; order Diadematoida; family Diadematidae; genus Diadema; species Diadema antillarum. The sequence goes on along the minus strand of NW_027270942.1, from coordinate 2,289,219 downwards.
TACCACGTTCACAAGAGACGTTGACCCCGATGCCAAGATCGCTTCTGGAAGTGTGATGCTATACATCATTTCCAAGTTGACTTTAATCGTTAATAGTTGCGGTGTTGCGGTGAAATTAATCAAACAAAACAGTGGCAGCTTTAGTGAAGTCGGACACAAAATAAGAATCTATATACATACTCGACCGAGTCCTTACGATAACCAAGAATCTCCTAAGACCAATATAGGTTCGATGGCTACTGGTAAAGTCATGGTGCAATTTCCATCTTTTTAAATCTATATTCAGATGATCGGTAATTATAAAGACATCGGACATAAACGTATATGAAAATACAATGGGGTGACGCGGACATTACCAAACCAGCCTCCGATTATCCGCTCCTTTGGTCTTTAAAGATCTCATGATTATTTTTCTATAACGTTTTAGTGCATTTTTCGTTGTGTCATGTATTCGAATGAAAAACAAACGACAACAAGCATAGATTTCAACACAACTTCAATGAATGCTTTGTTTCCTATCTTTTCTTCAAATCTTGGATGCAATTGAATAAGTAAATATCAAAGACAGTGAAAACAACTGAAGAAAGACATTGCAAAGGCACAGAAAGCAGCACTCGCCTTGTCAGTGTTTGAGGCCGCGAGTCGAGGAGAGTTGTTGAAAGTCACCAAGAGGCATTTTCGAAGAATTTCATGCGAAAAAATAGCAGTGTGCAGTGAAGTTTACAAATTTTACTCTCGATGATAATGGTGGTGGGCAGATCGTTCTGGTGACTAATGGCTATTTACTGTCATACAAAGCTCTGGTCTTGGTTTAAAGCACGTATTGGGAGGGGGAAAGCAACATAAAGACTTATATGACTTTGACTTTGAATTTATATCTCTCTAAGTATTCATGGGAGGTTAGTTAGACTTAGGCGTCCAATAGTTTTACCATCCACTTCGTCACTTTTTTATGACGCAAACAATGAGAGTAGCTTTACCTCAAAGCATAGCGTGGACTTCGTCATGGGCACAATGTTGGTCGATCGCTTCACAATCAGTCATTTTCCGCAGAACTCTCTAATCATTTTCTCTGCTGAACAGCACATCAAACCTTCTTCAACTGAAAGCAATACGATGTGGATTGATCTTTTGTGACATTCACAAACATTAAAAAGGAACATTCAACCTACAGGAAAAAGGAACTACGTAATAGGAAAGTTCTAAACACAGCACATAAAAATGCAAATATTTTGACAAACCTGACTAAGATTTGAAGGCATTTTTGGCATCCATTGCAAAGATTTTTACCTCCCCCATCCCCCCCCCAAAAAAAAAAGACACACACACACATTTAAAAGAAATACCGTCATTACGATCTTCCACAAATTAAATCATGGAACTGACTGCTCTAAAAAGGAATGGAGACAGTGGAAGTAGATATCTTCTACAAAATTACGAATGAAGAAAAGTTGTGGGTTCGGTTGCGTGGAAACTTTTTTAAGCCATACGCAGGAGAGCGAGAGAACCCCCCCCCCCCCCCCCCCCCGATAAACAGCGATAGCGTCTTCCAAGGCTTGTCTTATGGTGTCCGGTAACGCCCTACTAAACATATTTGACGCGAATATGATAAAAATTCATTAGGCGTTCTGCTTCTTGCTGATAACATGATTATCAAAACTCCAGATACAGTCTAGATTACAGATGAGCGCCTGATGCACAAGCACGGCGGCGTTCAACGAGCGAGCAATCCGAGTGTTTCGTGACGTGCTCGCAAGTCGTTTCGAGACTTGTGTAGTTGTACACCGTCCGGAGACAAGACGGAACGCTGGTACACACACCGGAGTGTGATCCTTGAATAGCGGTGGCGTCATCCAAGATAAACATGTTATTGCCTCGAAGCATCGGAAAGCTGTAACCTTCGCTGCAGGTGACAGTGCTTATAGTATACACTACGACCTTTTCAAGCTTTTTCAATACGAGGACAGCGGGTAGGGGTGTGGGAGGGGGATGGTGACAAGAGAGGGGTTACGATATGCAATGCTGAAAACACCAAAGTCAGACAATTTATTTCTCGAACATTTTCCATGAATGTGACTGGGTGATGTGGGAAAAAAAATTGTAAATCACAAAGCGAATTTCAAAGATTGGTCCTTCCTTACTATTTGATATGGTAATAGGATGGCTCGTAAAAGAGTCATTTCTGCAGAGGGGCCCACACATTACAAGGATCACCTTTCCAGTGTTTCCTTCTTATTTCGTTTTGTACAATACATAATATCATTCTGTTCTATTGGTGATTTATAATGTTTCGTTATAAAATGACGTATCATAATGTCTCGCCGTCTTTGTAAACTGTTTTCCCCATAATGTGCCATTCGCATTATCCTTTTGACCCCCCTCCAAAAAAAAAAAAAATAGTGAAGTTTATGTTATGTTCTGTGGACAAAAATGAGACCACATTTTAATTGAATTGATGTATATTAGCCATGATAGAATGACATACAGTCTCTGCAAGAAACAACGGAGAAGATACAAAACAGCACCAATGATTCGAACTAAAAGGGATGATCTGAAGTGAAATTTCATTCCGACGTCAATGTGACTCCAACGAATAGAAAAGAGCATAACCAAACGGATGGAAACATTGGCGTTCCATCACATTCAGACAAAACAAACAAACAAACAAACAAACAAACAAACAAACAAACAAACAATCAAAAACATTCAAGGTACTTCTTATAACGTTACGGCAGAACGATAATTGTCATTGTCATAAGCGCCTATTTCATGAATTCATTATTTTTGATAGGCGTATAGCTCTCATTTCTGGTTCTTATACACGTGTATGGCACACACTAGGACTGAAAAGGCTTGATCCGGTTGATGTCTGACTCGATTGTGATTTTAAAGCAAAAGTCTAAGCGTCAAACGATGTGAAAGGGTAAAAGAAAACAAAATAGAAAACAAAATCCGAACCAGCTAAAATTAAATCCTGTTTAACTCCCCTGCTTCTTACAGAAGTGTGACGTGAGCGGAATATTTTCATTCATTAGATTCACTTGTACACTTGTCGAATGTAATTGCATCTCTTCCCTGTAACAATCACACACTGTGTAAAAATATATTTACATGGCATCGGTAAAATCCCGCTTTAACTGTGATGACACCTGACAAAGTCTATTCATTGTAAAAGGAATGGTGTCAGCGAGTTGAAAACCAGTGCGAATGTGATTTTATCAGATTTTATAGCATCTTTGTTTGTTTATACATTTCACATGATAAAAGTGTCATCAATATTATACATCATCAATTTGAACAGAATATTCGAATTGAATCATACGTACCAGCTCAAGACAGAATAATCAACAGACATTAGAACAAAAATGTTGTAAACTTACAAACTATATGCATGGAATACATGGGGATGACACGTTTGGTATCTACTTCGTACCTGCCATGTAGAATATCAATTACTCATAATCTCGTATCATGGGATAACCCGGGAGTTCCAAAAAAGAGAGCAATCATTTTCACTTTGTCAATAAGGTGTTAAAAAGAAGAATTACAGAAATATCAGTCACATCGTAAATACATTTCTTGCATATACCACAAGTGCTCTAAAGTATATTTTTCCATCACAGTCAGAGGTTCGGCTATACGTCACAATGGCATGAGATGAGATGAGATGCGTATGTTCATTACATGACGTGCAAACCGAACGGCCACAACGTCCAAATCGTTCACCAGGCCAAGTTTCGGTCTTACTTAAGTTGATTGATAGGAGGATATTGGTTGCTTTAACTTCATCGTCTTCTCATGGAGACTCTCAATATCACTTCCGAGGACATTATTCGTCACTAAATAACAGAACCTTCATTATTACACTCGACCTGCCACAAGGGGGGGGGGGGGGACATTCGTGTCTCTCGTATCCGAATCATTCTCGTTAATTGTGAAAGTTAATGAATGTAATGGGAGTCATGAACAGACTGTATGTCGGTTCATCCCCGGCACGTCAAATACCTTGGAAAGCTGCTGGAGTTATTTCAGGAAGAAGAAGAAAGACAAAATACTTCAATTTAGATTCCCTTTTTCCCACTACCACTTTCTCAGGCCACTATCATTTCAAGCACACGCTTACGATATATGGTCTGAAGCATATTTCTCCTTATAGACATTCCCTTTTATCTGGCGTCGATTATCATCGTTGACAATAGATTTGTAACTTATGTTTGCACTGTATATTATTCTCTCGTCCGTAATGTTGAAAAATACTATCGATGATATTTTTTGTATTGAAAATGTTTAGAAAAATACTAGTCATGATGTAATTTTTAATCGAAATGATGAAAAATGCAGAAATAAAGCCAAACAAATCAACAAATATCTGATAAAATGTGGGTCGGATTTTATTTTTATAAAGAGCATATTGTCCCTTTAATATTGCTGGCAGTTGTTTGCTGAAGACCACCCATTTTTATCATTGCCCGTTGGTCTGCTTATCTGAGGGCTTTAAGCTGTCGAGAGTGAAATATTCCATGCAGGTATGCACACGGATGTGGGGCACCAGTTTACTGGGGACAGGGGAGGGAAATATATGAGCGTCAAAGATAAAGGACTCTGTTTTTTGTCCATCGAAAAGCAAAATTCGTTTGCCGAAACAGTGCGAGCATAAAGTATACTTTTCAAATTGCTCTCTTCTTATAAGAAAGGTCTCCGTGCGTAACGCTGCGCGCTTTCTGATACACTGCATGTCCTCTGTTGCATCGTTTATGTGGAAGCAAACACAAACAGGCGCAAACGTAACACATCCATCACCTTCCATATCGATCGCAATGTCACCGGACAGAAAAGTTCCACTCCACTATACTCTACCCAATCAAACTAGAGTTATTGCTTTGATTTCAAAGTGATTATATATACCGACTCACTACAAACAAAATGAAATGATCTACACACAATCTTCACGATATGTACAAACTCAAATAGATGACATTCGTGCTTAAAATAAACACATGTAAACAATCCGAGGTCTACTGTACTTGATATGCCAAGCGAACAAAAAAGAAAAACAAAGACATTCTTGTAAGAATTTCTCGTCAATATGTTCATGCTTGGCCAAAACGTACTTTTCAATGTACTGATTATACTTCTTCACGTCATAACTTTTATTTGACTTTATACTAGTATTTGACAAATATATATATATATGTATATATATATATACATATATATATATATATATATATATATATATATATATATATATATATTCAGCGGAACTTCTAAATGATATCTATGGGGAGTGTATAGGTTATTATACATTGCCGTAATCTCCAAAACGCAAAACCTTTCAAAACAAGTTCTATAGGATATTACATTGGTTGTCCTGGACTAGTCCAACATTTTCCATTTCTTGGTATCAAGCCTGAACAATGATGACAGGCGTAATCATGTTCTGTTTATCATTGCTTTCAGTCCAACGCTCACGGGGAAAAGACTGGAAAGGGTTAAAGGAAAAAGATAAAGAAAAAATTGAAAAAGAAGAAAGAAAGATAGCAAACAAGGTGAGTTTCTATAACATGTGTGACAAAAGCACGGTTCTTGCTGATCGGGTCCCAGAACTTATTAGTGCCTCCTAGAGAGTGAATGATTGATTTTACTTGAAGATCGTGGATTTAGTCTTGTAAGCCCTCTCTCTTCTCAGTGGAGACAGAAGTTTAATTGGCTGTTGAAGGTTTGAAGGTGATGAATGACTTTTGTCTTATAAGACAATGTATAGAATTTAAAATCCAGTTAAACGAAAGAAGAAACTGACAACACTTGGACTTTTACCCATGAAACCAAACTATTTTAGATTACTCGGGATTTCTTTACCTTTAGTCGTGCAACAATAATGTGACAAATCAGTTATATCTGTTCACAAGAGTGCCATGCTGCGTTGGATCGAATTATGCTGTAATATGTCAACAGCACAAGTTGCGTGAAGGATGAAGAAAAACACGGGGAGAAATTCGGACTCGGCACGTAGGCCAGCCGTTACAGTTAGGCGTGATTAGCAGCACGTTTAACCTTTAAAAAACAACTGAATGAGGGGGTGGGAACCCGGCAAGTTTCGGAAATAGTCCACTCGTGCGGCTCATTCATAACTTTTGAAGTATTTGTTTATGAAGCACTAAGCGGTGAACGATACAACCTACTTGTGTTCAAGAGCGCGCTTTTTATGGGGAGACGTTCGGCGTGTGCAGACCCACGCATATGCAACGGCGTGAGGCGTAGCTCGCGGGGAACAAAAGGGATCAACGCATGCATGGTGGGCTGGGTGCTAGGACTCAGCGCAAGACGGAAGGAGGCTATCGCTTACTTCTTTCGGGCTTTCATGGAAATCACAGGACTTCAGCCGGTCTAACCGTGATTTGGTCGCTGAAAAACAGAGACACGTTTGCATACATTACCCTGCCCAGTGACAGGATTTGTAGTATACTTAAATTGAGGGGGAATACAACTTCATTTGCATCGTATAGCTTAATACAGGATACAAGGAAATCAAAACCACGTTTATGGATAGGATAACGTTTCACCAATATTGCAATAACTAGTCCACCAGGACCCAGTTTCAATTAGAAGTATTACTTACTGAATTACTAACCCAACAGTCGACAGGAATAATTCAATTCAAGGGACGAGGCAATTAGTTTTTGCAGAGAGTCCTTCGCTGTGGAGCGCGTTGCTGTGGAACTGTTATTTTTCAGAGTATCATGTTTCCGTATCATAATGGGCAAGAGTTCAAAATGTTCTATCGGTTACCGAAGAAAAGCACAGAAGAGGACATACGTCCCTTAAGTCACAATTTATCAAATAACAGAACGATATGACAGAATGTTTGTGGGAGTACAGCGCACGTTGCGGAGCCGGATAGGTGATCCTGGATTTAGCAAGGTGCGTTAATGGTGCCGATTAATGAGACGATTCTCATATAGAAATGCCAAAGTCTCATACTCGGAGGGGGGGGGGGGGGGGGGATCATGCTTTCACCAATGGTACTGTAACTCTTATTGCAGGGGTGATGATGGGGGAGAGGATCGTCGTATCATGGTCGTATATATATATATGAGCTAAGCTTGATCGCAACCACTGCATCACTAAAGCAGTGGTTAGGTGACACGCACTCAACGACCAGACATGGCACCGAATAGAGGCGGGTCGCCGGTGGTCGCAGCCGCCGGGGTTTTTTACGCTCGTCGAGCAATCAAGCTGGTTGTCGGTTGAAGACTTCCACCCCGCCATCACTCGTATCCATCATGCAATTTGTCAGCTGTCAGTCCAGCAATTGAGAGACAGAACGAGAAGGAGCGGGGAACAGGACAGAAGAATAGGAATGGTGTTGAGGAGGGAGAAATGACAAGATGCTACTGTCTCTTTCAGGGAATGCATGTCTATAGATGATTATGAGCGAATTGTGCTTTTGCAAGATGTGGCGGAGGAGTGAATGATCGTTTCTCGTCTTGTGGAGATGACCCAAGTAAAGATTTATTGTAACTTCTTTTTCATTGTGCTTCTATTATCCTTTTGATATGCTTGTTTGGGGGTGACACCCACCCCCCCCCCAAAAAAAAATCTCCTACAGTTCCACCCGTTGAATTTTCCCATCAAAGCAGGATGGGGGGGGGGGGGTGCTGTAACATTGTACATTTTACATTAACCCTTGAGCCCCTTCCTTATTGGCTCCGCAGCGCCCCCATTCACCCTAAAACAAAATGTTCTGTGGCCCCTGTAATGGATGGTGACCAGGAAGTGAGCAGCTTTTGTCGCTTTTACTGAACGAGCACGTGGACTTCGGCAATGGTTGTAGTAGCGAATATTACATACAGCATGGAGCATAGTTTGTATAAACTCTATTGTTTAAGTAAGCATAAATGCCGTTGATTTTGCCATCTTACAAAAAGAGGCATACGAAGTGAAGGGAAAGAAAAGAAAAGAAAAGGAAAAGATAATAAACATGATTATTTCACAAACATGTAGATCTATGATTGATTATAGAATTTACTGAGGGACATAGAGAAACACATTGAAGCTGACGCTTTTGCCTTGAATGCAAACGAGTAAAGAGGACTCAACAGTACCAGTCCACCTGGTCATCACGTCTCATATCACGGCCTCAAGCCATATTTTCTCATACGGCTTGTGCATGTAATGTGGTCTCCTTAAAGAATATAATAGTTATGTAAGTGACTGATCTATTATGTTATCAAAACTTGTTTCTAAGGTGCTTTTCAATTCAATTCAATTCAATTCAATTCAATTCAATTCAATTCAATTTAATTCAATTCAATTCAATTCAATTCTATTCAATTCAATTTAATTCAATTCAATTTAATTCATTTATTTTTACTCTTCTTTTCCCAACAAAACAACACAGAATAAATCAGGAATTATATCATAAACATATACATGCAGAGAATAAATGATACAGATAAAGATATGCATGCACACTGGCAAAAATTATAAAGTTATGCTTCAGTTGAGAAAAAAATGAGAGGTCCACTAAAGCCACTCTTAAGATTACTCAGAATATAAAAATCTAAATGTCTGTGAAGAAAATAAACAAACACATATAACCTTCAGTAAGCCTTTCAAATTCTTGCTATATAACTCTCTTGAAGACGTCACTTCACATGAATTAAATTTCCACCCCCACACAGAAACTCCAGATCGTTCAAAACAGGGCACTGAGAATAATCTTACAAGTAAATGGCATGTATTGTCGAAAATTACTGAATGAAACATAACATGTAGACTGTCTGAATGTGAAATTAGAGAAAGATTTGGTTATATTGTCCTTCAAAGTACTTAATAAACTCGTTCCAAAGAAGATCTGTGCTAAAATAAGGACAAAACTATTACATTACTTAATGAGAAATAACGAGTCTAAAATTTCCTTACCAAAGCCAAACACAAATTTCAAGGAAAATAGCACATTGTATGTAGCGTCAAAAATCTGCGATAACCTTCCAATTTAAGATGTGAAACCCAGTTGAATGTTTTTTTTTTGGTTAAACATTGATTGCATTATCTTTTAAATTCCGTTTCGATCAGGTAAATTGAGATATATAATAAAACAATAATAATCTTTCATTCAAATATACTATAATTCTGTTTATTCACAAAATATCACGTAACATGATCTATGATATTGCAAATAATCACGTTCCTCTTTTTATCCTCTTTTTTTCTGTCCTTCCTTTACTCTAGTCAACCTCTGTATCTCTCTCTTTTTGTTAATATGTGCATTCTCTAGTTGTGAATTTTATTTTTTGTACTCTATCTTATAGTGCCGTTTTATGTTGTAAACCGATATACGAACCCACTGAAAAATAGCCCTGAGGCTGATAGTGGGTTTTTTAACCGTTTTGAAATAGAACAGAAAACAAGCAGACAGTTTATATTACTGTAGAAGCGATGACGTATCTTTGCGGTGGCGAGAAATCTTCTAAATAATTATATCTACTTTCCAGTTTCAACTGTTTCTGCATTTTCAAATTGACCATCCGATAAAAAAAAAAAAAATCTTCACGTCTTCTGCAAGAAGACGACATACAGGTGAAGGCATTTTATCAAATTAGGTGAAAACTTTGGAGAAGAAAAGTTGTAAAAATTACAGTTATACCCACTCTAACTTCGGAGGGTCATGAGTGCTCATGTCTCCTCAAAACTGGAGAACTCATAATGGTTTCTACAATATTATATTCTTTCAGTTTTTCTTCAAGTCAAGAGGTCCGCCATGAAGTGATCTAATGTGAATATCCCCCAAAATACACGTTCGTCGCTTTGTTTGTTTGTATGTTTTTGGTACAGAATCGCTGTCAATTGATTTGCTATTATATGCTTTTCATATTAAACGCAAAGCTGACATAATATTCATATATCCAGATTCATATATTGAATTGAACATGTTCTCTCTACAATACCTTTTCAAAATGATATGCATCAATATTGCCAAATGATCGAAACAAAGGATTGTATCCGCCCTATAAAAGTAAACTCTGCAATTTTATTGCTAATAACGGACATAGCTCATGGAATCAAACATAGCACATGGCATTCAACTGAATGAAATATAATCATTATTGACCATCAACATCTACTCTGATTCAATAAACTTTTCTCAGTTTCAATCTTTCTTTGGAAGGTTCAGACATATGATCGTTGTGATATGTTGGTGTTACAGTGACTCACAGAACTAAGATAAGCTGATGTTCACATAACAAAATGTAACTCTAACTTGCTCTTTATCGAAATATCCTTCTAAGCTTTACATCTTATTTTTAGATAGTTTGTATTTATGAAATCTGCGTGACACGCTTTAACGAAATTATATAGGCGAAATGGGGGAGGGGAGGGCTTAGATCTCGATCAAGAGCCTATCGGAGCATGTTAAAGGTAGTGTTTACCATTGGGAGCACGGATTTAAATAATGTTTGAGTTATCACACTTAATACATGTGTAGGTCAGTTATATCACAAAACATCCTTCGGGCCGGCCATCTTTTCAAGCAATGCTTATAATGGCGGCCCTCTGCATAATCGTTTCTCAACTATAAATGTTATTCTTATTGAATCACTGCTGCATAGACATGCATACTGTATATTAAATTTCTTTCATATCGTTGTTTATGCAAGTCAAAAGACTGTGTTAAATTTACTTTACATATGTCCTACATGTTCATGATTATGTACTTAATATGTATCGTGGTTTATGCAAGTCAAACGACTTTGCGTTGAATTTACTTTGTATATTTCCTGCATTTTCATGATTATGTAACTTATGTATATTGATTTGCAGAAAATAAAGTATCTATCAAACAAATATAAGAATTTCGCAATGTAAGGAGATACCGCTACATTTCTCAATAAACCATATCCGTAGACGGTTTATTCCTGAAATAATTTTATTATGATTATTGTTCACGTCATGTTGTATATCTAACAATACTAACACTGATCATACTGATTAAGATTTTTACATAGGTTGTTTCTATCCTTAACTCACATTTTAAAACTGTTTTGAAGCACTTAAGCTGTGGTTTTGTTTCATCTGCAAAATGGCAAATAAGAGAGGTAACCAATGGTTTGGTAGATTCGGCAGGGAGAGGGAAGTACTAGGCTGAGAGAGGCGAGATGGTCCCGGCAGAAAGTAGCGCCCGCCGAGGGGGTAATGTACTCCATTACAGTAATGTGCACAAAAACCGATGCACTACAGATACACATACATTTTTGTAGTCAACAATCATGACTGTGGTAGTCATGATTGATCCTCTCCTTTAAATTCTTTTCAAGACAAACAGAGACAACTGTAGTCTGACTTTCTTCAGATTCTTGCACATTCGACGATGATCATACAGCACTCAGACGTTATCATACGTTCTTAAATGCAGAAAATACCGCTTTAAAATGTCCTTCAAGATTTTAACATGAATACGCTCTTCTTTCAGTTTTGAGCCATGAGACGAATTTGACATGAAACAGGAATATGTGAAAATTCATGTCGTACATGCCAACGTCTATTAAAGCTGTGAAATATGAGCCAAGTTGTTCGTCAGTCCATATTTTTTGTTGCATCATAAAGTTAAGCGATATCGAATCTTTGCAAACAAAGTACTAGTACATTTTCAATACCTTTTTAGAACTCGTAACATCTTTCCGTCTGTCCAACTACAGGCTTAAGAGGTGTCAAGCGCACTTTCACTAATACCAAAACTCTCTATTGACCAAATGCTATTAGCATGGAGCTATAGCTCCATCGCACTATTACTGGAACTTGACCAACAACAGCACCACGCACTTCATTTGGTGTAATGAAAGAGCGGCTCTCTCTCCCACCTCTCTGATGTAAGAATAAATCGCAGCGCGTTTCAATAACAACACCGCATGCATGCAGTCCCGTCAAAATGCTGATGACTAACCACTACATATAATCACCATTCATCCTCTGAAAATGTTGGCATCTTGCGACACTTTCTAAACTAATTATATTTGTGTCTTTCAGGGGATTGAAAAAAAAAGTATCGTAATACAACGCTCACTTAAATCTTTTAACATTAGGGCCCCGAGTTTATGGACGCTATGGATTGTCGTTAACATTATTCATTTCTTCAAATTTCATAAAAACTGTGGAAAATCATTTGAGCCTGGTGAAAATCAACAACAACAACCAATGAATACGATTGACCACTTCGATAGGAGCATACCTGCAGCTTTGATAGAGTAGTTTTTATACTTAAGCCCTATACAAGACGATTTAAACCAGTTAAAGTTTATGAAATCTGAGTTCAGATGGCATCATGCAAACAAAAATGGTAAAGGCGGCAATAATGACCGAAAAGCATGTGAACGTCTGCTCAGAGTTGTATTTGTCTTTGTGTGTTGACTGGCATATAGTTTAAGCCCGCTACGACGTTCAAAGTTATCAATTATTGATCCTGATAAGTATCTAGTCTCGGCATCTTATACTGTAATGAAAATAATCATCGCCTTATGTCGCATCCGTGATTATTTTTCTGCGTCAGTATTATTTCAATCAGTGCTAACACAATGACGATATAATGACTGTAACGATATAGAGATTATTTTTCTCTCGTGGCCTATAAGGAAAAAAAAATCCCCCAACGCCTAAACAGAGAATATCATGAAACATAGCTCCCTAATATCAGTTCGAAAGTGTAACAATATTCATACGCACATGAATCAATGTCCTCAGTTGTTTATTGTCAATATTTGTTCTATTAATGAAGCTATGAGTATATGAGTATATGACTCGAATTTGGCTAGCTGCCAAGAAAACTTAACAAATAAAATGTGAAAATTCCCGCGTTAAATATACAAAATAAATGGCGCCGTAATGTAATTCGTTTGGTCTGACGCCCTGATTTTGTTTTTCGCGTTTTCATTTCATTGTACATGATTTAACTTGCAAGAGTAATCAATAATTTACTGAAATCTATTCTCATGAGCAATGGTTAGGATTACGCTCACCGGCTATTGACCTTAATGTCGTTTAAAATTCCCTGAATGTAAAGTATTGGCACAATCGTTGCAAGTCATTGCAGAGGATCAAGACAACGGAATGCATGAAAAACAAACCCACTGAAATAAGACGAGATCGAGAGAGAAAAAACAAAATGATGAATTTGGCTGAATCAAATCGCTGTTCTCTCCGTGGAGTGTGTAATGTCAGAAGATAACAACCAATGAAGCAGGGATGTGCTTTTTATTGTGAGACCGAGGTTGGGCCAGGGATCGTCTCCGATTGAGCAACTATACCACACAGGCGTAAACTTTACACCAAAAACATGCACATTCAACATTTACACTAACTGGTACTTACGTCACACTTACAGACATATCATACACCTAATGTACTTATTATCTCTCTCTCGTAAAGTCATTGATATTGACTGCATATTAACCACACATCCAACACGAGCCTGCGCACATATGTAAACATGAACTTGTCATCTCATAATTTGTCACCTTTCCAAAATAGGAATATGTGAAGAATTTTGATCGCAGAACAAGTTAAGTCCATTCTTGTTTATTTGGGATATTTTCGTATAAAGCTGCTAAAAATAAAAATAAAAAACACAAAGAAAATGTGGTTTATGCTTAATCATAACTTCAAAAATATTCTTTATTATGTAACAAGTGAGGTATGACTGGAAAGGCTTTATTTCGTTCAATCTGATGATGGACTTACTGTTAAATGATTACAAATGGCGCTTAATTCATTTTCCAATCAAACTCTTCATATGTGCCGTATATAGTGCTAGTAATCTGAATGTATAAGATGGGGCTCCATCAAAGCTATATAGCTCTGCTTACGATAGCGGTCTCCAGAATCGTTTCCCCCGAATTGATTCCACGTATAATATGCAATGTCTCTCTACTTTCCTGTGTGCAATCGCTGCGGGGAAGTGTCGTTTACGGAACTGATCTATCTGCATGATGGCCCCGTTGCAACTTGCATAAAACATATGGTAACTTTACAATCTGTTATTAATGGTAACTCTGCAAATCCATGGTAACAATTAGTGATTTCATGGCTTTGATTGGCTATGGGAAAGTGTTGCTATGTAATAGCATCGATTGCAGATGTAGGCCTACCTAATTGTTGCTGTCACTGGAGACAAAAATGCAAAAATTAAACTACACCAAACACAACGAAAACCACGCTCTATCATCACTCACCAATTTGTTCTGGGCGTGCTTTCCCGCAAATCTCCAGGATAAAAATCAAACGGGTCTCTATACAGCCAGTGCAAGTGTGTGTTTACCGACACACCGCAACAACACGTAATGAGCTTGAATGCATGCACCGACAATGAAAATATCGCTATCTGATTCAAGGTGAGCTCAAAGCTTCCGTGGTGAAATATAAATGACACTTTTATGACGATTAGCGTGTAAAAATAATTATCCGAGAGTGAGCATCAATAATCGGCAGAAGACGTCCGACTGGAGGAGCGCACTTGCCCGCCGTGAACAAGGAGGTTCTTCAGAGATAAGTGTCTTTCAAGTATACATGAAGTGATTGATAACATGTTGCTCTGTCTCGCCTTGAGCAGAACAAGAATAGGGACAAGTGGCTGTTGATAAGGGTAAGACAATGTCAGAAGGATCAAGAGAGACATTGGTCCTTTCTTTTATTTAGGTTATGAGTAACAGGTGAACTCTTAAAATTGTTTACGGTACATGGCAGGAGGTATGAGAGAAAAAGGGGGAGGGTAAAGGAGAAACCAAATCAAGGAGAACGGAGATACACAGGTGTGCATAAACACCAATACTCTTGGTGGATCAGCGATACCGGTATCGACTATGTCTAAACCGAGAAAATGCATAACCTTTTTAACTCTATATTTTCAACACAGGGCCTACTTATGAGCCAGGTCGAACGTTTAAAGGTATCATGGTCGACAAGTTTAAAATCAGAGCTTTTAATACCTTGCGTGGTTGATGGTGCAGGCGTCTCGTCGACGGACTGGGCGATACTCATCTCCCCGCCCGCTGGGCTGGGCTGGTACGTGCACGGCACTCCGTTCTGTGGGGCAGACGCAGACGTGCCATCGGAGGAATTAGAAGCCAGAGAAGCGGCTCCGGACGCAACGGCGTAGCCATTACTAGGGGGCTGATAGTCACATGCTTGCTGCGGTGGCATGCTCGTATGGTGATCCGGAACAACGGCGCACTCGTCCTGGATGCCGTACGGATAATATGGGTCTAGCGGCATGCCTTGCGCTTGATAGCTGGCCAGTCTGTACTGTTGCTGCTGCTCCGCAAGATTTAGGATGTTTTTCATGGAAAAAGACGAGGTATTACCCTGAAACATTGGCGGTCCGCAGGGAGGCAGGTACGTTTGCATGAACGACATGGTTGCCCCGAATATGCGGTTCACTTTGGCCTGTCGCGTCTGCTGACGAAGGTCCCAGAATAAATGACTAGCGAAACTGAGAACTAACTAGCCACCACTGGCACGGGACTAAGCTGAAAATCCTTAGGCGTCCTATTCGAAGTGAAACAATTCCGCTTCCATTAAATTCGCCCGTCAATCTCTCCTAGCCAAGCCGGGACGTTTTCTTGCGAATAAACATTTACCTTCACTTATCAGGGGTCTTAAAATTCTGATAAAACAGACCATTAGTGTTCGAGAAAGAAGAGAGAGAGAGAGAAAAAATGTTGCGATGGTGCCGGAGACAGTGTGACGGGCGGATGGGTCGAACCATTAAACAAGATAGGGGTCGAGCCACGCAAGGTCCCCGGATTCCTATCCGAGGTCAGCTAGCTATCGAAGAAGAAGAAAAAGAAAAAAAAAGAGTAAAACCTCTCGACGTGATCTGTGCGTCGTCTCCCTTCAGACGTCCTGATTGGTTTGGAGTAGTTCCTCGTAGTCTTCAAAGAAGACGTTTTGCCAAATAATGTTTTTATGCCTGAGCCTGTGATAATACAGTGTATATCTGCCGAACGTTGAGGAGTTGGTTGAGAACGTGCACTTATCTAATCGTTTGTATATTCAATGCAAATCATACTAATCTCTTTATGATTTCGCTGTTCCTGCAATAGATGCGTGAATGCGAGGTCATTGCAAAGAATCCGTATTATTATTGGCCAGTCGATCAGTCATAACACGTTAATAGTCCAGTCTTACACGAGCATTCAACACCTCGTTGGGACACATTCCAGTCTAATAGCAGAAACGAACTTTGCACATCCTATAGCGTGAAAATGAGCTATAAAAGCCCGCAATACGAGCGGTACTAGCGCAATTGCGATCGCGCCAGTTTTTCACTCACATCTACACACACAAGCGTACTCAACGCTCACTGGTGAATGGCTTGGTGGTGGGGTGGTAGGCGTGCCTGATTATATATATACGGTTTGGAAAGGTCATGCCCACTCTCTCAGGTAAAGTGTGTACAAACCCGAGTCCTTGGAGGAGGAGGTAGAGATACTTGTGGAGGACTCTAGTTAGTCTAGTAATAACATCAAAATGAAAATCTCGTCTTCTTTTAGTGGTGACGAGTTCTCTTCCCAACTGTGTGTACATGGATGGAAAGGACGCTGAAACAAATTGCGTCCTACTTGGTTTTTGCTCTTTTTTTCATGATTGTAAGATACATTTGGCTTGCTCAAGTGCCTTTCGTATACAAGTTCAACGGCACGATGTATTCTCTGAGGTTTATAGCTGCTGACCAGCGATAGCATCAATCAAGGAGATTCGCTTCAAAACTGGGCGCAAAATGAAACGGAAAACCTAAGACATTGTTCATATTCCCACCCTTCCACCGTTTAACTACTTTCGGTCATGAGTTGAAGTAAAAAAAAAGGGGGAGGGGAGGGGAACTACATGTACAAAGAATTTTACAAAGATAGTCTTGTCTCTTGAAGTTGACTTCATTAGCTAATGGGCTCCGAGATAATGTAAATCCCCATAGGGTAAATACATCAAGCATCCGCTTCCTGTAGGCATGGGAAAATGTGAAGCAAAACTTTGACGATTGGAACAGTGACAATTTTCCGTTTTGAAAAATCAGAACCTATCAAGATACGGACGTCATGGAGTTTCAAAGTTTCACAACTTTTAACGAGTTCGTGTTTTTTTTTTTTAACAAACATTGAATAAGTATGCAAATAAGAAGAGGTGATGATCGATACAATCGCGTCGTAATCATTAACTGACTTACACATAATAGAATGTGTTCATCAAATTATCTTTATTCTGAAAAGGACTCCAAAAGATTACAAAACACACACAAACACAGACCCACAGACACACACACACAATTGCACTCTTCTCATTAACTTGTAATGGCTTAAAATGGTTGAAGTGGATCGACAATAATGATGATGATGATAATAATAATGAAAATAATAATAATAATAATAATAATAATAATAATAATAATAATAATGATAATAATAATAATAATAATAATAATAATAATAATAATAATAATAATAATGGCCTCTTATAAAACGCTGAAGTAAAAAAACTTAACGCTCACGGCGCTTTTACATAACCAGCATGAACAGTACATATATATACAACCATACGACAATCAAATACGATAACTTATCGGAACAATGAAGTTCAAAAACAAACAAAATGCTACTTATACAAAACGAAATTGATGTCAGAATGTAAGAAAATCCGAACATACACTAATGATGCAGTAATGTGTACACAAAGATATCAAATTATAATGATCATACTTCATTCACAATTAAGAATTGAACAGATATGTTTTAAGGAGTTGCTTAAAGGAATTGGTTGAGGAAGCCTGACGAAGAAAAAGGGGAAGATTGCTCCAGAGAGAAGGACCGGCGTGGGAAAAGCTGTGGTCTCCCCAAGAGTGAGAGAATCGAGGAACCATGAATAACAACGAACAAATCTAGAGATTTGGGAGAATTAATTGTTAAGCAACGACTTCGTCATCGCCCATAGTTTTCTAAATTATAATTGTAACTGATATCGCTGTTGAATTTCAGTTCTTCCCGTCATAACCTTGATTTTGATGGTTTGCCGATTCTGCCATATACACTTTTGGTATTTCAGTTACGTTTTCTTTCATTCTTTTTGATTTAATTCCACCTTTACAGAAGATTTCACTGTTTTATTCGAGTTTCTTATGAACCCCTTTCGTTGCTCCATGAGATTTTGCAAAGGGCTCACGGACTAGGATTTAACAACATCATGTATACAGTGAAAATTAAGATAACGAATGAATAGATAAAAGCTACCAGAATGAAACTTAGGTTGTCACACGGTACAGGAATTTAACAGCGTTCACCTGCTTCTTCTTCACACTTTCCAATATGATCAACAAAATATATCTATTTTTTCATCATTTCCAGAAATCCGTACAAATCATGGAGGTTAAAGAAATGCGTAGTGGTGCCATCAACCCCCCCCCCCCCCAGAAATCTCGTTTCCAGTCTATATCGGACTGGCATTTGCAATTCGAAGAGTCGATTTAAAATGATATCTAAACATGAAACTTTCCGAAATGTCGAAGGGATGTGCGGTATGAATCCAATGTCATGAATGTGCTACTGGTGTTTTGTTTTCACTGCCAAAGTTGATGGGCATTTTATTTATTCCCCCCTTTTTTTCTCTAATGTCATAAAGAAGAACTGAAAGTTCCTCCAGTTTCAGGATAAGACTTGATCTCTGAGGTATTGACCAAAAGTACCGTACGTAGCACGGCAAGATCCGGTCTACCGGCATATACCCACAGTACCGAAACAGAAGAATGCAAAGCTTTTTCCTATTGACGGTAAATGAATCGGGTAGTTCCCTTGCCTTTTTACAGTTTCCTTTTATGACATTTATTTCCTTCCTGTATATCATTAACAAGCAGGTTGTAGTTCTTGAGTATTATTATTTGTTTTGAACGCAGTTGTTGTAAATATTTGTTGCAATTCCCGTCCGTATCTTTTCCAATGCGTCTCCCTCCTAGTGATTCTTTTCTAAGCCTTTCTGCGATCGTGTATCATGATACTTGAGTGTGCCTCATTACGTGTGTTGTTGATTTGGACATGTTGGATGAGTTTGTTGGGCCCACATAATAGGATATTCTACGGTTTTAACCTTATCAGAGCAGGAAATGAATAATGGAAAAGATTATCCCCTGAACACCTTTAACCACTATTCTTGTTGGTGCAATTATTGCAACTAAACACTGTACTTCTACTGCAACAACAACAACAACAACAACAACGACAACAACAACTACTACTACTACTACTACTACTACTACTACTACTATTACTACTACTACTACTACTACTACCACTACTATTACTACTACTACTACTACTACTACTACTACTACTACTACTACTACTACTATAATACTACAACTGCAACAACAACACAACAACTACTACTGCTACAACTGCTACTCATATTACTGATACTTAAATAGCATTGTTTAAGTTGGATTTCTTCTTTTTTCGGCCTTAGTCGATGATTTACAATCATTCAAATGTTTATAATACTTTTCACTTTCTGCCACACTTCCTTTGTCTCACCATACTTATTGCTCTCCTTACCCCCTCCCCCCCCCCCAAAAAAAAAATACCTATGTAGCTTCCCCGCTAGTGGAATTCGTTCTTAATACCTCACTATTTTTACAAAACAAAGGAGGGTAGTAGTCATCTGAGGGGAGAATCGTTTGCATTCCGTCTGACCGAAGCTGACGGAAGCTTCCCTGATCGTTTAGGTCATCCCTGGAAAATCATTAAACTTTTGTGTCAATGTTTGATAAAGTCTGTTGGCCCAGGCCGATCTGATCAGAATAAACACGCATCATGAGCATGTCCAACAATGATCAATCGGGGAATTTGTTTACGGTCTATCCAGCAAATGTTTAGACGCACTACCGTTCCCCGCGCTCCATTAGAAAGCCCAAAGAAAAAAAAAAAGAAGAAAAGCCTGAAACGGGTACAACTAAATTTGAGAGAAGTAAACACATTGTCAGCCCCTCCCCTCTTCATATTAAAGAGAACGACGCCAACAATCTCATTGACGTACGTCTTTCTTTTTTTTTTTTTTTTTTTTTTGCTCTTATACTTTCATGCATTGATTTTCACTAATCCACACTGAACCATGCGTCCCAGTAAAATCCGAACGCACGACTCACACATTGTAGGTCTACTGGACGCATGATAGCGAAAAAGGTTGAGTTTCATTAATTTACGGACCAATTTTATAAATCGAATGATGCACAGGCGTGTTTCGTGAATCAGTGGGAATTGGATGCTCTCATTTAACTTTGGAAACAGTCACTCGCTTCGCTCGTGGGTTTAAACAGTTCCAAAGTCAGACTCGGGCATCTACTTCTAACTGATCACTCTGTTTTGTGCATCAGTTGTATAATGATAAATAAAATAACTCAAAGATACCAATGTGTTTATCGTCGCCGATCACGTGTCGTACAAAAAAAAAACCACTCAGTAAACCTTTTTGACGCAGGAAAAATTTGACGGAAACTCGCAGAATGCATTGCAAGTATAGCACTCGCAGCCGATTTGTATCAAACGAAGCCATTGAAATACTCAAAGCAAAACATGAATTCTAAAAGTTATCAACTGGGTATGTGGGAGGAAACGCAAACTCAAAGCTATATTATCATAGTGAGTTCACAAAAATCTTATCACAAAACTGAATGTCAAAAAATCCCCACACAAACAAACATAATTCAATTATAAACACGAATGACTTTTAATCAGAAGCGTGTAGACCTACTTGATGACAATAATGTCTGACTTATAATACGAAACATAACTTACAGTCATCAACTGCGTTTTATGTGTAAAAGTAAAAACAAAAAACAAACAAAAAGCAAACCACACATAAAAACCACAAAACCATCCACTCATTAAATGACATCTTCTTTTGTTTCGTCTTTAGTTCTCACAATTTTAACCATAAATCTCACACAAGCCACTAAAACTGCGCATGATGCCAACATCAAGACAGCAGATACTCAAGAAAGAGGTATAGCACCGCACTAGTCATCTCAGGAAATCTATGCACTGGTATACTAGTCACTGAGTTTCGATTGATATCAATCCAATAACAATCGCCAATCATATTAAACAAATACGGCGCCTCAAAGAAAGAAGAAAGAAATGATATGTTCTCATTCGAGCCGATGGACATTTGAACTGCTCTGCGTACGAGGAGGGGCTCGCTACTGATGCGTCGGAACTTGATCTTCCGATCGACTACACTTGGCACCGCCCCCTCTCCCCGATGTGCCCGGATTGCAAACCTATCCCGCCCGGCGAGGTGTTTGTGAACCATTCTCTTGTTTTTGTTCCTTATCTTGCTTACTCACACAACAGATACCGTAAATATTATTTGATGAAGACGAATACTGATCTGCTGCTCAGTTTCCGTTGTGATACGCGTCTGAGGAGAAATACGACCAAAGATTCGAGCGGACTGCAAGACACTTTTTTTCTTTTAATTAAACAAATTTCTCTGATGTGAACCGTCTCAACGAAAGCAAATGAAACATTCTAGACTCGACAGACCTTCTTAGCCGGAAGAATGTGTTGTTTTGAACTGATCTGAACTGTGATGGCTTACTTTGTTGCAAAATTTGGGCTAAAAGAAGATTTTAGGTCAAAGAAGGCCCACTCTCCCACTCTTGTTTGTTCTTGTGTCAAACCATGCTGTCCTTCGAGCATACTCTGGCAGGCGAATGCATGAATGTATGCATGTCTTATAATTGATTCAGCATGTTTAAAGGAGCATTCCAGACGATTTTCATAATTTCACATCATGTCGTACATAAATTGACAACTCCACGTATTGATTTGTGGAATTTACTGTAGTTCATGAGCAGAGAAACAATACTTTGAAAAACCTTACACAAATTACACTGAACAAGCAGACAAGGAGGATGACATAGGAGGTTCAGATATTTCAGAAATGTAGTATTGTAATTCCATGACAATACCGCTTGCTTGCAAGTTCACCTGTGTATAATCTATGCATGCCTTCTTCTTTTGTTCTGCTTCCTTGAGCCCCAACTCCTTAATTCTTATGGTGACTCTGCCATGTCATCATCCTTGTTCATTCCAATTTGTTCTAAATTTTGAAAATATTCTTATTCTTCATCCCAATTATCACAAATTCTGAAACTCTGTCGTCAGTATAACTAATTTATAGTTGTTCAAAAGTAAAAATCTGAAAATCATCCGGAGGTCTCCTTTAAACCTACTTAAAGATTCCGCGACCAGACATTTCAAAGGATGATATATGTCACAGAAATGACAGAGAAAGGAATCCGCGAAGTCTCACACGCAAAAATAATAAACAGCAAATTCACGGCATCATGTCCACAAAGGTCTGATCAAAATCAAACTGGCCATTAGAAATTAGCAAAAAGTTTTGAATGTGAACTGTGCTTGTTGTCCAGCCCTGTGTCTTACATGGGAACCAAGTAAGGGATGTTTTCTCAAATCCGCATATCTGAACTTAATTCCCTTGATCATCAACATTTCTTGGCACCTAATACGTTGAAGTCCTCATTTCAACCCATCAACTCCTCCCCCTCAATAAAAAAAAGTATAGAGATGTTCAAGTGATTTAATTAAACTGGAATGCGTTTTGTGAGAACAATATCATACAGTAATTGCCTGATGTTTAAAAGCACACATAAGGTAAATAAAATTATCACTTACCGATGCCACTGAAAGCGCAAAGCTTCCCATGTGTCCACTGAATCAGCAAAAAAAAAAAAAAAAAAAAAAAAGGTAAAATTTTCCTATTGGACAGAGTGGCGGGGGTTTCATTACATAAGAATGTTTTGGAATTTCAAAGCGTCACACGTTTCATATGAAATAATTTGTACTCGGATGAGATGAGGTGATGATGGAATGGCCTCACAAATCCCTCACTAACCCTCCGTAGGCCACTGTATTACCTGGCCATAGGTTTGTGTGTGAAATTAAACTGTGCACAATTGACTAAATGTCACTGAAAGGGTTAACCCACTACAAAATCTTCCGGAAAAACAAAACAAAAAAAAAACCCATATTCATTGAATACAAAAAGGGAGAAATTCATCAATAAGAATCATTCTAGGAATATAATAACTTAGCACGGATTATTTTTTTTGAGGGGACGGGGTTCCAATTATTGCTAAATTACCTACCAAAGTCATGATTTTCATGATGTCCTGATTGCAGACCATTGCGCTATATGATGTGGTTGTGATAAATTGATACCACTGTGCTGCGCAAAAAAACAAAACAAAAATAAAAACAACAAACAACAAAAAAAATACATGTGGAGTTTCCTATCCCATGTACTGCTTTCTTCTTTTTGTTGAATTTTGATATAACTCCTGGCTCTTTGCAGTGTTTGTTTGATTTTGTTCTATGGATATTGATTCAAACCGACTTACAGGTGAAGTGGATTGACACTTATCAAGCTATTAGTTTTGTGTTTCTGTGCGTGTGTGTTTGTGCGTTTTTTTCGGGGGTGGGGGGGGGGGGAGGTGGTTGGAACAAAATCCTGGTGTAAGTTCCTAGTGATTTCATGCATGTTGTGATGCAGTTGGATGCACCTCACGAGCTCGATACCCACGAGTCATACAGCTCACGAGTCATATAGCCCACGAGTCATACAGCCCACGAGTCATACAGCCCACGAGTCATACAGCCTACGAGCTAGACACTAAGTGAAAAAGGGCCATGAGATCAACATCAAGTAGAATATAGGCATACAGACTATACCGTCAACCAGATCCAATCTAGGCAAACAAGGTTCACGCCCTCGACACGAGGCAAAAAAGGAGACCGATATTGCATCACGGCTCGTCGGTGTCGAGCTCGTTGGCCTTTTTTGCGTCGTGTTGAACTCATGGGGCCTTATTTGCTTACAGTCGAGCTGATGGGTTTTTTCTTTTCTTTTCTTTTCTTTTTTGCCTAGTGTCGAGCTCATGGGCTGTATGAATCATGAACTTTTTTCCAACGTCGAACTCGTGGGGTAGACCCGTTCAGTAGCCCCACACTTAATAAAGAAAAAAAAATGTCTACCACATCAGGTAAATTTTGCATAACCATGCAAGCACCGTAATTCTGCACTCCAATAGCGAAGATGCAAGATCTGAATTCGAGTTCTGCTTAGGCAGCTGCTAAATAAATGTGCTCATCTGTCGACAAGATATGCTACGTTTATACCATGTTTCCATACCACGGCAGCCGAAACGTGGTGCGTCGTTTTCCCTCCGTGTTCCTATAGTCTTGTTCGTTCCATTCCTCGCTCCGGTGAACATGTAGGCCTACAGCTATCAGACGTCGTTCTTACGGCGTCCGGTCAGGCTATAGACTACGCAATATTTTCCATCGCGTCCCTTCTTACATACCGCCTCCAAGTTTTGTTACGGCATATTACGTGCTGTCACGATTTGTAACATTCACCCCGTTTCATTACGGCCTTCAAGGTTTCTCGTTAGCATTGGGACGTGGCATTTTTTTTTTTTTTACAGTTTAAAAATCTGGCACGGCATCCACGGCAATCACGGCCTGTCACGTTTGCCCATCACGTCTCCTCGCGTTGTGTCTCACGTCCATCCCGTTCTGTCCACGGTGGCCTGAAACGTGAGTGCCTGGAACATGGTGTGAACGCAATATTAGTTCAACTATAGTTGACCCGAACGTACATGGTGTGACCTCACAACACGAGGGTAAATAGCAGTGCTTTCTAAAACAAGGAGGGAGGGGGGGGGGGGGTTAGCAAATACTAAATACTTCAGATGTCAGATATTATCCCCGGTGAACATACTAATTATTGTCACTGCATTTTTCTTTGCTATCATCATCATCCTTTTTCTTCTCCTCCCTTTCCTACTCCTTCTCTTTCTCTTTTTCTTCTTTTTTAGCTTATCATTATTACTAATCAATTATCATCATTACTATAATTACTACTATGAACATTGTTATCTTTACCATCAGAATCAACATTATTATCATCATCGTCATTGTTCGGTAGTGTTTGTACCATCATCAATATTCATGGTGTGCCAAGACTGATTCGTAAATTGAAACCAATAATGGGTTTTTGAAAGAGATCGCAAGGTGACGTTTTGCAAACATCGTCTTTAATCGCGGTCCCAAAATAGTGTTAAAAGAGGAACTTCCTTTTAAACATGTTTTTCACCACTATATTCTTAATAACCGGAAAAACTAATATCACCCGTAAACTGACGGTCTTATATAATCTATCCTCATATTTGTGTTGGAAATAATGTTAATTTACTTGGCATGCTGGACATAATAAAGGATGACGTAAGTGTCGATTGCGTAAAAAAGAAAACCGGTTTGTTTGGTTTTTTTTTACGTATGATGGGAATGAAATGAAAACAAAACTTATCAATAAAGTTCATCTACAGCAACAATCTATTCACCTTTTTTTCTTAGTCGTATGATAGTCCATTCGCTTCGATTATGTACAAGCAGGTTTAACATTCGTGCGAGGGCTGCACGTGGTCATGAATGTGTGTTTGTGCGCAGTTTTGTGAGCTCAGCGGGGATAATAACGCACAACTTGCTACAGTAGAAGTGCATTTAACTCTAATAATCTATACTATATGATATATACATCAGATATATTGACAGAATCTAAATCATTCTGGTACTGTTGTTCAATTTTGAAGACAACAAACACGTCACATGCAAGAGCGAGTCACACGGGTTCAATATGTAGGCAATTTGCCACAGAACATTTTCCCCTGTAAACTTCCTGCCCTCGGACAGAGTTCGTTCGAAAAACGGATATTTTTTTCTTTTCCTATGTAATGTTCTCACGCCCTTGGATTAACGAAGGACACTTACACAAACAAATCATTTTTTTTTTTTCACACAGGTTCCAATTCCTTTAGAGCGAAATAGTGCAGCTCCTCGCTCCTCGCTGTTTCTTGCTGTCCACGCAAAAGTGAATATGTATTTCAGAGTAGGTCATGCATACCATAAATACAACAATAATATACTGCTGCTTTTGCTCGGAAAGAGATGCTTAAATTCTAATGCAGTGCTAATGCCAGAATTCTGGACCTTTCTGGCATCACGTTGTAGAAACACCAACGACTGAGTAGATCGGAGGAACAGAAAAGTCCCTTAGTGTCTGAGGGGGAAAAAAGAGGAATATACATGGTATGTATCAGGGGACGACACTAACACGTTTCTTTTGTGGCTCTTTTGGGCCACAAAATCTTTGAATTTGAAATTTTGGTAAAAAACAGTTTCGTGTGTTCATTTCTCTTAACCAGGTGTGAGAGAACTAGAAATCGAAACAAATATCTGAACGCAAGCATTCAATAAAACTAAAGTCGTACGGATGACGAGGGATTGTGAAACAATAAAGCATTTAAAAAAAAAAAGATAACTATAGATCAAACAAATCACCAAACAGAAATATCCCATGCTATAGTGCCGTATGATTAACAGGAGACTTGAAGATGGAACTTATGGTGCAATTTTACATCACGTTTAAATCTTCTGGAATGGACAAAGTAAATTGGGACAATCAGAAGAAGTTTCGGTAAAATAGAACATAACATACGAAAGCTGTTAAAGCGCAAAATTAAATCACCGCATCTGGAATTACCGTTTTTAATCTATAGAACTGTTTCACGTCCGATTCTGGATGCTTCATTAGCTCGTCTTATTTGGTGACGGGAAAACATTCCATTTAAGTTTGTTCTGTAATTGAGCGTTACCTGGATGAATCAGAACTTACATCAAATAAGAAAGCTGTGCGATTTCAATGTTCTGCATGTTTTTTTTTTTTCACCAAAACGTTATATTGGTCACCACCACAACTCTCACTCTGTGAAGTTTGATAAAGTTCATTGAATGTGAAAAGAAGAAGATGATGCCGGATTCTCCTGTCAAGAATTTTGCTTTGTTGATTTCTTGTGGACAGCGTATGATTCAATGTGCTTACAAGGGGTATATTTTTTTTTCTAATCCCTTTAGTGGTTGCAAATAACCACCATTTGAAGGATATGTTTACATTTGTTTACTACTGGCGTAAATGTTGCTGCATCTACGAGTATCTGAACGCTGTAATATATCAGGTTGAATAACATATTTGATACAAATCAATTCCATATATGACTTCGTTTAAATTTTGCTATCTTTATCACATTATTCACTTCAGGATGAAAATATTTGAAATGTTTTCTGTTCTAATAATCATGTTGTGTTTAAGATTGTATATGATTTTGTTGGAGATGAAAATAAATCAAATGAACTGAAAACAAATGATTGTTGTCTGAGAATTCTATACTGAAATGGGGTCGTAAACACCTGGAAATGGAGTGGGAAAAAAAAAAGAATACGCGCAGAAAGAGGAAGACGAAGAGAAGAGAAAAGAAGGGAAAAACCAAGAATAGTTTTAGGAGAAGATAATGTGAAAGAAGATAAGCCAAGGAAGAGACCAAAAAGAAGGAGAAGACAGAGGAAAGGGAAGGACAAGAAGCCATAGAGGAGAAATGGAATATGCTCAGATGGTAGTTGCAAAGGTAAGGCAGTTAATGTAATACTATGGCAGATTGCACGGACACTGTGCTCTCTGTCATACTATAAGAATATAAACAGGAACAAAACCCTTTATGAAGGCTTGAAATTTGGTGGATGATAACTATCATCTTCATCTATTTGAAGGTATGCTTCATTGCCTATTTGAAATCGAAATCCCCCCCCCCAAAAAAGATAATAACATGAAAAAGATACGAGGATGTAAACTATATAGTAGTATCTTATAAATTCTCAGTTTATAGTTAAAAGTTCTAATACTGCATTTATCCTTGACATGACGTACAAACTTAGATACCTTTTTTTTTTCTTTTTCGTGGTAATAGTTGGAATATATCTCTCTTGCATGATATACTGCAATTGCTTATTTCCGTTCATCCAACACACACATGCACTCTGAAAAACGATTGCGTTGAGAAACTTAAAATCTAGCATAAACCTCCAAGGGTCAAATTAACTCTTAAAACTCCCCTCCCCATCTGTTTCACAGGAAAATTCGAGTAGAAAAAAAATCAGTGGTGAAATCATTAGTTTTGGACATTTTGGTCATAATGGTCATGAAATGGTCATATGTTTTCACGGAAGAGAAAAGTTGGTCGGAAATCAGATTGGGTGTTCCCCCTACAATTCAATTAATTAATCTTTACATAAACTATTTATGGCAAAATAATCCTTTGGGTGGTAATTTTGGTGATTACAACCACTTTCTCCTAAAGACACCCATGGTAAAACAATAATTTTATGCTTATGGACTTTTTTTTTTTCGTTCAAAGTTCAGTCGGACGAGACGCAGACGTTGGCATAACTCTTTGAGTACCACGTTTATTTCCTGTCCATAGGTTTGTCTGTGAAATCTTACTCACTGGCACAAAAAAAGGTTAACTGAGTAGAAAAGAACATAGAAATGATAAAGTGAAGCAAGCAGAAATTAATCGCAACCTCCTATCTCTAAAGACACCAATGGTAAAACTGTTACAACACAACATTAATTTCATGCTAACTTTTTGCTCTTTTTTTTTTGGGGGGGGGGTATACGAAGTTCAGTTCGACGAGATGTTAAAGTTGAAACGAAAACAGAAACGATAAAATGAAATAAGCAGAAAGACTTTTATAGTGTTTCTTCATAATCGCACCTAAGATATGGAAGAGTTGAGGAACTTTCGAAACAAGTTTCACACGTTAGTATATTGTTCAGTGACATTATAGTAGCCACCACATAATAATTTCATGGCCATACACAAGTTTCTCATTTGCTCTAACTTCCCTTGTTTACATGAAATAAAGTAGAACCACCACCACCACCACCACCACCACAACCCTCCCCCCCCCCCCCCAAAAAAAAAAATCCTTTGCATGATTTTTTGTTGTTGTGTTGCAATAACATAGCAAGTACCTGAAATCAGTACCTCATGTTATTTTAATGCGTGTGTTGCTTATTATTGTCTAAGCATATGGTTTTATAGCAACTTATTGACAAATAACCCTTCATCGATGTAAGGAAACAGCGGTTGTTCAATGTTTTAGTAGTAGCCATGATGCAAAATCATGGACATACATACTCGGGTTAGATCGACACGAACCAACTATCTCCTGATCATTTCTTTGGTGATAAGGGCTACTATTGAGACACTGAATAATCGGTGCTTAACTACCACAATCTACATCGATGAAGGGAAATTTGTCAATAAGTTGCCATAAAAACATCTAGATGCAAGAATTCATTAATTTGAATAAAATGTTATTTGTATGTGATGTACAAAAACTAGTAAGAGATTTTGAGTTGATTCCATTATTATGCACTGTAGCTTTGCAATTTGAATAGTTGATTAAATGCGACCAATATTGCATTAATGATGTATCGATATTTGAATCGGTAGGGGATGGCAGAAATAAATCGGATTTGAATGAATTGCAGTGTCTCTATGCGGTGAAAGCGTGTGCAATTAGAGAAACTCCCTTACTATGCTATACATATTTCAGATTTTGTGTCTGATTTTGTTGAAGCTTCAACCATTAGATTTTCCGTTTTACTGATTTATTCACTTTGGTAAAATCAAATTCAATTTGGTGTATCAAAAAGTATAGATTATATGTTCATACTACAATTGTATTTTTCATGAAGATTATGAAGATAATTGAGTATGAAGATTTGCGTTTGTCCTATCATTCGCTTTTGTAACATAATAGGTTGTTGTAGTATCTAAATGGGGAGTCAAAATACATGTTCTGATAAGAGAAGAGAGAGAGAGAGAGAACCCCCCCCCAAGAAACAAAGACCACAAAGAAATTAAGCAAGAATTACGCAAGAGCCCAGATGGTAGCATAATTTTACGTAAAGTTCTCTATAGCCTGGTATTCTTTGTCCAATATATTTTCCTGTATGATACTAAGCGTATCATATAACCATCCCCCAACCATCTTGAATAATTTCCATTAATGCAATGGTACAATGTCTCGGCATATTGGAAGCTTCTTTCCTGCTTTCTGGTTTTTCTCCTGCTTCAAAGATATAGTCTTTGCTAGAATTTGCCGGAGTGTATGTTCCCTAGGCAGAATGATGTTTTTTACCGTCATCATTTTCGGCAAAGTGATAAAAAAGAAAGAAAGAAAGAAAGAAAAGAATGATTGCGACTAGAATGTTCTATCAATCACGCACGCTTTCTAGCATTGTGGCAAGTGTGCTTTTAAAGTTAAAGGGGAAGGCTAGTAACTGATCAGTGGGAATCAGTGGAAATGCTGGGAGATGATTGTTCCCATCCTTATGGGATTTATTCAAGAGTTAATTGTATATCTATTGTTGTGTGAAAATGATTTGCTTCAGAATGGTCTCATATTCAAGTAATGTGCAGTTTAATGCTTCCAGGTTAGCGTCCCTGGTCAGTGACGGAGCATTAATCTGCACATTACTTGAATATGAGACCGTTCTGAAGCAAATCATTTTCACACAACAATAGATATACAATGTACTCTTGAATAAATCCCATAAGGATGGGAACAATCATCTCCCAGCATTTCCGCTGATTCCCACTGATCAGTTACTAGCCTTCCCCTTTAAAACAATTCATGCATGAAACTCGATGAATAATAAGGGAAAGATTGGAATTGGAATTTAAGACAAATCTGCCAACTTTTTCTCTCTTTTTTTTTTGTCTTCATTCACGTCAATGTTACTGTACATTTCTAGGAAAAAAAAAACTAGCATTAAATCACTTGTGAAACGGCATTGAGGTTGACATTGGTTGAAGCAATTAATTCATGTGCGAAATGTGAGGATCAATAAGGGAAAGATTTGAAAATGAATTTTAAAAAAAAATGTGCTAACCTACAATGTTATCAATTTCTTGGTCTGTAATCACATCAATACTACTTCACACTGCGAGGAAGTTCGCAGGAACACAAGTACATGTATTTGACATCTCGTGGCGTCGTTTTTCAATACATCTCTAATTTTTTCTAGACATTCCTGATGTCCTTCCTTTTTTAAATTGACATTCTTAATATAATGTTCACTGTGCAATCAATTAACAGTAACTGTTAATGGGGATTGTATTGCTCGTGCTCTCTAGAATAGAAAATGCCTGGCTCGTAACGAGGGGCCTTCTCTCGGTGGTGAACGGTGCAGAGACTCAAGTTCGTCTTCGATTTGCGGATTATAGATTACAAAATGTTGCTTCGTCGTCACAGGGTGGGAACATGCACGTCGCAGCAACGCGTACACCACTTCGCATCACCCGTCCTCTCGGCGACCCGGGCGCGACCCGGAACGTCCCGCATGCATACTGAGAATATAATGTTTGGAAGTTAGCACCGTGTACCAACCAACAATGACTCGCGAAATCATAACTGTTTGTACGCCTCGTAATTTATGTCGTCCGATGGGGGCCGACGGGAAAAGAGCGATGACCTCTTACAGGACCTAGTGTAGTTCCAGAACCGCGACGGGGAGAGATCTAGCGCCACCGAATTTTGTTCACAAAAGCTTCACACACCAACAGTTCGTGCTGTCGCCTGGGAAGCTTTGGTTACTAAATAAATCACGTTGAGACATGAACTATCTGAAGTTTCTCCTGATTATTTGTGAAGCAAAATGCAACATAAAGTTTTTCAAAAACATTCTGGGATCCTTGAGCGAACTTAATTGCTACGATAAGTGTACGATCATCGCATCAGACAATCAAAAATAAAAACTTGTCACTTTAAAGACGTTTGAAAGTTTGAAAGAAGGGTACAAAAATCGGTTTTCACAGAGACCTGACTGTGATGATATAAACCCCGTTTGTCTGTACACTCACGTATCACCACACTAATTCGAT
Organism: Diadema antillarum; assembly: GCF_040938485.1. Taxonomy (NCBI): domain Eukaryota; kingdom Metazoa; phylum Echinodermata; class Echinoidea; order Diadematoida; family Diadematidae; genus Diadema; species Diadema antillarum. The sequence continues at coordinate 2,257,316 of NW_027270942.1, read as the reverse complement.
ACACAGCAAACAATGAGACGTGGAACGTATGATCAATTACAGTACAATGCCACAGCACGTCCAAGTACGTGACTGATTTCATAAACATCTGATCTTAAAAAAGAAAGTTACGGAATCCCAATCCACGTGTTCTTACAAAACAGTGATATTAGTATAGCAAATCATAATAAGCAAGGTGATGAGGGTGAAAATATCCAGGGATAACAAGCCTTTGATTCACCGGCACGTAAATATTTGCTTGATGTTATCTAACGTGAATTTAGTCAGAAAATGAAAACTAAGAGCATTATATCATGTAGCTATGACCAACATCACCAGTCCAATTTAGATTTTATATCATGTAGAACAACATCACCAGTTTGAAACTTCAAAATTCAATATTCTGTCTTTGATTTTTTTTTAAATGAAACCTGTCACTTGCCTGTCCACACTATGTTCGTCTGAATTAAGTTCATTTTCTTTGATACAAATTTCTTATTTCAGGTCAGATTTTGATTGATCATCTATCGCTCTGTTTGTTTGATATATCAGGGCCTATACTCAATCTATTAAAACCAACAAGAACGTGATGTGGAATTACATCTTAAGACTCATTTTTGGTAATAAAACTTGAACATGACTGTCTGTGAACTTTCTACCATACTTTTGCTCCCTGTTTTGATTTTTTACACACTGTACTGCTGTGCCCGTCCTTTACGACTGACAGTCACGTTTCTGTAAATCAATATCTATAGTTTTAGCCCCCTCCTCCAAGCCTTTCCAACGACAATGTACATTAAGAATGCAAGCTGAAAATAGAACAATCCAGTAAATCAAGCATCAATTTCAAGCATCAGTTGCATTATAAATGCTTTGATTACGGTTACGAGCTAAAATAAAAAAGAGACCCAAACTAACAAACATGTGCTGTTTTGATTGAAGTGGAGAGCAAAAAAACCACAAACACCATATTGTCAAAGGACTTAAAAAGCCAACAAACAAAGACTGATATAGATACAACGGTATTTTTTGGGGAAAGGTGAGTCATCAGTGAAATGCGTAATTTGTTTGCCAACAAAAATTAACATTCTTCAGTCATCTCGTCACTGTATAGCTTCAGTCTTGGGGTGAGTCTGGTTGAAACCTACCCCCTCATGAACGGAAGTGACTCCCGTCATCCTTTGCGTGGACTTCACTACTAATAGCTTCCGGTTCATGAGCGAACACTTTTTTTTCCGTCCTACCTTTCTTTCGTTCTCACCAAGGCACATCGACTTCGTGCATCTAAAACAGGGAGCGCTGTATCCATCCCCATACCAGTCTGTCATAACCTCTTGTAGGATCACCTTTTGATGTTCAATCACCTTCTGCCTATTCCACGAGCTCACCACATTTGTTGTGAAGCACTGACATTTTTGAACAAGCTGGTCCTCACATTTTTTTTTTAATTTTCTTCCCATCAAACTTCCGTGTGACACAACGCACCAAAAAGTCTAAGACGAAATACTTAAGGCATGTCTGGTTTGATAACCCTTCCTTTCATTAATTTTTACTTTTATATGTACTTACCAATCTTGTGTGGCGTAGTATTCACGGATAAGCGATTGATGATTATGTTATACGACAATCAAGTAGTAATATTGTGAAGAGTAATAGCGTGACTGATATTACGCAATGTAAATATTCTCTAGTGTTATCGTTGCTAATTTTTGCGAGTTTTCAACGACTTCCGAGAACTCTGCATTTTTAACTTAATAGTCCTCTTTTCGAAACAATTTCTAGGGGGTAAAGAAGGAGGAATATCCGCTAACTGGAGCTTAAAGAGCGCTCAGCTTACCTGACATTTGAGGAAACCGAAAGACTATAGGCCTGCTGTGTTCAAAGAAACTATAGGGTATTTTAGTAACTAATTTTACTACAACTCCAAATCGCTTAATGTGAATGAATAATGCTGCGTGTAGCAATTGCAGTGAAGTTAGATAGAAAAGACGAAAAGATGTTTAGATTCTCACGGTACTTTTCGGGTAGTACCAGCTAAAAGGGGGAAAAACATGATTATTGGTGCCCACGCAACTTAAAGTGTACACGCATTGTGAGAATAGTAGTATAGAAATTTATGTTTGGTAATTTCCAAGAGGGAAAATGCCTCGATGAAGTAATTGTGTCTCAAAATCAGTCAGAAGGAGTTTACCTTTCTATAATGATACAGAGACTGAAGCAAATGTGCAAATTCTACATTCATGTGAAAGAAAAATGAAACTCTCGTGGTTTTTTTTAACCCGATATTTCATAATGGCCACGCTAACAAAAAAAAAAAGCAAAGAAGAAATCTTAATGTCCTAGGATTTGGGTTGAATGACGAAAAATTCGCGTGGATTGATAGCGAAGCGAGCGACGAGGAAAGGGAAACGGCGCCGGTAAAAATCAAGGTCGCATGGTAAATGAGGTGATGCGTTATGAACCTGACTCACTTCCCCTTGCAAATAAACGCCTGTGTATTAAAAAACACCATCAGGAAGGCTCCTTGTTTTTTCTACCTATAATGTATCCATACAACTTTATGACCCAACATCAATTACTATATAGTATATTATATACTCCACGCTAATGTTCCTCGGTGCAGGGGGTGGGGTGTGGGGTATATAGGGCAGATGACTAACCGAGCCAAGCTCCATCAAAAGAAAGGGGAGAAGCTTGTGTCATAGCACAAACATACATGTATGGCAACGTTCAAGCTTAATTACAATATAATGTAAGAGAGATGAATGGATTTGTAAGCGATAGCTTCCTTAAAGCATGAGGAGCGATCGAGCCAGTTATTGAAAGTTCACTGTGTTCAACACTTCGTTACTTTACACTTAAGTTCAGGTTCAAGTTCAAGTTCAAGTTCAAGTTTATATATCTATTTCATCCATCTCAACATAATCAATAACATTGCATACGCACAGTGTACATGAAAGCAAAGCAATATCAACATGAGTAATCAATAAAAAGGGGATACGTTATACTTTTATGGGAATTGCAGAAATAGGCATTTTGGTGATAGATATATTGGGGGATGGAGATGGGAGGGGGGGGGACCACTAAAAAGAGAAGCTTGCAGAGTGTGTGTTCCATTTGTAACAATGCACAATGTAAATTAAAAAAAAAAAAATGCGTGGTCACCAAACCCAGTTCGTGTTGCTTAACTCAATTAACCAAATTAAACATGAATATTATACATAAATTGGTATTGTTTAGGGGGTTGATAAAAGCAAATGTACTGTCTAAATCCAGCAGAGATAAGACTAGCAATCAAACAAAGATACTAGACAGGCACATGAGCTACTAAGGCACACCGAACTACGAACAAGAACACTATAAACGCAACGATATAACGAAAATCGGGACGGGTGTTGATAAAAGAGAAAAGGAAGAAGAATGTGAGAGAGGAAAGAGATAATATGGTAGAGTCACTCAGATGCACTGAACAGGCAATAGCTTGATGATGAGGTAAAAACATAAACAAATACTGATTATACTCATCCATCATCATCATTTACAGAATTTAAAAGCCATATCATGTGTGTATACTCATTTGAGATAAAAACATATCCGATCAAATCCGACTATAATAATTAGGAGAAAATCAAATTATGCAAGGGAATGCAGGATGTGTAGAAAGGAAAGTGTTGGGGGTCCCTGCGAACAAGAAAAAGGGAGGAAAGAACATAGGCATGACGACGAACAAACACATAATCACTGCTAGAAATTATAAATTCCAAAGTAGTCAAATAAGCACGTGTGGTTGACGTTGAACCACGAACGCGAGGATCCGGGGGACACGCCACGCTCCAGGACACCCGAGGGTGCGTGACAGCCGCTTCAGTGGAAAGAATTGGAGCTGCACTCTGCACGTGGAAGTGCAACTCACTCGTTCTTGACCCCAAATTGAGGGTCGCTGTTAGAACTCCACAATCTAGAATCTTTGATATTAACTAATGTATACTATGGGGGGGGGGGGGGGGGGTCCAAAAGTTGACAAACTGTGCTGATCCTAAGGAATGAAAGCATTTAATATGATATTTCAAGCCAAGATGATATTACCAGTGAGGTGTTAGAAAAGGAGAGACAACTCTTCGTAATTCATGCAAACACATGCTTTGGTTCAAAGCGTTACAATGGGATGTCTAGCATTCCACTATACGCTTTGAAGTCATGCTCTGCACCGCTCTAGTTGCAAGGCGAAGTTCGGAGACGAAGAACGCATTTCACCTTTCGTTGAATAACAAGCTTTATTTCCCAGTAAATCTTAAATGAAATACTCGAATTGATTAAGAGTAGTTTAGGAAAGAATTCAATATTCTAAACATGTATTTCTAGTTTCTTCGTAATGCGCAAACTGAAATGAAATGAAAATTGGGCCATCTTAAAAACCCAATATTTTTCTATAATGCGCACATTTCCGCATGTTAGTTTTCTATCCTTTAATCTGGGATATTTTGATCTTTCAAATAAAGTACTCCGCTAAAGCGTGCACCAGCGCGCTTTTAAACTATTTGTTGTTAAAATTGTCAGTTTTACACTGCATTTTGATTCGCTGCTCCAATTCAAGGTACACAAATTCATTGTTGCCATCACATTCAAAGAGAGAGAGCGAAATGCAGTAGGGGCAAGTATTTCTAGATGTGAGAGCGCTAGTCCCGATTAGTGATTCTCTCTTTTGTCAAAGCACCTGATTTCCACCTGTAGTTGAGCGCATAACTTCTCGGCGGTGCCGCGCATGACTTCAAAGGAGAGCAGGAGTTGTCTCTCCTTTTATAACACCTCCCTGCTATATTACTTACCACCTTAGGAAGAATTAATAGTTGGACGTTGTCGCCACAATGTATAGTAAGGTGCACAATTTAGAGAGTCAGCAATAATATCACTGACTAACGCCAAAATTGAAACCGAATACATTTTGGCAATTGATCTTAAAGATTTCACTTTAATTATCTCTCAGAGGCACTCGCGATCTATCCACTATTACTTCATTGACCATTTAGTTAATCATCACAGATCGGCCTGTCAAACCAGTTAAACTACAAACTCCGCACACTCTGCATTTCGATGGTTTGTTTTACGCAGCTTTAAATATATTTTCATGTTGTAATTTTACCATTATAGAGGTCAACATCAAAATATGATCGCCGAATCAATCATAGAGTTAGATTTGTTTGTTTGTTATTTCGTATTGCCTTAGGAACCATAGAGATGGAAAGAAATGTTGTATTACAGATAGTTGTGATTCATTTTTGTTGACAGACGAACACCAAAAATGCCCGGGGTGTCTGTCTTAGTTTCTCCTGGCAATGTCGTATACGCGAATGCTGCACCATATTTCTTATTTCGTCGAGCTTTAGAGACACGGAGTCGGGAGGGAATTCGTTGTCACGCGTCCTTGTAATCTGACTTCATAAATGCGTATTCATTCCCGTAATAAACTAACGCTACGTATAACAGTATAACGCAACTTTTTTTTGTTGTTGTTTCATCTAGCTCTAAAACCATGAGTTTGATTTAAACAAAATAAAGTTGTCACGTGTAGCTTTATAATCTGACCTTTAAGGTCAACATTAAATGTCCGCTGTGAGTGTAATCCTTCTAACAAAATGACGTCATGATGTGCACTTGTGTTCCAAGACTGCAAACTGCCAGTTTTATATACAGACGTGAGGTCGTATCGAGGTTGGAGCATAAAAGCGTCAACGTCAGATGGCGATAGTTGAAGTATTTCTAGAGGGTTTCCGTTTTTGGGGGGTCGTGCACAATGAAGCACCTATGTATAAGGAATTACGTTAGGAGTCGTCAATGCCTGTCAAGACGAAGATTAAAATGTTGTATCTCGATCCAGTAAACAAATTTGGTCTTGCCTTCTCTCTTCGTCCATTTGCCCATAGAAGATCTGTGTCGAATATAAGACTGCAAAAAAAAAAAAAAGGGGGGGCCGTGAAAAACGCAACTGATGACGCATTCCATCCGTGAATGCAAATCTTCCCCTTCGAAGAAGAAAGAAGAGGAGTATAAAAAGAAGAAAAAGAAGAGGAAGAAGAAGAAATGAAGAAGGAGGAGAAGGATAAGCAACATTATGAAAAGAGGAAAGAAAAAGATGAGAATATGAAGAACGACGGTGTGAAAGCATATCATAAGAAATTAAATCATAAGAAGTAGAAGAAAGAAAAGGAAGAGGAGTTGAAGAGGAGGGAGAAGTTGAAAAAAACAACAACATGAAGATAAAGGAAAAGAAGACGGCAAGAAAAAGAAGAAAAGAAAAAGGATAAGAAGGAAAAGAAGACGAAAAAGAATCAGATGAAGAAGAGGAAGAAGGAGAAGAAAAATGAAGTCCGAGGTTTGTTGAACCAAGACGCCTGCTGGACTTATAAAGACGTGCGAATGTCAACAGAGACCGCTCGTCTTGATAGTGAGCAAAAGGGCAATGTACATCAGTTCCATCAAAGATCACAGGTTGGCTTAACTCCAGTATGATAACCCTGGTACCGGATGGGGCGGTTGTAATCATATACCTTTTTGAAATAAATTTGATAACACAGGCAGTTCAGCCTGCCAAGCAAGTTGCGTTTTAACCTTGTGGTGTATGTTTCACTTTTTTTTCTTTTGTACTTCAGAGTCCGTATTTCAGTCATCTTGAGTCAGATCATATGAAAGCATCAGTGATGTAGCTGCGATATGAAACTGCAAGGTGTACAACACCCCCCTATAGTTTACTAAGTACGTTGTAATTTCATACCGAATGTAAACACATATCTCTTACTACGCGTCGTAAGATTATTTATCCTGATTACACCTAGCCATTCCTTGTTCATTTATAACCTTCACCACTTTACATAATTTTCACCTAATATTATGATAATGACATCATCATGACAACCGCTGTGTTCCCTAAGTATTTCTTTCCTGCCACGAAACGGTGATGTTGATATTGCTGGTGTAGGACAATAATCCTGGTCGGCTTTGAGGTTGGAGCAATATATTTCTAAGAAAGAAATGCCTGGTATGGTTTTTGAAAATTACCGGAAAATTTATTTCGAAAATTGCTTTTCTTCCCACGGTCGTATCATGGCAAGGGTAAAGGCGTATCAGATGATGTGCGTGCAGGAGAGGGCTAGAAAAAAAAAAAGAAAACTAGATTCGACAATCAGATAATTCTTTACCCAGAATAATCGTGATTCGAGCTTCGAATTCTGGTATGCAGTACCGGTTTTCATTAAGTTTTTTTATCAATTATTATTGAGTAATGCCTATATTAATAATATAGCAATTCTTTCTTACCCCCTCCCTCTATCCCTCTCTTTCTCCCTCTTGCCTATATGCCATAATGATTACAGGCCAATGGGAATTTTGCAAAGATAATTTTTATATATTAATGTTTTTCTATCAACATGAGCCGCTTTTCTTTACCAGCAATGTCTTCTTCTTCGAAAGTTTGACGGTAACCGTGATGAATAATGGTGATGTTCAGCGTTATTGCATTAATGACAGCAATGTCGATGGAACGGACTGTTGAGACAGCAAAGCTTTAAGTGTGGTGTTGTTACCCATTTCTGTATTGATATTATTATCATTATTATTATTATTATTTTACATGCGGGACTGAAGACTGAGGAAACTAATAATGTTGGAAGAAAATGTTAGCTATCTTAATGGAGGTATCAAGGCACTTGTTTTCAAGAAAGAATCCCCCCCCTCCCCCTTAGCTTTGGGATCTCAACCCGAGGAGACAGGGATCTAGTAGCGTTGAAACCACTGCCTACAGGAATCAGGTATGCATTTTATTACACTAGTCATCTGTCATTGTCTGTAGAGAAATTGTTTCACATCACGTGGTAAGTGTGTCCCATTCTGAAAGTGGATGTTATTACCCGACTAATGCTAGATTCATCAGTCTCCGTTATCCTTTGGCGATTACTTGTATGGAATGCTATTATACAGGTCGTAATAGATATAATGTGATTTTTTTCCTTTTAATTAGATATGCATTTTCTGTTGCAAAGAACAGAGGGAAGCAAAGTTGAATTGATCTCCTTGCATTTCGCTATTGCATTTCCGTCACATAGAATATAATTATAGGAAAGTGAAGTTAAATCTATCGCGAGGTATTTTGGATTTTGCTTCCGAAAGCGACATGCAACTGAAAGTGGAATGTTTTTTTTAAAGAAGTATGGCACGTTAATATAGAGAGGGGAGAGGGAGGGTCAGTGATCGTACTCGCTAGGGAAGGAGCGGCGTCAATAACAACGACGTGGTGATATTCGCACAAAACTCATAAGCGGAAGAGGTTCTTCTTCTGTACGTCCAGTCAGCAATGTTGGTTGGAACCACAATCACAGAAAATGACTTAGCGGTGATGTATAGATGCACGTGTGACGCAAATGATGATGAAGATCAACATTTAAAAGGGCATGCCATGATAATGGTGGGTACAATAAGTTTTGTGGAGACCCGGGAGCGGGGGCGCATGGTGTTCAGACGGGCAATGATACAAAAGACATGAAAGAAGACAGGAAGTCACAACCAAGACTATACAACTCACTGTGAAGGGGGAGGGGTGTGCTAGGGGTTGAGGGAGGTGACTACGTGACGTCATAAAATGAGCTCTGGGAAGACAGGCCTTGCACAATAATTCACAGTGTGTGGGGTTCGTTGATCTTAAAAATATGGGATATCTAAACAACGCCCCATTAGGCTGTCACTCTTCCAGCGAAAATTTTGCGATTGACGGAAATTTATGCGAACGAGGAGAAAGAAGCCATGCGCCTGACACAACAGCGATAAGACGGTCTTTCTATCGTTTCTGTCCCGGAGCTTTAAGGTTCATCGCACGTCGAGCCGCGGAGAGTCCTCTTTTTTTTCACACAGACCGAGGAAGGGTAGAGGCGAGACAGAAATACCGACAAAAATGTATAAGTTGAGAACAAACAACCGTTACTGACGGAAATATTCGCGAGATATTACGGTGTAAAATATGTGCATACATGAACATGATTTGTTTCCGTTTACAAGGCGATAGGCTTTGTTTTGTTTTTTGTCAATACCGTGTCGGATAACGACTTGCCCTCTGTTTTTCTTAGCAGATATCACCGTTTTGGACAAAACTGTAAAAAAGATTCTACAGGGGTCGAGGAAGCCACCCCGTGGCAATAGACATAAAGGGAATAAAAATCTGCTTGTCTGTGTCACAGAATGGAAGAGTGATAGATTTTCTACGGAATAACATCCAAGCAATCTTATTGAAGGTCGAATACAAAATAAGTTCGCCCAATTGAAGATGATACCGAAAGGTTTTTGAGTAGGCCTAAATTCTTATTCATCTATTCATTTATTAACTCAGTCATTTGCTTCACTCGATAAGATGACTTATAAAAGTACATTGTAAGACATCGGTAAGAAAGCAATAAATGCGTGTACACAATGTCTAAGGAGAAAAGAGGAAAGGATGAAACAGTAAAGGGACAATATGCACATTCTCTGATCCAGCGATGATCAAAATGGAGACACGTTGTCTTCAAAATTGTACTTGTTTACGTTAAGAAACAACTTGCATAAGTACAAACCTGATTATACCCTCCCCCAAAGAAAATTGAGGCACAATAAACTGAACTTTATCGATAGATTTTGTTTCACATGAAAGTGCCATTACGAAGATGAAATATCTTTTTGCGTTAATTCCCCCGAATCGCTGTTGCAATGAGTGAAATTAATTCAGTTGAGCAGGCTCAAAACCTATTTGGCGTTTGAAGAATCTTTTATGGATATCTGGGAGATAATCATAGTTGACAATCTTTGAATGATAGACAAAGAAAACTTTGTTGTTGTTGTTGTTGTTGTTGAGGCAAACACAAAAAGTAAAATGTAATTGATTGTTGGCCTTTGTTGAACATTTCTGGTGTAGGATTGCGCTCTCTCAAACCGTGTATTCATGAGAATTATGATTGAAAGAGAAACAGAGCGTACTGATGATGTCACAGTCTTTTGTTATAGTTTTGGTCGAAACCAGGTGCGAGCATAAACGTCCGGGCCAGGTGAGGTTGTTTAGAACCAGTTTCCAGGGCGATGAATGTGCCATCACATCACACTTTGGTAGTCTATATTAATAGAAGAGAAATATGGAAGAACAAAAAGCTATAGATAAGATGTTAACAACTAAAGCATCAACAAGACCCGTTGGCTTTGTCTAAAGCTGGCAGCAGCAGGGATGAAGAGGCCATTGGTTTATATTACTTTGATTTATCTCGTCCTGTTGAGAGGAAACGCTGAGCTACATGTATAGGGGATTAAGGGCCTCTGTCGAACGATGATTATGATGACAATTATGATGATAATGACAATGATAATAATAATAAAGTAAATTTCTCCAGCGTAGCTGCTACTTTAAACCAGAAATATTCGGGGCAGCATGAAACTTTCCGGAACTGGAGCCGACGACTTTTTCGCGGCTGGAAACTTCCACGAATAGCCTACCATGAAAAAATACTGTAGCCTACGTACTATATGTATATACTGAATACCATTCAATGCATTGTTTAGACAAACAAACAAAAAAGTTCTCGTGCATTTTACTTTCATGAATCTTCGCAAAAGTTTCATGCATGCAAACATTTCTGGTCTTACAAAATATAAGGCCTACTCTACTGCGCTCCAATATGCGACTCCTCTATGCTTGATTTTTAAAAAAAATCATATATACCCAGTATAATGATTCAAAAGAGTTATTCAAAGTGATATATTGCTGTAGAAATGTAGACTGTACCACAGAGATATAGAGGACATGATGGCGACAATAACAGTGATACGGGTAGCCATACTGAAAACACAAACAGCAATAAACTTCATCGTGACGACTTCTTTCATTAAGATAGATATACAGTGTACTATAGTCAGGTAATAGGCCGTTACAAAACATCTGATAGCATGGTTTGCACACCGCACCTTCCGCCGCGTCGTGACTCCAGCCACCGGAGTCGAATGCGTGCATAAAACTGAGAGAAAGCCAAGCCGCTTTCCATAAAACTGTGACATAGCAAGGAAGAAATACATCATAATGGATTCGGCCAACGCATATAGGTAGTAAGAGAGCACATAAGGGAAGTCTGAGGAAAATTGGACAATCTGTTCAAACGTTATGAAGTTTTGATTAAAATTCATGTGCAGTCTATATAGGCATGATTGGTCTGTTGTAACGGTTTCCGATGTCTCACCGGTGAAATGTTACAAAGAAAATATAAAGAGAATTCATTTTTTTTTAAAATGAAAAGTACATAATCCTTCCACTTATTACTGGCATGTGCTACGGTTAATATCATTCCCCCTGCACGCTTTCTGGAGGAGGTATGAGTTAAGCACTCTTTCATCATGCTGATAAAAATTAAAAAATATTACAAACCGTTGTAGCATTCTTTTTTTTTTCATAACTCGTGAACGGCCTGTCCGATTTTCCTCAACTTCACTGATATGTGCTGATGATGATATTCGTCTCTTTCGTCCTCGCATAAGATCGTTTCGTCCAAGATGTCCGTCCGTCAACGAAGCTGGTCGAGTGATAGTGGTGTTACGTTCGGCACTCCTAACAGTAAATAGTGCACACACACTGAAAAGGTTATATACCCTGGGTGAATAATATTGCATTGTGTTATTACCAATATCATCAATCGTATCATTAATATAATTACTATCATTATCATAATTACTATCCTTGCCATTATGATGACTATTAGTATTATTATTGTAATCATCATCATCGTCGTCATCATCGTCATCATCATCATCATCATCATCATCATCATCATCATCATCATCATCATTTTCATCATTACAGTCATCGTCATTGAGAGTTATAATAGCTGTCTTTCTGTCACAGCTTTCATTTAAAGCACTGTACATTTTGGGTGGATTTCCTCGAAAGCCCCCTCTTAACTGTTGCTACGTACAGCTCCTCTCTCTCCCATATACAAAAATAGACCAATACCACAAGAAGAAACCGAAACTTGCAGTTATATCGCGTTTTAATGAAATCTCACAGAAATCCAAGACGAACTCTTAATTTTTTTTCTCTCTCCTCTCTCTTCTTTCCGAATCCAAAAGTGTATTGGCCAGGGTCCTTATACACTTACCAACATTTCTTTATTCTTTCAAGGTTGATCACGTGTTCAATATTTTCTCCAACTTATAGAAAAATGTTATTTCCGCCTGATGAGTTCTTGTACCGGATAAAAAAGAGAGAGAGAGAGAAAATTTCCGCGTAAAGACTGAGGGATGATATGTCACTGTTTACGTGATTGATTGTTTCGGCAAACTCTGGAAACAGCTTCATCAGAACTCGATGACTTTGCCTGTAAAAGAAAAAAAAGCCAAACAAAACAACAACAGTTACACACACACTAAACGCACACACACACACACACACACACACACACACACACACACACTCATCACACCGAATATGCCAGTTTCCTTGTCGAAGCTAATCCATTCGTGCACAAAATGAAACAAAGTTGTCTGGAATCACTGGAGTCTCCCTACTAATGTTAAGTGATCATAAATTCCATGCGTTTACTACAAGAAAACTTTTTAAGCACTGGCATGATAGCAGATGCGGTAACCGGAAGCGCGATGGGAACTCTCCGCGGGAACAGTCCGCCGCGACTTCTTCGTTGTCGCGGCGCATTACGTAACACGTTATAACCAGTGCTTGCAATCTTTCTGTCCTCCAAGTTTATGTAGTAATGTCGATGAAGCATTACAGGAAGAGCAATGGATGAAAGAAGACAAAAAATGTCATTTATTATCCTCAAAGGGAGACCGTAAATGCAAATGATCAGGAGACAGAAGGTTAGATTTAAGAGGTGGAATCGTGAAGAGCGTGTCAGAGAGATTGCCCGATGTATCTCTGCAGATTGATAAAATCACACAGTTATCGTCATCTACTTCGACACGTCGAATGATTCCTACGATCGATCGATCGTTTGATTGATTAATTAATTGATTGATTGATTGATTGATTGATTGATTGACTTATATATCGATCGATTTACTTATTTATTTATTCATTCATTTCAATTTATATTCACTTTGTGTTCACAAGAACAAGAAACAAACAATCATTACTGAGTTACAATGTATACTATAGAATAACATTTTGTCTTTTTTGACGTACTCTTAACTCGAAACTGTAAATAATCTTTTTTTTTCCTACAACTAATCAAGAAGTATATTTTCTTAAGACTGAGAGAAACGCCTTTCGTCCGACATTGTGAGTGCTTATTAAAAATGATTACAAACTGATCTAATTGAGCAGTCAGTCAGATTTCATGCTTTATTATTTCATGTTGGACGCGTAGCTTGGCAGTGTTGCGTGTCGGCTTCTTCTAAAGCTTGAATATTATTTACTTGTTCTACCGTTTCCATGACGAAAATACGTCATTGGATGCGTGGGAACTGAGTCGTTTGTTCATCGAAGCAAACTATAGTTGTCGCGATTAGAATAACAAAGGATAGAAACCGCATTGTTTCACTTCTCATCCTCCCCTTCTTGAGATCCGACTAAATTTGGACGCCACTCGACCGACGCATGTCGCGGGTTTCGAGAAGATCGGACTCATATTCACCAGTTGATGGTCAAAGTCGCTTTACAAACAACACTCACGTGTAAGCGATCCTGAGCACAAACACCGTAATCTTCATCATCATCATCGTCATCATCGTCATCATCATCATCATCATCATCAACAAAAGCAACATCATCATCAACAACAACATCTTTTTCTTATACTCATTGTCATCATCAATAACAAGAACAAGAGCTTTTACTCATCATATTCAGTCACTTCAATGCATGTAGGTATACGTCGCTGATAAATGATAAAAAATGAATGAATGAATGAATAAATAAATCAATAAATAAATAAATAAATAAATAAATAAATAAATAAATATATATATATATATATATATATATATATATGTATTTCATATACCTTTTATACATACATGTCCGAAATATTCAAACTATTTGTAAATAACTTTTCTAAAACTTATCGCTATTGACCACGTTAACCTTCCCCTCAAACTGTTAAAAAATAATGATAATGAGAGCAAACAAATTGTAAATGTGAACTGTAATATTTTTCATTCTTTTTCAGTTTTCCTTAGACTCATGCATGTTTGTGAAGTTCATTGTGTTTTTGTTAATTACTCTTTCATCTTACACGTACTTCCCCCTTTTTAAGTTCGTGACGGATATTGACGGATAAGCATGTGATATTCTGGGCATACAGTGATTTCATGATATTAAAGACCATAGGTCTGTAAAGTAGACAAAAGCAGGGGTAAACATTTGATAGCGGGAATGCAATTTAAGAAGCTCAGCATTGCATTTTAAACAAATTGTATATTTCATCGAGTGACCAAGGAAGTGACTGATGATATACAATGTACTGCATATCCGATGCATATCTAATTTGTGTGTAAAATACTTCCTGTAGATACTGCTTATACATTGCATACACCTTTCCCATCACCTGCTCAAGTGGTGCCGTATACACGTCACGCGTGTAGTTTTACTTTCAGACACCGAGAACAATGAAAAGTCTCTCCTTTTATTTTAGTTTTCCCCGGCTGTCACGTTATGATTGTGATAGGCAGATCAAAAGATGTAACAATTCATCAGTGGAAGACTATCGGCGACAAGCAGCTTGTTGCTATACTATATCTGCTCTCGCTTTTCAAACTCCTTACTGAACCTGTCGAATCTTGACAACGCCGAAGCTATAGGCTGCCGAGAGAGTAACAAAAAATCGACTATATCCCATACCTGATAGGTTCCCCCCCCCCCCAACACGCTGTCTACACGATTTCACCCTACCTACTGTACCTCCACCTCCATGGGGACACTCTAGTCAAGTGGACACTTTTAAACACACGCACATAAGTAAATACTGTATGGTTCAAACTAGAAGCGCTTGACAAGAAATTTACACAGGAGCCCATTTCCATTTCGGGAAATCTATAAAAAACGAAGAAAAGAGAAAGCAAAAATGATCAACAGCAGATACAGAGTCATGAAAATCAAGATCATATACGTACACGAGCCTATAAAATCATCAAAATTCGAAGTTACTGCAGTGTTAACCAGCACCATCTTTATTGCTATATAGTTTTGGGAGATGTTTTACACAGTATTACTGTGTATTCATGTAAGTACTCCATGCTTATTTCTATACATTTTACTGACCGATCCATCCAAATCTTGCCTTGCTTTAATCTCTGCAAAACTCGGCAGCGACGTTAGGCAAGAAACACGGGTGGCTATAGCCATGATAGCAGAGCGTGCCCCACTTACAACTCCTGATGAACATGATAAAGATGTATTAGCTTCACCACATCCTTGCTATATATGGTCCTTGCTTGCACCCTCTTCTCATGCCAGCTTAAAACATAGCTGTTGTTCTTGCTGTTGTTGTTTTAAGGTGACAATACTTTTTATCGATTAAAAAAACACACACACCTCAATACCCTGAAAAATTACCTACAATTCGAGTACAGTACATGACATGGGTATTCATCTAACATGGTCAGGAAAGCAATGAATTCATAAATCCTTATATTTAATATTCCTGTATTGTCAAAGCCAACATGCTGTGTGTTCAAAGATATGAATCAAATTTTCATACTTTTTACATGAAGCCCCCCCCCCCCCCACACACACATATACACACAAATGAACACATACACGCACACTAGGAACACGCACTCATGATCACCGCGCTACCAGTGGGTTTTTATAATATACCGGAGCGGAATCTTGGAGCTCAGCTCGGCCGAGATTTCCCCGAAACAATTCGTACCGCAGGCAGGCATGCAAATTTCCCATCTTGTATGCTTATCTATGTACCAGTTCTCCTCCCCCTTTTTATGTCTGTCTGTCTGTCTGTCTGTCCCTCTATGAAAGATTAAATCCATCCCCAAAATAAATAAACTCCAAGAGAAAGAGAAAAAACCCTCCGGAATGTTCCAAAAAAATTACATAAATCGGATAGGAAATAAGGAAGATATGACATTTTGAAATTTTACATTTTTCGGAAAGCATTTCTTGACCAATCCTTGTGAATATTCAAATGAGTGAGTTGATGATGTCATGCCCTCACAATTGTTTTAAGTATGTTATATATGAAATTATATCGAAATAATAATCAGAGGTAACGTTTTGTTCTTTTTTTTATTTTGGGTGGTTTTAAGGCAAGTTGTATATTCATACAGCTGAAATATTTTTGTCAAATCGGTTTGTGAAATGAATAAGAAATTGTGAAAACATGACGCCATCAACTTGCTGATTTGAATAATCATAACGACTGGTCAAGAAGTATTTTCAGAAAAAAAAAATCAGATTGTCATAACTTCCTGATTTCTCCTCGATTTTGACCATATTTGTACTGTTTTGCACTGTTCTGCAGGGAATTTTGTTCTCTTTCTTATAATATTGATAACAATTTGGAGAGAATTTCTTCCTTAATATATATATACAAGCATAACGTTTACACAAGGAGATGACTAAAGGTTCATCAGTGCTTTATTGCTGGCACACACACAGATAGCTTATCCAAAGTGAGATATATATATATATATATATATATATATATATATATATATATATACACATATATACATATTTGGTATACAATATGCTTAACTTTTCATGATTATAAACCAATTTTAAATTTGATATTCTTGAGCAACAAACCAAAGTAGTTACTGCTTGGGTCTCCTTTCTTATATTTCTTACTTTTGTTCTCCACGATGGTAAGCTACATTGAATTTGCCATGATATTGCATAAAGTATTTTATAATTAGACTGATTAGATTATTACTACTATAAGTTAAGATGATTATTGCTGTATGCATTGTTATGCTATTCACATTGATGTGTATGTCATTTCACTGCGAGAAGTATAAAGCCAAAGGAGAAGAAGAAGAAGAAAAGAAGAAGAAGAAGAAGAAGACAACTGAGTGTGAGAGAGAAAAAAAGTTCCTAGTTCGTATTGATTGATCGCTAGAATCTTCATGGATCCTACTACATTCTGACTTTATGTCCTTATATTATGTTCTTAATTTTATCACTAACAGTGGTAGACAAAAAGTATCGTAAAGTAGCTTCCACGTGAACGTGGTTTATCACCTGAAAAGGAAAATTGTATTATTAGTCAATCATTAATACTGTTGCAATATAATTTTAAGCGAAGCTATCTTTGTAAGTTTTCTTAACATTTGAATGTTTACCTTTTGTTTATTGTTGTTTCCTGGTTGGGGTGGGATGGATTAGGTTCCAAATTATACACGCACTAATTGTATTTCCTTATTCCCACCATCCTTAAACGCAGAGGTAAAATATCTTAAACAACATTGCGACAGGAAAGATGAAAACTAGCAAACAGGACGCTGAAGCATATTGGTTGTATATCTGCTCAAATGATATATATGATCGGATTACGGTGGCAAGAATGATTAAAAACGACGCTGGAACATCTATTCATTGTCAAGGGGAACTTTCCCCCCCCCCCCCCCCAAAAAAAAAAAAAAAAAACCCTCGTTCAGTGCTTTAGCAGATGATAATCAAATCAAAGCAGGTAATGTCGTTTGGTCAACAGAGTGCACAACAGCTTCGAGAGCGTCAGAAGAAATACAACATAAACGGGGGGAAATGGATTGGATTTTCTTTTTTCTTTCTTCAGACCTGAGCGCGTCAATAATGTTTAAACGTCTTTCGAACAGACAGACTTTCCTATATTGCTTTATAATTGTCTTGGCATGAACATCATGAATGAAATATCGTGATATTTCATTGATTTTTTTTTTCGGGGGGGGGGGGGGGGGGATGGCTATAAGCAGGGATAAGGAAAGGCAGGTGTGGTATGGAAGCGCGGTATGGGGCAGATAGACGAAAGCTTCCGGCATCAAATGAGGACACTCGACGGAAGCCGACTATAAAACTTTACGGCATGGAGTTATGGGGAAAAACGAACGATATCGCTGATTTCTGTCTTTTTTTTCAGCCTTTACTCCTTTTCCTTTTGTGTGTGTGTGTGTGTGTGTGTGTGTGTGTGTGTGTGTGTGTGTGTGTGTGTGTGTGTGCCCGTTATCAAGCGTTGGACGCGGACCGGGAGAAGCTAGCGTTCATGACTTTTCTAGGTATCATGGCCGTCCACGAGAAAAACGGGTGTTAATCAAAACATAATATTCAGTGGCTCTATAAATACCTTATAGATTTAAAGGGACGGTATAGTTCTGGTTGAGATGGGAGATTCGGATTTTAACTTTTTGCGAGATAATTGGAAGCCATTTATTGAATAATGAAAGAGCATACAATTCTAAGAGGAATTCAAAGTTTATTTGATGAAAATCGGGTTTGAAATGGTTGAGATAAATAATTCATAAAACAAATGGATGATTTGGCCTTCATTGCATTGCTCTCACATAATGATAATTGTGCTCATTGAGCCACGCGCTCGTGAACTAAATTCACAGTCGTAATTAGAAGTTTTGAGATTAATTAAACAAGAAATAATTAAGTTAGAAAACTAATATCAAATGTGATGTAGTAAGTTTTAAACAGTTATACTTGACTGTACCTGACACAAGGCTAACTTCTCTGATATTCTATACCGCCAAAGGGCTAAAACAGGCAAGTACTAACAAAGACTAGAGTAGACTTTAGTATAAAAATAATCCGGAATAATCGGGCTACAAGATCTTATGAAAATAAGGGATCATTGGCGTCAGTACAAGTGATTTTCAGTAAGTGTAAGATTTTGCATATTGTGCAATGACTGGCCGACATTTGTTGTTGTTGTTGTTGTTGGGGATGGTTGTAATGAAAAATATGACAACCCCATAATGTTATACGGATGATCAATGATAAAGCTCATTGTGTGTACTACATTTCATTGTGCGTACTACAAGTCATTGCATATTCATGTACAACTCAATGCATGCTTGAAAGATTACCACTTCCTCTGCCATTTCCTTTGTGAATTCTTGGTGAGATCGATTATTTCGTACATTCTTGGTGGAATAGGGTCCATGATTTAACCATGTGGTCATGGTGGTAGGGCCCATGGTTAAATAAAAAAAACGCACAAAAACTCGACCCCGTACATGTTTGTGGTCGCGAAACTTTGTGTATTATCAATGTTACAGTCCCACTGGCGGCTAATAACATTAATGCTACAGTGTGGTTATATCACTAGGGCTACACAGGAAGTTCTAGTAGTCAGGAGCGAAGCCACTTCTTCCCTGGAAAACTAAACTGATTATCAGGCCACTGTCGACAAATTCCGTATTTTTTTCTCTCTTTTTTTTAGCTGAATTTCAGTCCAAGTATTGCTTATTTGGTCGTGAGTTAAATAAAGTCTGTGAAGGCATTAATGTTCGATTGATTGATTGATTGATTGATTGATTGATTGATTGATTGATTGATTGAGTGAGTGAGTGAGTGAGTGAGTGAGTGAGAGATTATTTGATTGATTAATTGATTGATTGATTGAGTGATTGATTGAGTGAGTGAGTGAGTGAATGAGTGAGTGAGTGAGTGAGTGATTGATTATTGATTTGTTTTTAGGTGACCCCAAAGCGAAACATAAAAGTTGCTAATAAGGGACCACCCACGAAGCCGACAAACATTGAAGGAAATAGGTTGCTGCAGTCGCTAAAGTTGTCCTGTCGTGACATGATTAACAGTAATTCTGGTTTTAAGTGGTCAATCGAAGTTTGTGCGTGATGACAAAAGCAAAGGGGATTCCCCTTTGATCATTATCTTGCGATTATCATCAATCACGAAGCATTATGATGAAAGTCGAGCCCCTTGAGGTCTGTTCACAGAATGGTGCCATATAAAAGTGTTTTTTTTTTTAATGAAATAATTTTCAAGGCTAACAGAGCCATAACCTTATCATTACTTCCTTCTTTTCTGTAATTGACACATGTTGGCATCTAAAAAGGGGTTGCCCCCTTCAATTGCCACGGGCGTTTTTTGGGTATATCTTATTTAAAAAAGCATTATAAGAATGAAATGATGATGGACTATTGTGGTTTTTCAAGTATCAGAGAAAATGGGAAGTTACCTTGATTTTAGGGGAAATGAAGAGAGCATGTGTAATTACAAGAGGATTATGATAGGGTGAACACACCCATACGTTAAGGGGGGAAAGCAATCGGAGAACCAATTAATCTAATAATTGCCAAAGTTCTTATGTTCTTATCGAGTTTCAGCTTTACACATCCTTTATAACTCTGTCCTTTATACATTGTTTTACTGCTTGTTCAGACTTGTTATTCATTTCATTTCATTTCATTTTATTTATTCGTTTTCATTTTCAACAAAGAGTGTAAGTGTATAAAACATATCAGAAGAAATATACATTTTCTTCACATATCGAAGTATTAAATAAACACACAATATTTCATTTAGTTTTCCCCTCCTAACATAACTTTAATGGAGATAATGATTCATGTACTACGGAATTCGTGCAGGATCAATATTCTTGAGATTTAATCGCGATTGAGAAAGGAACAAACATTCCCATTCATACATGTAGTTTGCTTCTTAAAGATCTTATTACCTTTAAGTCGTGGCAACAATCATTGTAATTCAGTTGAAAGATAAAGGCCCACTATGTTAAGATGGATAAATGACGTATCAACTAAAAAACTCAATAAACATGTTTAAGCGTTTGATATTGTAACTGGTTACGGTTTGATGTGCTCTTCGTCATGTTGTGTAACATGCCCTGATTGATGAAAATAATGAAAAGTAGCTCTGTGATATGTATGCGTGTGTGTGTGTGTGTGTGTGTGTGCGTGTGTGTGTGTGTGTGTGTAATCCAATCGTACAATTCCATTCATGAAATAATAGTAAAACTAGTATATACCCATTTTTAAAAGCAGCTAAATGTTATCGATTGTGGGAATCTCTGTAATTTCTAATGGTCGTCTGTCAAAAAGGCCAACACAAACACCAAATGCCTTTCTTGCATCTTACCCTCTTACATTATTTCTTACATCTTATCATCATATCACCGTATAATTTCTCACATTTTATCATTATTTCTTACATCTTGTCTTCTCCAGACCCACATACAGTATTCGATGTTTCTCCATGTGAGGATGTAACCAGCTGAGATAATTAACAATCTACTGGACGAGCGGTCGAGATGGAAGAGTTCTGAATTTGTAATTTGTTGTAATTGATTTGGAATTAAATTGATCTACAG
The DNA here is from genome assembly GCF_040938485.1 of Diadema antillarum. Lineage (NCBI taxonomy): Eukaryota > Metazoa > Echinodermata > Echinoidea > Diadematoida > Diadematidae > Diadema > Diadema antillarum. The sequence continues at coordinate 2,236,038 of NW_027270942.1, read as the reverse complement.
CCTATAAAGTTGTAATCCATTATAGGAACTGAGTGTTGTAATAATCATGTTAACCCAGTGCAGAATTACTGTATTTTGAGAGGCATAAAAGGTTGGATATTATCGTCTCATTTTCTTGTCATTAGACTTCCGTCCCAGTCTCCATGTAATTATTCTCTATTAAAAAAAAAAAAGTTTTATTCTGCAGTATGTATTTACGTGTCACAGTCATCTCTGGCCCAACTACATATACGTATATACACCCACACCAGGGTCCCATTGCATAAAACTTTTTTAGCAACCTGGGATTTGCCCAACCTGAATTTTTAAAGGTTGCTAACCTAAGACCGTAAAATCCGTTGCATAAAAACTCTGGTTGGGAGCTTCCAACCGCAATTTTGTGATTTCAACCGGGAAAAAAATCGGGTTGGAGTTTTATGCAACGGGCCCCAGTAGATCTGCCTGATTAATCATGGTCGGCACGCCGGTTATTCAAAAAAATTAACATAAACATAAACATTTGACACATTTGGCATTTCTACATGCTGGTTGGGTACACAATATAAAAATAATATGTCCAGTTCGCTCAAACTGAGAGAAACAGAATAATACAAAGCGAAACAGATCGAAACAAAGTATAAAGCAAATGGTCATTTTACAACTGTGATACATACATCCTTATTTACCGGAAGGGACCGAAGGAACCATAGCAGATGTAATAGGTAAAAGGCGAAATAGACATAACTAGGTCAAATGGTCTGAAAAAAACAACATTGACTTTAGACTGAACTCGTAGAGATTGTTATTAACGTAAACTCAGTCTGTGATTGGCAGCGGAACAAATCAGGGTCGAAAATTCGACTCGGCAGCCCTGCATCACGCGCGACACCGTATTGCGTCCAATGGATGTGGTTAGCTCTACCACCGCATAAAAACGATAGTGTGTAGTAGTTTTTTTTTTAAAGACCCTAATCCGTATCTCCGATAGATCCCGTTCTAGATGGTTTATAAGTTTCATGTTGCAACTTGCATGGACATACATGAGAGGTCAGTTGGACTGACGATATCATCATGATTCACGTATTACGTATTTCTTGAATGCTATCATCATTTTTATTACACTATACGTACAATTATTTGTGGACACACACACACACACGCGCGCGCACTACACATTATCTACAACCAACAACACACCTTCCCACACTTACAGGTTCTTTGAAAACATTGGGTGACCCAAACAGATTAAGAAATCACCATCGTTGGTGGCGCTCTTTAAAATACTTGACTACATATCATTGGGTTGATTGGCAAATTTATTTCGCTAGTCTTGCAAGAGTTGAAAAGAAACGACATAATATACATGACATAGAATTAATTACATCAATAATGAAAGGAGTGTCAATAATGATAATTTTGATAGTAATAATAATAATAATGATCATGATCATGATAACACTAAAAATCATTATTATGACAATGACATCAATAATATGATTTCATTCATTTCAAAACTAATAATAACGATAATCATAACATTGAATACGATAATACAATGTAAACGATTAAGTGCAGCCGTTGATTTTTGGAGGTGTAACTGCAAATCGTATAATTTTTTTTGTTTTTTTTTTTTGCTTTGAATGCCTTTTATACAGGGCTCCATTATTTTTGTGTTTCAAATTACATAACACGATTCGTTTTGTTTGGTTATCACGAGTAATTATCACACATGTATATCTATCTATCTATATAATATATTTACCTGAACTATCATAATAAACCAGGGTGGTGTTTCATAAAGCTGTTCTTAAAGTTACGATCGACTTAAGAACGACTAGAACACGTTCTGATGTGCTCTACTTACCAGAATTTCAATAATTCAGCACAAGACCTGATCACCAGGCGTTCTTAAAGTTGGGGAAACACCATCCAATATACTGATCCCATAAGAACGTTTTTACATTTGTTTATTAGGCTATCTATCAGTCTATGCATTTTCTTTAACCTCGGCCTATCAAAACACAAGGACCTAAATTTTCATAGTTTTTGGCTGTTTCTCCCTCAGGCTTTAGCCATACCTATGCATTCTTCTTCCTCCTTTCTAAAGTTCATTTAATTTATAAATCCCTCCACTACTTTTATTCTTTTAAAGGGGGGGGGGGGCGAGTTTAGAGGAAGAAACGTTTTCAAAGATGTGATGAGGAAATCTGGAGTAAAGTGTGTAAAATGAAGCTGTTTTAGTTCTTTCTTGATTTGACCATTGATGTTCAGTCAGTTTTTAGAGACGTTCCAACCTTCGGAAGACTTTTTCAACGATCAGTGATTATAATCATTTTTATCAAAAGTTTTGCAATAGTCTTATACCGCTACTAACGTAGTGAAATCCCCCTCTCCTGTACTGAGAGTGTGAGAGTTTAGTTGTAAAATTTCCTTGTCCTGCATGTCTGTTTTCTCTCTCTCTCTCTCTCTCTCTCTTTCTCGGAGAAGCTTGTTTATGTGATTTGTCCTTCCCTGTTGTGCTTTCGAAATCACACAAATCTGCGCGCTTAAACTTGATTTCATGTGTGAATCTGGAAGAGGCCTAACTTTACTCCACCATGGGAATCCAAAAGCTCAGTGATTTTCCCCGTTTTACATCGTTGGTGGCGCTCTTGCAATCTGCCTTGCAATGATCCAAGTCTCACACATATTAAAGGGTGGCGGCCCCATCACTTTTTCGTACCAAAGATACTCAACTAAATCTGAAATTATACATATATTTATATTTATACATATAGAAATGATCCATACAAGATTGCTAAAAAATAACTAGGTGTGGTCGATGAGGAATAGCCCTTTACAAATTTCACCTCATTTGGAAGTTGGACAAGCATTCTTTTAAATTAAGGGTGATTAAAGGGAACACTATGTTGGTCTACTATGATGTGAAACACGAAATACACTGAATCTTTCGTGCATTTTATGTATTTTTTCAACACTTCTGTCTACGGAGAATTATTAAGAGGTGTGAGACCATTACGGGGTCGCCAGGTTTTATACAACTTTATTTTCAATATTGATACGCAATCAGACTATCAGAGGCCAAAGAAGATCTTTGACAAAATACTGAAGAGTTTGTTCGCAAAAACCGATAAGTCCATTTTTGAAGATTTTGAAGTACGGTCTCTGTCATAAAGTACAAAATAATACCTTTTAAATGATATATTGGTCACTACACATAAAGTACATTTTTGAAGTTATGGTCAAAAGAAGCAAAATTTTCTTATCATTCTCTTTATTTTTCTTGACCTTTAATCGCAAATATCTCCATTTGGCAAACATGGACTTATCGGTTTTTGCGAACAAACTCTTCTAATGGAAATTGGGGTGCGCACCATTTCACGTCTTTTGTTTTTGTTGTCGTTTGTAGCAAAGGAACACTTGAGGTGACATAAATGTTATATAACGGATAAGTGGAATGTAAGAGGGAAGTTTCAAGGCATACTCTATGACATTAATATCCAGTCATCAAGTCAGCCTTAAAGGACAAGTCCACCTTCTTATACATAGGATTGAGTGAATGCAGCAATATTTGCAGAACACATCAGTGAAAGTTTGGGGGAAATCGGATATTCCGTTCAAAAGTTATGAATTCTTAAAGTATCTTCACAGTCACTGCTGGATGAGAAGACTACTAGAGTGTATGATGTCACATGCGTACAACGTTATGACCAAATTATAAAGAGAATTTCACAAAATGTTACTTTTTGTTAAAAAGTGCACATTTCCTCGACTCGTCACTGACGTATATTAAGGGTAATATCATTCCCCTTGCCTTCTGAAATAGGGAAGTCAAGTGTTCTTTTATTATGCGAGAAAAGTGAAAATATCTTGAATTTTACTTATTGCTTATACTTTCTTTTACTAATATATAGTTGTACACATGTGACATCACAAGCTGTAGTAGTCTTCTCATCCAGCAGTGACTGAGCAGAAACTTAAAAAATTCATAACTTTTAAACGGATTGTCCAATTTTCCTCAAACTCTTGATGATGTGCTCTATAATATTGCTGCATTCACTCAATCCACATGTCTATGTACTGCACAAGGTGAACTTGTCCTTTAACATTGCTATTAGTCATTGCGTTGAGTGTTCTCAAAAGCGTAGGTGAGGCAACTTGCTTAGGAAACCAGGTAGGCCTATATGATATGGCTATCCGCTATGGGACGTACAATACCTGGCCTGTACAAAGACAGGTCAGCACGTTTCCTGTCATCGATCTGCCTCAAGTATAGCTGAACAAAGTGAAAACAATCAGAATGACTAGAGATATCAAAGAGATCATGTTGACATTGATAAGTGGACAAACTTTGAGATTAATATTGTTTATCTTTCGATACCATTCACCAACTTTGTGGTTGATTGTTTGATACTTTGTAAACGTTATCCTGCAACGATATTATCAAGAAGGTATACATGCTTATGAATTTTACAGAAATAATAATAAAAAAAACTGTACCAAAGCGACGTTCTCTTGAGCTGTCGTTTCTTTTGATTGTTGATACTTGTCTTGTATTTTATTCGCTGAAACGTTTCCACCCTGAGGGCAAGTGAAATGCATGAATGCAAGACTGAAATGTAGAATCAAAACACGTAAGACAGTAAGATCGACATCATTCTTATTAGAAATATAATACATCAGGACACATCAGGTTAGTGTCTTCAAGTTGTCGTACCTGATGGGGAGGATGCGGGTTAAAACATTTCTGTCCATTAAATCTCTGTAACATATACTTGCATTGAGTTTGATTGAGCTCTCAGTGAAAGAACGATTAGAAATAGCTGAGGTAAAACGGGATAAAAAGTCTGTAATGTTTTCTTTGATATGTGCAGGAGAGGACCGCGGTCACCACGTTCTCCGGAAGCATTTATTGTCTGCGTGGGTGCGTTTGCTTCATTGCAATCCAAACCTCCCCCCACAGCGGTTTTTTTCTACAGTTATTCTATCTGCGAGTCATATTTACATTGGCCAAGAGCCACGCCAGAGAAACTGTTTTTCTTTCAGCCGAACCAAGAAACAAAAAGAGTAATTATAAATCTATGATAATATTATAAACGTCCCTTCATATTCTTTGATATTCACACTTAGCACAATTAATTGGACATGCCTCTAGAAGGGTTAATACGGACTGGTTCGATCTTCTAGACTTTACCACTTACACAGCAGAGTTTTAAATAAATCAAGAATTGACGACGTATCATTATCGCGAAAGTCTTTGCTATACTTAATTCAAGCTGTACTTTTCTTGATGTTTTAGCTCCGGATAACAAACTGAATATAGCTTGCCATGACAATGCACAATGAGATGATAATATGAGAATATTCCCAATGTAGATATATAATGAAATTTTTGAGTAATAATGATGACAATTATGTCAAACAGACACTTTTAAAACAATGCTCTTCCTCTTTATTAAATGCTGCTACTTATACAGATTTTTCTGTGCAAGAAAAAAATATCGATTGGCATGCAGACGAACACGGTACTGTTATTATTATTATTATCATTATTATTATTATTATTATTATTATCATTTATCATCATTATCGTAATTATTATCATCATTATCGTCATTATTATCATTGTTATTGTTATCATTATTATTATCATTAGTATTACTATTATTATCATTATTATCATCATCATCATCATCATCATTATCGTCATTATTATCATTGTTATTGTTATCGTTATTATTATTATCATTATCATTATTATTATTGTTATTATTATTATTAATGTTGATATTACTATCATCATCATCATCATCATCATCATTATTGTCATTATCATTTATATCAAATCATTTTCATTATTGATAATATACTGCCATTCTAGTATATAGGTGACCGCCCGGCTTAAAACCAACAAAAGGTCGCAGATTAGGGTTCTCTGTAATGGACCAAAATAGTCATTTGGGTTCACCGTCTCAACTTTGTTTTTTTTTTTTTAGTTTGTCTTAACTGGTAGAGTAATCTCTTCTCTACCTACGGTCAAAATTTGGCGGCTTAAGCGAAATTGAGACTAAAGTTTTACTGGACCAATATTCTTTCGGCCAGGCTCTAATTCACTGTGATATTCATTAACACTTCTGCGCAGCACGCCTGAGTGACATTAATCTTTAAATCCTTCCCCCTACCCCTTTTCTATGAAACTGCAGCTCCTAACTCTCTCTTATTCTAATCACTTTTTTTAATTGGTAATGATGGTTCAATTTAACAAGCTATACACCTCTTTAGAGCTCAGAGCTTACTCTTTTAAACTGAGAAGAAAAGTGAAATTCACCTTGGCTACTTTTTGTGGGTTTTTAGAGGGTCGGTCACGAATGGATTTATATTACTATGAACATAGAGGAGTACACAGCTGGGAAGGGGTGTAAAGTTGCCTCCCTGGGAGTTTCAGAGCATTGTTCCTTTGTCTCTTTGTTGGTTGAGTTTATGTTCGTATTTCACTTTAGTATCAAACAATAGAAAAAAAGTGCAATTTCATAAGGAAACACAGATATGTACAAACGGGATTTTACAAACTTGCACAAACGATACATTTACCGCTATAGACAAGCACGCAAGCAAACAGCTAGTGTACCTAATGATAATCGATAAAATAAGACGAGATATTACTAAGTAAGTCTTACAATACGCTAAAAATTCTGCAGGGTAATGGTAAGAATGGGAAATTTATTGAACAGACTGACAGGGGATAGGAGAGTGGAGGTACGACTTAAGGAACCCACAATAAAATTGCACAACTTGCTTATCAGTTGATTCCTTAACGGAGAGAATGGGTTTAGTCTTTTTTGAAGAGGACTGGAGAGTACTAGCTGTGATGAGGTAAATAAAGAGCGCGAGTTGACGAATTGAGGGAGAACTGGTGGAAGAAAAAAATATTCAAGGGAAATTAGAACCAAAAATAAAAGGACATTATACAATTCAGGCTGTGAACGATCACGGCGATGAAGGGGAGTTGAGTGACCTAGCTCAGAACTCACATATACGGCAGAGAATGCCCTTTTTTTCATAAAAACCATCACAGCCCACTTTTTAAAGCGATGTAAGCATGTGAAAATGTGTTATCTGTAAGTAATCGACCATTATCTCAGAAAAACTTTACTTTTTTATTATTTCTGCCATCTTATAGAAAGTGGTATTGCATACTTACTTCATTTTCTATAAATGTGTGAATCGACCTCGTGAAATAACCTTGATTTGTTATACAATTTCAACAAATTGTTAAGACACTTCTGACTTTACAAATATAGTTTGTAACAACCATTACGTAAAGAGTACGTACCAAAGGCTTTTCTGTTGCCTTGAAGGAGAATATTTCGCCTGATGAAAATGTTATCATCAGAGTGTAATCATTTTTACCCTAATTCACTGACTGCATGACGAAATGAAACGGACAGCGTTACGAAATTATGATCGCTTCTTATACGTTATTAGATTTGTTCCCTGATCTGTCGCTTCATTGAAGCATGTTCACTCAACTACCAATTTTTCATCGAGAAAACGCCTCCTTTAAGTTGGTGTTATTCTTGGCAATGAAATGCTGTTTTGAAAACACCAACTTCCGTCTAGCATTGCATATTTTAGAATCTATGAGATATAGAATTACGTTGAGCAGGGAAAAAATGGTATTTCATACAAAAGAAGTCAAGGAATATTGTACTCAGTTGGTATTTATGCTAAAGGTATCCGTGGTAGATTTGTCGCGTTCCCATCTAACCAGAAAGTATCGCTACCACATCAAGGAAGTTGTGAGGTGCGAAGACGAAACGCGAGGCGTGACAAGACCGGATTAGCATCCAGCTGCGCGCGCCGACCGGGGTGGCATGCACGCGGGGAGCCGTTGTGCTAACGAGACCCGTGGCCTCCGGCGCGCCGGAGGGATGGAAGAGCGCGGTTCACGTGCATCGAAAAACTCGGACGCGAAGGGGGAGCGATGTTATACCTGCCTTGCCCATTACAAGAGAGTGCACTGAAGTTCATCACAACTTTCTAAGGCATGTAGGGCCTACAAAGATGATATGGAGGAAAATATGCTTATCCAGGTAATATACGCTAATGATATAATAAATACATCAAAGTTTTTACAATTCATTCTGTATGCAGATGACACAAATATATTGTTTTCACATAGAGATGTAAATACTCTGTATAGTACTGTCAACACTGAAATGATGTACGTTTGTGACTGGCTCCGAGCTAATAAGCTACAGATAAATGTTGATAAGACAAAATATATGATATTCCACTCTAACAGAAGTTTTCGGCAAGATGTTTCATTGGTTTCGTATTCAGAAATTAAGATAGATAATCGAATTATTGATCAGGTTGATAGTATTAATTATTTAGGAGTTATTATTGACGATAAATTGACTTGGACTAAACATATAAATAATATTCATGGGAAGATAAGTATCTCTATTGGTATAATGCATAAGCTTTGTTCAATACTGCCGAAACATACTCTTTTTATGTTGTATAATGCCTTTATCTTGCCTCATTTTGATTATTGTAGTCTCGTATGGTCTGGAACCAGCTTAACTAATTTGTGTCGTTTATTTGTTTTACAGAAAAAAGCAATTCGAATTTGTTCAAACGCCAACTCTCTTGACCACACCGCTCCACTTTTCAAAAAATTGAATACTCTCACTCTGTCTGACAGTGTCTTAGTCAAACTTGGTCTTTTTATGTATAAATACTCGAATGCAATTCTACCTGACATTTTTAATGGTTCTTTTACACTGAATTGTGCATTACATAACATTGAAATTCGAAATAAGGATAACATTGTGTTGCCATTTTGTCGCTTGAGCATAAAGCAAAAAAATTCTGTTTTATATAAAGGTGCTAAGTTTTGGAATAATTTGGATTCAATTTTTAAGAATGTATCCACTCAAAGTGCTTTTAAGTCTAGATATAAACAATATCTTTTAAATGCCTATTGAATTGTATCAGTCCATCTTTGTTAGTCTTGTTCTGTCTGTTTGTTTTATTTGTGTAATGTAGTAGCATATGTCTTTTATTTCATCTTATTTGTCTATGTTATCTGTAACTGTCATTAAGTTATCTGAATGTAACTCTGAATTTGCATTTGCATGTATATTCTTATGTATCCAACTCTCCTAAAGGGGATCACTTGTCTCAAGCCTTTGGCTTTCTTTGTGAACTCCCCGACACATTTTACTCTGTATATATTTCCATTTTTTATGATTATCAATAAAGTGAATTGAAAGTGAATTGAACACCTCTTAGCAGGAATAAACTCGCAACATCCGTCAGGTGGTTTTAAATTTCGGCTTTAAATCAGCTTAACCATTTGCGTACTACGGACTTTTGACAAAAGTGATTGTGAGCGACATTACTGTTCTACTAAAAAATAAGAAAAGAAATGTCCTAACTTTCAGTAAGATATAATTCCATCTCTTGATCATTTGTCTTAAATTCCCTGATTCCTTGATAGACCTATATACCATTATAATCTTACATGGAATATTACACACGACATGGATTTTTACTTTTTTAACAGGATATGATTTACCAATCAACCCCACGATAATTCTCATCGTGCATGTTTATGGTTATGTATATATTTTCTTGCTCCAACTTTTCATGGATTTCTCTGTTATCCAACTGATGATGAACACCTTTTACGGTTACTCTATTGCACTAATTAGAATAATGGTAATTGTTCATGTTGATGATGAGTTTTTTTAAATAGATCTATCTCTTTAGTAAAATTTGTTTCGTACAGTGGATGAATGATATTGAATGTAAAATAAATATGTCGTCGTTTGTGATGACGATGACTTCTTTCATGGAAAAGCCATTTGACAAAGTGACCTTCACACTGTTATAAAAAAAGAGTTTTTTTTCAAGAATTTAGCGTTTATTTTATCCAATGCTTCATTAAAAAAATACAATCGAACAGGAAAATAAATAATGGAAGATCCATACAAAATCATATAATTGAATACATATGGGAGCTAATGACAAGTTTAGATACGACGGATACATAAACATTTTAAGATTAGGAAGCATTAGGAGCTTGACAGAACAGCAAAGCCTTATGTGAATCCAAGCCATGAAAACATGTACCAAGTTAGTATCATAATAGAAAAAAAAAGATTATGAAAAAAAAGAAAATGTTACATGCACGCATACAGACAAACATAATTGCACAAGCAGCATTCATACATTGACAAAAAAAAAAGAAATCAGTGTTAAATTTCAACTTGCTATCTGTCATCTCATTTAGCTTTGTATGAGAATGATTATCCCAATAATAAGACATGTTTCTGACTGTTTCTTTTTTGTAGTTCAAAAAGCCTTGACATACTTTGTGCATCACAGTTTGCCCAATTTTGTAAACAGTACTTCAAATAGGGCAAAATGTATTGAATAATAATATTAACACTTTTTTAGGAAATCTATAGAATATACCAATATTTTTGAAAGCTTGTTGCAGACAACATCAGTGTGCAGGTTCGATGACAAATCTTTACTTGTTATTACATCCCGAAATTTAACATGTGAAACTCGTTCAATAGAAACATTGTTAATTTGTATAGGAACACAACTGGACATTTTGTTTTCAATTTGAAAATATCAATTTGTTTTATATTACAATTAAATACAATTTGTTTCATATCTATTTCCAACAAGATTATACATCTCCAGCCAGAGGATCAATTTTTGTGATTCCTTTGTAAGTTGTTTTTAAATATTTGAATATTGGTATTGGGCATGAACACACTGGTTTCGTCTTCATATAAAGTCAAATATATCATCGACATAAAGAATGGAAAAAAGGAAACACCCCACTTGATAATAATTTTTAATCAGAACTGTCACCTTTGTGTGATACATATCATTAATAATAAAGTTCACGTGACTCTGGAACCATTTATGTACAATACAGCTGTACCTCTCATGACATAGCACTTAAGTTCATATAAATCAATGCGGTCAATTAAGCCTTACTAAGATCTCAAAATAACAATTGTTATTTGTCTTTCTTCTTACGCATTTAGTACTTTATAGACTAAGTAAACTAATGCAAAAGATGCAAAGTACCTTGGCGTAAATCCAAACTGATTGTTACATATTGTACTTTTGTAAGAAAACTATGACTAGATAGAAATGAAAAGATTTGAAAATAAAGCGAAATATAGATATAGGGTAGTAATTTCATATATAGTTCCACATTTATGGATAGGTATAACCTTTGCAACTTTTAGATCATTAAGAACTTTTCCAGTTGACATAGATAAATTGAAAATTTCACAAAAATGAATACAAAGAATGTGATTTTTTTTTTCAAAGAGGTAGAGTACCAATACCCATATAGGACTTCTTCATTTTTTTTAAAATGCTGACGATTTCACTCAGTTCATCTTTCAGGAGAATATGATTTTTTAAAAGCACTATAAAGATTTCTCAATAGTACTCATGTGGCTATTAACTTTTTTAAAGATGAGGCAAGGCCCAATTTTAATAACGACAGATTGAAGGCAGATATATAATTTTGCCCGGTTACACTCTTGTTTTTGCTCTTTGTATAGATTGAGCAGGGCATTTGATTTCCTTTTAGTACCAGGCATATCATCATATATTCCACGTATTTTTTATACTACCTGTAGCGGATTCGCTTTTGTTTCTAAAGTATCTGGTCTGCCTTTTTATTTTTTGATAACTTGTAGCCATATTGGTTATGACTTAATTGTCTGTATTCAGTTGGATTGTAAACATATTTCTTGTAAAATATTTTTATTGTTACAAAGTTTGCGTAATGACACAGTAAACCATGGTTTATGCATGACTTTCTCCTGGTATAAATTTGACAACTTTTCAATGAAATCACAGGCATCATTTGGATTATCATATACGATATTCCAACACGTGTGATTGACCACTCGAACAAATTCCTCACAGTTTACATGATTGATTTGAAAGAAAAATTACGAGACCAAAGTGAATTAAATAGTTCCCCGTTAGGGAACGGGAATAAATGTCCATGCTGTTACGCGTTAGAAACTGGGTGAGTCCATTTACTGCTTCATATACCCTCACACAGGTGGTAAACGCATTTCCATCTTTTTGCCACTCCGGCGCCGTGCGTCCTGTGCTCTTCTGACTCGAACATGTGCTCGGGTATTTAGCAGCGTGGATGTCCGCATGTTTTTTAAATATTCAAACAGGCATTGAAATGATAAAAGCCTCAAACAGGCATTCAACAGCCAGAAGTCATTTCTTTTTCTCCTCACGGTGTTCATGTATCTTGAATCAGTTGTTAAACGGTAGTTAATGAGGTTGTCATATTCCTGTATATTGGAGTGCTGACAGGGCGTTGACAGATCTTGCTTATGGAATTCTGTCTCTAACATTGTATGTATGTGTTTGTGTGTATGTGCGTGAGTGTGTGTGTGTGTGTGTGAGTGAAAAATTATGTTAAAGGGATGATCTTTCGTTTCCCAAATTCATAGCCACCATAGATTTTTCTTAAAGTAATTATTTGCAAATTTGGTAATACATACATTATTTTGTTAATGGAATAATGTACACATTTAATCATGTACACATTGTAATCTGTATATTGATGTATTCTGAGACATTATTGAAAAGAAAATTGACTCATGTATGAAATTATGTCGAAGAAAATAAATAAATCAAACAAACAAGCATACAAACCATGAATGCATATTTCGTCGAGGGCCATTCATCGAAAGACGTACTTCCTCGAGAATGCTCAATAACCTACTTTTTAAATATGATTAATGCATAATAGCAGTACCTTTAATAACATATTAACAATTGTACTTTTGCTTGCTTTCATTCTCTTTTTTTATGACAATGTGGCAAAAAAAAAAATCCAAAATCAAAGTAACTTGCGAGGCCTCATAACACATATTGCAACACCCTGGCAATCTTACATGCAGGAGAACAGACTCATTCACGAATATTACTTTAGGGCTGTTTTGTTTTACTGTTCATACAGATGGATCTTTATACCATAGAATAATATGTGTTTATTATTGATAAATATGTGCGTGCCAGTGCGTGCGCGTTTGTCTGTGTATGTGTGTGTTTGTATGTATGTCTGTTTGTGTATTAGGGAAGAGGTATAATACGGGCAAGGTACAAGTATATGAGGTAAAGGACACTATATCACCTGATGGTAGAAACCGAAGTGTTCGTGCTCACTCTTCCTTCCTCGATTTCAAAAGAGAAACAGGTAACATTGTTGTATCAAATGAGAATAACTTTACAAAGGAAATGCGTAATCGCTCCTTACCTTGGCGAGATTGATCTCAATAGGGCTTATATACCTGAGCGAAAAAAACAACAACAGTTCGAAATGACGATTTAAGTCTCTAGCTTTCGACTACGGTTAATCACTTTTTTTTTTGTTCTGAACAGGGAGGTACACCTCCCTGTTCTGAATGAATAAAAAGGAAACATACAGAATAAATCAAGTTACAATCACATTGAATATTTATGTACTTGATTTATCAGCTTGGGTATTTGCTGGTTAAAGTATAGTTTGCAATAATTTGGAGCAGTGATTTAAAAAAATGTTCGAGTTATCACAATTGATGCATATGTGTAGGTCAGTTGTATTACAAAACATCCCACCATGTAAAAATTTCGCAACAAAGCCTACGATATTAGAAGATATCACTATTTTTCCCAATAAACTATAACTGCGGATGCTTTTCTTCACATTTTGTAAATTTAATAATACTTAACATTGATTATACTGATTAACATTTTTATATTGATCGTTTCTATCCCGAACTCACACATCTTAGAACTATTTTGAAGCACTAAAGCTGGGTTTTTGCTTCATCTGCAAATGGTAAATAATGCCTTTAAATCAAGACTCAGACTGTACCTTTAATTCCACCCCAACCAGTCAATCTTGGCATCTAGTTAGGGTTGCCGACCCGATGGCGACATCGCGATCCATCGTCACTCGAATAGAATCTATTCTGTCGTTTGGGTTTGTCAGTAACTTTTTTTTTGTTTCTTAAAGAAAGAAAGAGAGAGAGGGGGTGGATGGGGAAGGTGATAAAAACAGAGGAGGGAAAAACAATCAGAATCTAGAGAAAGAACCAACCGATCCGCCCCGCCTGTTTTTATTATCGTTATCATTATTCTATATAGAAACACCTTTCACTCCTTTACTACGTCATCGTCCATCAAAAAACACTGTACAGACAGATTTCTCTCTTTTTTCTTCCAGGTACAGTATTCTCACAAAGAAACAAACAGACGAACTCACACACACATACACGCATGCACACACACACACACACACACACACACACACACCAAAAAACACACCAAAAACAACAATAACAAGCAAGTGAATTTCTAAGGATTTGGAATATTGTAATGAGTTTGTTTTGTGTGTGTGTGTCGAAACAGTAAACTAATAAAAATGAAGAAAACGCAGACATTGGATCTAGCTGATTTCGACAGAACATAACAAACTTATCAGATAAGAAGGTTTGACATATTGGGTCTATTCAACTTAAATCAAAACAATTCAATAAATTAGTTACACCCTTTTATTGTCTGAAGAAAAAGGGGGTACAACTACTCAGATTCACCTAAAACAACGAAACACCCATAACCCAAAATGAGTCAAATGTTGGGGGAAAAACACAACAGTGATCCAGGGGTATGTATATTATAAGTAGATATCATTATGCTGTATGTGTTTGTAATTGTGACGCTAAGAAAATTCTCATTGATGAGTTCGAATTTTTAATTGTATTCTGTTTTTATTTTCCAGGAAAGAGATTTACAATTGTGTTTGTTCACTCTTGTCTTCAAATCACATCAGCGCTTTTATCCTGGTAAGAAGTATCATTTTATAATAGATAATAATGTGATAAGGTATGGGTATTGATATGTGATTTTTGCGGCCATTCTTTTGAAATGCATGCGTTCTCTTTCATGCGCAATAAATGTCATGATTATGAATATTTCCGTAAATCATTGGAACAAACGCTTGAAAATTCGGTGTGCTAGCTCTGTCGAATCAAGCTTCAAATTATGAGATATTGCTCCTCGGCAAATGTTTGTTTGTTTGTTTGTTTTTAAGTTTCATTCCTGTAGCTGTCAATACCTGTTCAAAATAGCCATGGTCAAGGGGCCCGGGGGGGGGGGGGGGGAAGGGGGAAAGAAGATTAGGAGGACAACTGCCACAGAGTCGTATAGAGTATTTCACTGTTGCGATGTATACGTCTGCAATGTCGAATGTGCAACAAAACGATCCTCGTTATCTTTACTGGAGTGACAGGAGGAGACGTACAGTTCAGAACGAGACGATTGGACGATTGGAGACCCATTTCACATTAAAAACAATCGCCCACAGATCTATTGTGGATAAATTAGCTTTTACTCATTGTCTTACTTTTGAGGGGTGGAGGGGGGGGGGGCAGGTACCACTTTGATCTTTAAGACGCCTGATTAGTCTTATTGTTTGGCATCCCTTAGTTTTCGTTGCCCTTCATTTAGCATTGTATTTGGGAATAGAATGCAGAAATAAAACCGTAATCAAACCAAAATAAACCAATCCAAGTCATATGTATAAAACATAAAACAAAGCAAAACAAACAAAACCAATCCCTTTAGAACCAAAATAAACTAAGCAAAACGGAACCACACCAAACCAAACCAATCTTGCCCCCCAAAACACCCCCCCCCCAAAAAAAAAAAAAAAACAATACCTACAATTCCAACTATTCTTGCAGAGAAAGTAAACATTTTTTAAGTGCGTTTATCTCTCTGTCAATACTAAGATAGCCATCCAAAATTAATGAGTTTAGATAATTTAATTTGCCTTATATCTTCATCT
Organism: Diadema antillarum; assembly: GCF_040938485.1. Lineage (NCBI taxonomy): Eukaryota > Metazoa > Echinodermata > Echinoidea > Diadematoida > Diadematidae > Diadema > Diadema antillarum. The sequence goes on along the minus strand of NW_027270942.1, from coordinate 2,220,146 downwards.
TCACTAAACCCCAGAACACCATGCATAATGGAAATATTCAGTGAAACTCAATGAGCAACACTTTATTTGACATGTTGTCACAATATCTCACTCATGTTTACGAATAAAGTAGTTTAAGTGCATGACTGCATGACATTATACGGAATACCATTCATCTTCATAGACTAAGAGAATTGGTTACTGTAAGTTGGGGATGCCTACGGATGAAGGGCACTTTTACATTTTTAATCACGCAAGGATTCGTATGATAGCATGTAATGAACCAAAAGCGATGTCTTGCTTAACACAAGAGTGTTGTTAAGGTAAACTGACCATTATGTGATATTATTCTTTATCTTCGACTTCATGGTGAGAACAATTCTGTGTATTGTTTGAGCAGTATTTCTTTTTTCGTGCTATTATTAAAAAAAAAAAAAAAATATATATATATATATATATATATATATATATATATATATATATGCTGCAGCAGCTCTACGGCTGTCTATTCTGTTATTAATATTTTCTATGTGAAATGCTCCCGACCACAATCATTATTGGTATCCGGGTCAGTTCGTACTGGCGCCTATAGCGTCCATCAGCACCCAATCAAACCCACTGCAACAATCGCTCGATGTTGTTATGGCATTTCCATTCATTGCGACAACGTTCTAGACATGTGGGTTCGCGGCCGCTTCACCTGAAATGAGAATAGAAGAAACCAAAACAAAACAATTTTATAAGAAGTTAATTTTATGGGTGCGCTCACCATTTCTTTGTCGTATAAAAGGTGATTACTGAAAAGGATTCATTTCGCAAACCTGTGCGAGATAAGCACATATGAAATAACATGAAATTATAGAATATTGGATATTCACGTTTGGATATGATCACTGTTACTGTTTCTTGTTATCAATATCGAAGAGCTATGTTAGATATCTTTTCAGTGGGTCCCTCCATTTTTTTGCACAATGCATATTGATTACTGCACTTTTGTTATTTCAATTTAATTCAATTCAAACTTTATTTTCACCTTTTTAAACAGAACATACAAAGAAATACATGAAACTTGACATGCATTTTATCGAATGATACAGAGGAAGCAAAGAATAAAAACATGTTCATGATTTATCTATGATCAGCATATGAAGAGGCATTATAAACATTATCTATAAATCCTGCGAAAACAATGGACGTAAGTACCCACTTAAAAGACTGCTTGTATTGTGTGGATACCTTCTAGTTTTAGCTCAGTTCACCTCATAGTACAAGTTCAGTACTCAGTACAATGTTTCGTTACTGTAAGGATTCGATTATTGTTGTCTACTCTGTTCAATTCACATTACCTTGTTTCCGTTATTTCTTTCACTGAAGAAAGTGAGATGTTTATTATGTTCTCGTCGTTAAAAAAAGGAATAAACTTGGACTATAACTTGATATTATCATGTCAATATCAAACAAAATTATAAGCTATCAAAACTATACTCTATTCATGTATGGCTAACAGACTAAACACACAACTGAGCGGAACAATGATCAGAGATTAGATCCATGTTTTCCCAGTCGCAATGTGAGAGCCAATGTGTCCTGACCTAGCATAAAAAAAATAGAAGGGGGGGGGGGAGGGGAGTTTCTTGAACGACTGAATTGGGAATTATCAAACAAAGTTAAGATATCGATATCCGTGTGACATGAATCTGAAGGAATTGCAAGGGTAAGGCCGGTTTCACGCGAATGACAAGTCATTAGGGTTCGATTAATTTTGGAGGCGGATTTTTCAATATCCTATCCTCAAATCGACTCCGATAAAAAGCTGAAAAGTGAGAAAAAAGCAGTAAATACTGTAAATACTTTATTTGATACTTTATCTTAATATAAATTCCGTGAAAATTAAGGAGATCGTTGTTTTTTACATACTTGGATAGTTTCTCTGTGATATGATAGTGACATCTCAACTTTGCAAACATATGCTCATACGATGAGTCCACGCTGCCATCGATATATCCATGGAGCGGAATTTTCTTTCATTTTACATAAACACTCATTATCGCGATTCTATTTAAGATATTCTGTTTGTCTCTAGCAACATGTATCTATTCATGTATGATTTTCTGACAATTTTTATGTCTACTTTTATCTATCTATCTTTCTATTCTCTATCTATCTGTCTGCTAATCCATCTATCTGTCTGTCTGTCAGTTTATCCATCTACCTCTATTTGTTTATCTCTATCATATTTTATATCTATCTATCTATCTATCTATTTGTTTATTTGTCCATCTCTCTATGAATGCATCACCCGTCATGAAAAAACACAAAAGCATTATATCTAAATCAGTCAGACATTAATGCTAACAAAACCGCAATATTCGAGGAATTGGTTGAAAGAATGCAATGCTATTTCTTAATTGCTTTTCACTCCAAGGATTTAGATGTCAGTCTTTTCCCAGAATGTTCGAAAATACATTATTTTAACCGTGTGACTGCGTTGCTTTTATATTGACAGTTTGAGGTTGTCTTATGCTTTCATCGAATCTATGAAACCTTGAATATTAGGTTTGTGTAATTAAACTCTATTATCAAAGTCAATTTGAGCCTGACTTTGGTGATACAGATTATTGAGTTTGGAACAGGGAATTCTGATGTTACGTAATGTCTTTAATTTTAATAAATCTTATTTTCAACCTCGTCTATCTAGTCATAAAAAAGTCATCGTTTTGCGTTGGAGCAGACGGATCAAAATGAGGGGAGAAAATAAGGTTTAAATTGAACTTCCCCATTGGGGCACCAATAAAAAAAAAAATGAACGAACAAACTGTGTAAGATTGAAAGTCCCCGGAGTAACCCCTGGATTGGTCTATTAGGACACTAGAGGTCCCTGGAACACTCTTGAGACGAGTTTTGCGACAATTTAGGATTAGTTTAGTAACCAAAGGAAACAAGCTCGGCGCGGCGGTGGATACCCTCTTTTCCGTCTTGGGGAATGGAAATTGCAAACCGGGTTATCCTTGAAGTGACTGTGGGGGCGGGCTTCAAGGAAGAGAAGTGCGGTGGCACACCATTGACGGAGATGTTCGCTGGTAATGTCTCTGGTAATGTCTCAGGGAATGGATGTCTGCCATCATGATGTACTCGTTCCTGTTCATAGTCACCTGCTGCACTTTACCAGGAATTCTTTGCAACGTGTCCAGGGACCTCTTTCCACATCCCTATACAACACCAAAAACCTCCGCGCCACCGAATGTAAGGAAGGAAGGACATCATATAAATTTAAAGACATTATTTACCATTTGCAGATGAAACAAAAATCAGCTGTAATGCTTGAAAATAGTTCTAAAATGTGAGTTAGGGATAGAAACAACCAATGCAAAAATGTTAATCAGTATAATCAATGTTAAGTATTGTTAAATATACAAAATGTAAACAATAGTTATAATAAAATTGTTTCTAGACTAAACCGTCTACTTCATTACGGTTTATTGAGAAATATATAGTGATATCTCTTTGTAGGCCATATTGCGAAATTTTTATGTGATAGGGTGTTTTGTGATACAACATACCTACACATATGCATCAAATGTGATAACTCGAACATTTTTAAAATCACTGCTCCCAATGGTAAACAGTATCTTTAAGACTTTCAGCGGGATATATGGGCCTAATTACTTTAATAATATAACGATATTATGATATCGATGTTACTTATCTATTTGATGATCACGGTCAAATGAACACACTAACAAACATATTGAAATAATAGATTTTGTTCAGTCAAGTCATGAATGGTAATGTAACCTGACGTATTTACGTTTTCATATTAAAGTAAGTTTTAGTTCTAAAATTCTAATTCAAAAGTGCCTGGACCACACTGACAATCGTCGTGCTGTATGTTTTCCGGTATATGAGGATTCTACATGCTGTTACAAATGCACGCATTGGTATATGCATATTGTAAAATATGTATGGCACTCACTTTTTTCTCTCATTATTTCACCAGCTTCATCTATGAATTCTGTTCCCTCCCTTCTTCTGTAACTCCCTTAGTGACGCTAATGGGAGAAGAAAAATTCAGGTTAAAACGGTTTTTCTCTTTTTATTTTCATCAGTGAATATTATTAAAAAATAATCGTTGTGCTGACAATGCTGCAAACCAACGCCATCTGTAGGAAGAATGACTTGTAAAGTTGCACAAGTCATTGTATTGTCCCGTCCTGTCGTATATCATATTTGTCACAAGTGTTTGTAAATAAGTAATTCATAAGTTTTATGAGTGGTTCACAATCTACAAGCTTTGCTTTTTAGTGGACCTCCCTGTTCTTTCTTCCTTTTTTTTTCAACTGAAACATGACTTTGTATTATTTTTTTTTGCCAGTATGCGCTCTTATGTTTATTGATACCATTTATTGATTGCAAAGGCAAATGTTCTTTGTTTATGATGTAAAACCTGATTTATCTTGTGTTATGTTTTTGTTGAAAAAGAAAAAAGAAGAATGAAAATAAATGAATTGAATTGAAAAAAAAATTGTAGAATATCGATTTGCCATAATTATCAAGAACAGAAAATCGCGTTTGTATTGAGTGAATGGGCACAACATACCTTTTTTTTTAAAACCTCGCAGAGAATCAACTATAATCATGGCGCCCTTCGACAGGGAGAGAAAAACAAAAAAGAAAGTAAAAGATAAGATGAACCAAATTTAAACCTCGATGATGACATTCATAAAAGAAAGACGAAAATGGGTGCCAAAATGCATCGCGATCAAGGTGATTTGAGGAAGAGATAGAACGACACATAAATCGTGACATTTGAAGGAAAGGTTCAATTGCAGGAACCGGCACCGCCGTCTCGATCTCTGATTATCTGTGCGGAAAGGCGAAGTATGCAACTTTGGCGATGCCACGTACCATCCACGATTGTCTGGTATGTCCTATCTGCACGGATCAGGCCCCCTGGACGTCGAAGCTTAAAGGGGCATTCCAGACGATTTTCATAATTTCACATCATGTAGTACATAAATCAACAGCTCCATGTATAGTCTAGTGGAAGTTATTGTGGCCCTTGAGTAGGGAAACCAATGGTCTGAAAATCTTAAACAAATTACACTGAACAGTGTTGATGACATAGGAGCCTCACATATTTGAGAAATGTAGCAGTGTAATTGCATTACAATACCGCTTGCTTAACAAGATCACCTGTGTGGAATCTATGCATGCCTTATTCCTCTTTTGTTCGGCGTCCTTGAGCCCCAACTCATGCATTCTTATGGTGAGGCTGCCATGTCATCATCCTTGTTCATTGCAATTTGTTATAAATTTTGAAAATTTGAATTAGTAACATGTATTCAGATATATCTTTTTTCATAGGAAAGGTGGTCGTATTTCATCATTTAGTATATAAGTCATAGACCTATGAAGATACCGAGAAATAGTGAAAATTCTAAGTGATTAAATTTGTCAAGAGGAATGTGGGAAGTCTTTTTTTTTACATTACAAGTTTTACCAGAGTTGATTTAGTTCTGTGAACACGAACGGTTAATACGAATTAAAACGTAAACATCTATTTCGTGGTTGCCGTTTTCTTTTCTTGCAAACAGCTCAGGTAATTGACCAATCGCATTGCTTGAATATTTTTCAGAGATTAAAAACAACATAATATTCTTCATTAGCTAGCATTCAAAGTGATTTGAATTCCCAAAATGCCAAATCATAGTAAGGAACAAATTACAGTATGAATTCTTTTAGGGCATCCGTCCGAGATATTTGATAACTCTGTACTACCGAGTAACGTTACACTGGAGTATATCCTACAATATCATTTAAAAAGTATATAGGCCCAAATTACGTCACACCAAATTTTGTCACATTCTATGATATATCAGATTTCGTCAAGACTTTGAACTGAATCAGGCGTCACATGCATCCCAAGGAAATAGATTGCCAGTCGTTAAACACATCAGGAGCAAATAAAGAGTAGAGATACGAATCCTACCTTTAACAGGTAAGCTATACATGCTTTGCCAAGAGAAGATGAAAAATTATAATTGCATCAGTCTTCGCTTCGAAGAACAAACCGGAACTATTTTTTTTTTCTCTCTCTGTCTCTCCGTCTCTCGCTCGATGCCTTACGAACACGGCATTATCGAACTCGGAAGTGCAGAATCAAAGGAACTGAATGGGAATTGGAGATGTCTGACATAGCAATTGATCGTATTCCGCTTTAGAAATTTGTTAGCAGTGACTTTGCAGTCTGGCGCATTAAGAATCTGGTATGAATTCTTTACCGTAGAAATAAGCCAAGTTAAAAAGAAATAGAAAAAAAAAAAAACCCAAGCTGGTCAGACATCAAAATTACAATCTAATACGAATTTTGTTTTCTGAATTTAGATGCTCCTGTGTATGTGAGAGAAGAGGAGAGGGGGAAATATTCTTGTTTATTAGTTGAATGATTTTACTGATGTGAGGAAATTACATATGTTCAAGATGGAATCATCATACAAGAGGTTCTGGCCAATAATCAATCAAGAAAAAAAAAGGAGAAGGAATTGATGAGGTAATATACTACGGTGCGCAGACGATCCAGTTCTTCTAGCAGAATCTGCATATTATAAGACCTTCAAAGATTTTTGTAGGAAGTAGTATTCAGAGAAAGCGAGGGCAAATGACTTTGTTTCATTTGTGAGAAAGCTGGAAGTTTTAAGGCAGTAGTTATTGTTTTCAAAATTATGAGAATTATATGCAATAAGGTTGAGAACCACCATGTACTATTTGGTCCAATTGTCGCACCGTCATTGTTTATCAAGAGGAAGATTTCGTGTTAAAATTTCTATTTCAAGGAACAACAACAAAAACCAAATCAGTGCCATAAATATTTCATAATTTTTCTTTTACTATTTTTCTGCAGATTATTTGAACACGCTCACGAAAAACCTTCCAAACCAAGCCAAGGCTCTGCCAGTGACATCTGCCAATCATTGCTAAAGTACTAATATGATTAACAAATGTCATTTGAATGCACCTTCCCCAGACTGAGCGGAACTTACATGTGTATTTGTTACAAGATCTAGATGAATCTAGTTAATTTCACGAAATCATGAAAAATAGGTTTGCCAATTTGAATTATCAACTTTACCAATCTAAAATGTGTTACCAACTTATCAAAGAGTCATATACAAATCTAACAATGATGAGGCTTTGATGTTTATGTACACGAAATAAATAGCGATATATGGACAAGTTAATAGGGCTAAAATAATTTCATAGATGTTTAAACTTGCCCTTATACCATCATAGTAAAAGACTACAGCACCAACGTCCAGAAATGCGGTTTTCTGGACTTGATGGGTCAGAAAAAGGCTGTTGTTAGGCTCTTAGAATGAGCCAGAAATGAGACAGAATAAGCAGTGGATAGTTCTTCAACATTGTCCAAGAAGACTGCTCTTTCCAGGGAACACTGCTGCAGGATTTAAAAGAATGTTATAGTTTTGAGCTTCAGGTTTCAAACTTTTTTTGGCTGAGATAATGAGAAACCTCTTTTGAACTATGAAAGAGCATGCCAATTTTAAGACGAATTCAAAGTTGTTGTTTTTCTTAATGAAAATTGGTTTGGAAATAGCTGAGATATCGAAAAACAAAGAGGTCTTAACCAGGTGGAACCCATCTTTTATGAGGACCACTGTGTTGTACTTTGTGTTTGGACATCTTAGCCATTTCAAAAACCAATTTTCATCAAAAAACAAAAAACAAACAAACTTTGAATTGTACGCTCTTTAACAATTCAAATATTTCTTACAATTGGTTTCCAATCATCTCGCAAAAAGTGAATATCCCATCTCAACCAAAACTACACATCTCTAAAAAAAGACCCCCCCCCCCCCAAAAAAAAAAAGAAAAAAAAAAGAAAAAAAAAGAAAGGCAGACAATAACTTCTCGGGTCATGTACGGGGAAGCTCGTGATAACGAGGCGAATGAAAATTAGCTCGATATATCGCCTGAGTTGCGACATGAACATTCGTGCTGAAATCCTATTTGGAAAAAGTATTCTTGGGCTTATGAAAGCTCGTGTTCGTTGTAACGGGGGTTGCAAATTACTTTGAAAAGACGCTTGGGAAAACCTGCCGTCTCTAACTGAAACATCAGGGGTGAAAAGAAGGAGGGGAAAAAAGAAAGCACTTAAGAGTGAATGGCTTGGAGAAATGGCTAGATGATTATTAAAATGCTATGCTGTTACGTATACAACTATTCCTTTTATTTCAGTAACTGCAGAAAATCAATCAAACAGAATGGAGGATGTCATTAATGTGGCTCATAAAGTTTAAGAAAGTTATTAAATGTTGTAGGTTATATTTCTATTGTAGATATTAATTGTTTTAGATTATATTGTATTTCGTCGCAACCACGAGTAAGAAAATTGAGCGGGGCGATGATGTCAATGCCTCATTGAAGGAAATTTCCCAGACCAGTTAAAGGTTAGTCTAAAAAAAAAAGGAATGAAATGTTATGAGCACAACAGTGAAAATTTAGTCAAAATTGTTTCAAAATTGTGGGAAGTTGTATGAAATTGTGAAGTCTACCTAAAACAGTTAAAGAGCAGCTGACATGATTATGTAAATAAATGAGCTGATGATGTCATCACTTTACTATTTTTCGTTGATCGTATGAAATAAAATGCCACAAAAATTCGATTTCTCTGTTATCGAAGTGTAAACATAATGTCATTCCTGGCTGAATGATAATGAATAATGAGAAATATTAGATTACGATTTCAGACTGGGGGAAATACATGTAATTGCATTTGAACAAAAATAACAACAGCACCAACTGGAAACTTTTTTTGTACAAACTACGTGGCAAGTTGTGAGGCGTTGACATCATCAACTTACTCATTTGAATTTGAATATACATAATATTTACTGTTGAAGAAGCGTTTTTTTTTTATTAGCGAACATTCACAAATATACAACTTCCTTGAGTTTTAACCGACTCTCATCAAATTGTTCACTGATGTGCTTTTGAACTGTTACACTTTCTTATCAGAATTACTTTTCGTGGTATCGAATTCCCCTTTTTATACCCACACGTATCTGAACGTGAATCTTCATTTAATCTTCTTTTGTTCACACAGAAAAAAAAAAATCCGAAAGACTTGTATTGTTAGCCTTCTCATTGACAAAACAATGCTTGCTACGTTACCGATCGAACACATGATTTTCAATTCAGTAGAATCTTACGTACGAACGAGAATTATAAAATGATTGCCACCTCCTTTGCATTCGTTGCCATCAATTTGATTGTATGGCCCAAAACATACAATTATTTAACATTTCATCACTACCCCCCCCCCCACACACACACACATACACTCTCTTTCTAGATCTTCGAACTCTGCATACCATTAAGCCATTAGTATTCCGTCTCCGTGAAAAAAAAGAAAGAATACATGTGTATAATAAACTTCACACATGTTCACTTTGCCACTGGAGGCGTGGGTGTGTTTGTGTGGGTGTATACGCAAACTATTACAAATGAATGCAAATAGCCTTAACAAACAATGATCGGGAGTGGGGAGGTCACTCCAGTTCAAAAAAAAATCACTAGCAGTGAGCCCAATTTTACCCTTGCCCCGCTGGTAGACTCCGCCGGTAGATCACCGCAAGCGTAGCGTGAGCTCGAGCACTAGGTCGGGACTGACTCACACAGTCAATCCAACAACTGTCAGTATTGTCCATGACCAGCATATCCGTGAACGAACTCACCCACCCTCGCTGGTTATCCCTGATCGCCGCCTGGCGGGGTACAACATTTTTTGAGACGCGGAGCGGATGTCTTTCATTCGCACAACTTGCACATTGACTTTTGCTCCGCGAAGACACCATACTTCTTTCTCCCTCTTTTTCTTTTTTTTTTACTTCTTTAATACGCTGCTAATTTACCGCTTCTCAACAGTTGCGCATCTCGCTAATGGCAAATTGATAGGACATATCGTGCCCACTGGATGAAGCTAGCCATGATGTGTCCGCGGGACCCCTGAGGTATCGCCAAATATAGCAACATGCCGACTAGGGGTAGTTCTGCGCTGCCTGGTAGGAGGTTTAGGTTGATACTTATTATTCTGGACAACTTCAGCCCTTGTTTCTGTAGATCCGGTTCTCCCACCAAAATCCAGATGTGTAAATGTAATCTCGTAAAGCTTTATGTCTATTGACTATGACGTGATCTAAAAATCTCGTCTTCTTTCCCCCTTTTCTGGTTATACAGGCTAGTCTTTTTAGCTTTTGAAACTGGAAATAGAATGCTAACAGTCACGTTTAGTATTAATTGTTAAGCAAAAGCGTGATCATGCTGGTGAAGTACCACAATAGGTGGGACTGAGGAGAGAGATCTCATTCAACTTGCACCAGTCTTGTAATTTGTGACTCATTGTAGTGTGAAAGGTTAACGTCGGATTGCACCACTTCATTCTTTTCATTTCCTTTTGGTGTCTGGTCATGTGATGTCATAACGGTATCTTTTAGGAGCCATTGTTGCATCATAATGGAGATATTATATATCATAATACACAATGGCCGATACAAAATGATATAACATGAACTTGTACAAATATCTGTATCTACTTTCTCTCTCTCTTTCCCTATATGTTATATATATATATATATATATATATATATATATATATATATGTGTGTGTGTGTGTGTGTGTGTGTGTGTGTGTGTGTGTATATATGTATATATACACACACACACATATATATATATATATATATATATGTATATATATATTTATATATCTAACAGATAGATAGATAGATAGATAGATAAACATGATATGCTTCTGTAAATATCAATATCATGTTAATAATATTATCATTTCAGTTTCAGGAATCACATAGTACTTGGGTTTTGGAAGAGGGAGATTTCACAAGCCAGAATTTTTCTTCATTCATTCATTCATTCATTCATTCATTTTTCATTTCCAACAAAAACATATAAATATATTACAAAAATTGAATACAGTGCATAAATTTCATCATACAAAGTAAAGGATAAATTTACAGAAAACTTGTAGGTATAGGAAAATGTTGGAAATGGGGAGGAATGCTAAAAAGCTGAGCTTGTAGGCTGCATTCCCCCCACACGTAATACAAGAAATTATTCATACCGCTTATTCACGGACAATAATCACTTTGAAAAAGATGGTGAATATTCAGAAGACTTGATTTCAAAAGACAGACACAAGCTGAAAATGAAACAAAGAGAGAGACTGCGTCGCTGCGTTGTTGCTTCCGAGTTGATCTGCTTTTTATTGACAATCGAACCTATACGTGCTCTATTTCTTGGGTGGTAGATTAGGCCTTGTAATGATTATAATGATGTCATTATTACACACTTTCTTTTGTCAGTATGAATGTTCTCTCCTCAATTTTCTCCCACTGTCTTGTTCTTCTCTATCTGGTCGATTTCTTGATCATTTCAAGATCTCGTTTTCAACTTCGTATTTTACGATGTTTATCACCGAACACGACGTTCAGCAATGGTCACATTTTAGTCATTGGTGAATTCCTCCTCCGGAGACCCCATGCGTGAAGAATATCTCGTCAATCAATTAATCGATGTCTTAATTTTACGTATATTACTTCTGTAGAGACAAGGAGGGAGCTATGGAATCGTGCAATCAAAGGCGATCCAATCTTTCTGCAACCTTCTCCTTTTTCTTCTGTCCGCATGAGCTTTGTCCGACATCTGGTCACACCTACACAGCCCCTTGACTCCGGAGACGTCGGGGGGGGGGGGGGTGAAGGAAATACACAAGAGCAATGAAATGAAGTCGAGAATAGGACGGTTGTCTGCGCAGAATTAAACTCTAATTAGTGCCATGAAAGCCACCATATCACATGCTCCGCAGGTCTGTCAGGACACTTTAATTGTTGGTTACGTTCGCGAGGATTAGGCAAGGGGCGATTTTCTAGCTCACCCGTGGCGTCAACCCCGCCGGCCACAACATAACGCGTGAGAAATTGTGCGTTTTCCCATCCAATCACTGGCCACTCGGCCCCTTTTCCTGACAGCTCAAGCTAGAATTAATTTGTTTTAAAATCCATAACATGTTTCTCTTCCACTTTGTGACATTTCCCTAAGACATCGCCTACCACGACGCTCAGAGACGAGGGTGGAGGGGAACAGGGTAGGTTGAGAGGGTAACAAATCGGGCATCACCAGTGTGCCACACACAAGTATTGTCACGACTTTCAACATCATTCAGAAAAATTAAGGCCATTTATATATCAATAAGTATATTGTATACATAAGTTCATCGGGATATAGACATTCCCTTCTCAAAACACATCAGTTTGAGGAAATCGGACAATGCGCAATACACGGTAAGAATTTTTACAGTTTCTTTAAAGACATTGCTGAATGAGAGAACTACAACTTTTGTGACATCACACACGGAAAACGATGCAAAGAAAATGTAAAGAAACTTGAAAAAAAATCATTGTTTTTATTCTACCATAATGAAAAAACACTTGACTTACATCTTTCAGAAAGCAGGTCACCCCTAACGTTATGTCAGAATCAAGTCGAAGGAATATGAACTTTTCATAAAATTTTGTTCAACTCTCTTTTTATATTTTCTTTACATGGTTAAACTGTGGTGACGTCACGATTTGAAGTTGTCTTCTCTTCTGCTCACGAACTTTCATGGTAGCGCTTACCTTAGGCCTACCTACAGATTACAAATTACGATCTAAAGTAAGCGTTTAGGCTTGCATTATGTGTAAAATATAATCATAATGTTTACGCATTGTTTGAAGGATATGTATGAATAAACATTACATAAAGATAGTACACTGAATTAATATGTTATTATTATATATATATATATATATATATATATATATATATATATATATGTAAATTGTATATAACACACACACATAGATATGTAGGCGACGGTGTATGTTCACACATGTGTGTGTGTGTGTGTGTGTGTGTGTGTGTGTGTGTGTGGTGTGAGCGCGTGTGTGTCTGTAAGTCTGTGCATTGTTTTGGAGTTGAGCCTGTAAGAGGAGCGGTCATTGTCATTTGTCACCATGTGTGTCCTTGGATAGGTATTAAGCGAGCAGACAGAATTCACGCCGGGGATATGAATGTCATTGTCACCTCCGAGAGATGATCTAATGACTTGTCTAGTCGTCGAAGTGGTGGTAACGGGTGCTCAAAGACTACCTGGTAAGCTCATCATAATTCGTCTCTGTGACTGACTACAATAACAGTAATAATCCCTCTCCTCCGTCTTCCTCCGGCGGGGCGTCAAGATGGCATCGGCGATCCCGAAGAGGGGGGCTGTTCTCGCGGACTCGAGTTCTGTTCATCCCCCCATCTCTCCTCCGCGATGATGTATGTTTAATTGAGAGAGGAGTTGCGTTACCTGTTTAGCGGAGTCCCGCCGAGATTTCAATTATTGCTTGATTGGCAGGTCGTTCTGCGAGAGGGCGGACGCGCGAGGGAAAGAAGTGACGCGGAGAAACGGTGTCGAGTGGATTCCAAACGCCTGGGCGTGGTTAATGAGGCAGTGTGGATGGACGGAAACAGAACGACAATGACGACTGTTTTAAAGGTGAAGGTAGAGTAGACTTTGAACTGTTTTACTCATGTTTTACAGTCAGTAATACCTCGACAAATGATTATACGTCAGGGGATTATTGCGCATATCCTGAGAATCTATATACGCGACAGATGGACACGGGAACGGATTCTATCGGGATCGCGCCATCACAACCTCTTGACGCGTGTTGTGTGTAGTGCAGTGTCGCGGTACAACGGCTGGGAATTTTATTTATAGAGCAGTCTAGAATCTAGACTACGGTGAAGCATCACATGGGTGCATTATTGTATGTGACCCGATGAGATCGACTGAAGACATTGTTTGCGAGATGTAACACACATACTCGCTAATTTCTTGAATGATTAAAACAGATACGCTCTACAGGACGACTTCCATGCACGAGCAAAATAACGGTTTAAGATGATGATCATTTTATGGCAGAAGACGTAAAAATGTCTTGTAACGACGAATGAGGCATTTGAATATTACCACCTTTTATTGTCCTCCAATTGGAAACATAAATATATGATTTACGACTAATTATGGTTTAAAGTTCATCAGATGTCAGGCAGTTCGTTTCAATGAGTTTTTCGAAATTATATTACATAATAATCATAATCATTTTATTACGTCATATAATTGCTTGTACATAATGGATGCCAAGTCACTCATTCACAAACGTTAATATGCAACAAGCAATCGTTTTCCTTCTGCTATATAGAGCAATACCACGATAGCTTCTATAGACTATGGATACCCGATAGTTTGACTAATGCTGAAAATAATGAAACATTTCATGTCAGAGTTATAGTCTGTAACTATCTTTTCATAAATCTTGAAGCAGCTGTGCAGATGATAAATATTCATTTGTGAGTGAGTGTGTGTGTGTGTGTGTGTTACCGTATATAGGTCATGTCACGTATAAGGGTAAATTTGAGTACAGAATGCCGATTTCGTAAAAAAGATGAAAGTAATTAGAATAAGTGACTAGCAGTAGTAGTAGAAGTAGAAGTAGTAGTAGTAGCAGACGACTTAGTAGTCATGGTAGTAGTAGTAGTACAGTAGTAGTAGTAGTAGTAGTAGTAAAAGTAATAATGTTGCTACTATTACTTCTGCTGCTGATGCTGCTACTGCTAATATTAGCCTACTACTACTATTGTAATTGTTATTATTACTAGTACGGATAATAATGACAATGATAATAATCATAATATAAAATGTCTTTTTCTATGTTTTTAATAACCGCGATCATCATTGGTAACAATATAAATATGTTTCTGCTGTGGCGATACAAAGAATACGTGTTTGTTAACCTCAAGAATGTAAACGGAAGGATCGAAATGAAATGGGAGTTTATTTTTCGTCCGGTCTACTCATCGCGGACAAGTAAAGAATTACTGGGGGAAGAATTATCATCGGACTAGGGGCTCACAGCCGGATATCGAGTTGTGTTCTTCGCGGTCTTCTGTTTTCTTCTTCCCTCCGTAACGTACTTGAGTCTATAATTCGAAGCGCAGTGTTTCGAATTATCCTTTTATGATCCGCGTGATCTCCGTTGAGTGTACATCTTAATTTGTTGCAACTCCAAAGGGGTCACGTTGACCTCTCGTTTAACACTCCTATCTCTCAGTAAACGGTGGGCGACTGGCAAAATAATGATGCATCTGCATGTCTTTAATGTCAGAAGGAAAAACATGATTCAGTGGCGCGCCCCCTTTTATTACAAAAAAAGAAATAAAAAAGAAAAACTGGGAGTTCCCTTTAATTTAGTAAAGGCGCCCCCTCTGTAAGGAATTCCTGGATCCGCCCCTGTGATTTTATCCATACCTTCCAACTATACAACATCCATGGTCTCTGAAAAAATCAGCAGGCACACAAAAAGTGAACAAGTTGTCGTCTTTGTGTTGTAATTTGAATGCGTTTATGTTTGATCGGAAAGTTTTGTAGTGAATACAATGTCGTTTACAGCAATTATTTCTCACCTCCCGGTGCTTAGAGTTTTGATTAAGCATGTACCATTTATATATCTGTATACCAACATTTCATTTCAATAATAGCTTGTGTGGTTTGAGCAGTCATACATATTGTCGCAAGAAGATGTGCGGCAATACGTGTTGCACTTTTTACAGTGGCTATTGTCAAATAATCACATGCGTAAAATGCAGCTACGTGATGAAAGAAACGACAATTCAATTCAATTCAATTCAATTCAATTCAAGGTTTATTTCATTTTTCGACAAAACATATATGTTTTACTTCCTTTGATAACAGAGAATAGGGTAAACAGAACATTGTGTAATGAAAAGACTGTACAATAATTGAGGACCTTATAGTAATTATACATTGTAGTAAAAAAGAAACAGAAGTGGTCGAAATGAAGTACATGTATAACCTGGCTTAAAGTGCGAAAAATGGAGAGACCCACTAAAAAAGACAGAGCTTGTAGAATGTGGGCCCCTCTGGAAAAGAACATCAATGAGGAGATTAATTGAAGCATCGTAAATACAAGAAAAAGAAAGTTCAAGTTCAAGTTCAAGTTTGTGAAACATTTATTTTCCATCTTTTTCATGTAGGAAATCACATGCATGAAATTATTCTACAGGAAGGCAGAACGTCAAAAAAGCAGAGCTTGTGGTGAGCTGCCTTACAAAATACATTACATCACAAACACAAACACAAAAAACAACAAAAACATAATAATAGTTCCCATGGCAATATTGAAATGAGATATGCCTCAAAGGGAGATATTGTAGTCTAACAGAGAGGCAACAGTGAGTATGAAAATATGTGACGAGCTACAGGCTATGACAAATGTTGCATATACCTGAATTATCCGAAGAGAAGAGGAAGAAGTCTGGAAGCCCACTGAAAAATAGATTCACAGATAAATGCTCTTACTTTCATAGACGCGAACAAACATGAAACAAGACTAGACTGAAGAAAAGGCTGTACGGGACAAAACGGAATGGACAAGACTAACAAACCGAAGACATAGCAAACAAAAACGCAAAACGGAGACAGCGAT
Organism: Diadema antillarum; assembly: GCF_040938485.1. Classification (NCBI taxonomy): domain Eukaryota; kingdom Metazoa; phylum Echinodermata; class Echinoidea; order Diadematoida; family Diadematidae; genus Diadema; species Diadema antillarum. The sequence goes on along the minus strand of NW_027270942.1, from coordinate 2,203,539 downwards.
CTTCGGCAGAAGCATGTCAAGAGAAAAAGATAATAGTTGTGGAGAAGAAAAAAAAAGTAGTATTATAACGCCTGAAAAAAGAAAGACAAGGAAACAGAGGGACGTATGAATAGGAGTAACAGACGGAAATTCAACTCAGACTCTTTGGGCAATAGCATAGATGACAACAAACATCCAAAAAATTACAATTAATTCTTCAAAGAGGAGAAAAAGTGAGTAAGTCAGTATGTGAGAAAGAAGGCCAAATGGCTAGTTCAGTACTGTAGAGTCATACGATTGCAATAGAAAGGACTTCAGTCTCCTCTTTATGGATGGGGCGTTTTTTATATCATGATTCAAAGAATTCCAATAATTTGGGTCTACATAAATAACTGTGTTCTTAGCAAAAATCGTTCGTAAAAGAGGTAAATGAAGAATAAAGAACAAAGAAACAAGTATAGAGTATATGTCCCTGCTGGAAAGAGCGCAGTATCTCACAATGTGTTCACAATGTGTTCACATAGTCGGCTATGTGAAAACGCTCGCATTTAAAAGTGTCAAGAGCATTTCACATTGTGGTGTGGTTTTTCACAGTGTTCACATAGCGATGTTCTGTTTCACACTGTGATTGATGCTTCACACTGTGAAATGATGATTCCCGATGCATTTACAATGTTAAAACGCTCAAATTTAACAATGCGAAGAGAATTGACACTGTGTTCACAATGTATTCACACTGTGGCCGGACACTGTGTCCTTTCCAACAGGGGTATTTGCTGAGAAAATAGAAAAGTCTCTTACATTTTTCTTTTCTCCTGAATGCGTCAAAAAGAAATTCTTCGTCAGTATCTATCACTTTGGAATGTTGTAACGTATGCAATAGATAACCGGACTCGTGACATAGGGCAAGATGAGGAAATGACGCAAATGACGCAAATGATGCTACTGACGCAGACGACTACTTTTTGGTTTAAAGTAGTGCGTCTTATTGTTCGCATTTATTTCATTTGATGGTTTTAGTTCTAACCTGAAACAGAGGGTCAGCATAACGCTTTGTATAAATGATATTTGCATCTCCTCTTCGATGCGAGACATGGTGAATCAAACTCATTTTGAAGCAATTCAAGCAAGTATGTCATGACGTCAAGATAAAGGTATCTGCGACCGTCACTGGATACCTTAGGTCTCGATTTGTAGAGTGGTGTAGAGAGTTCCTATAGTGTTCTCTTCCAAATCGTTGGTATGAATGTTGCATTTCACAGATTTCTGCTATGACTACAATACTATGTTTGTGTGTTTTGTTTTTGTATTGGTTCTGTTTTGTCTTAAATTATATTTGTGCTCAGTATATGCAAATAAGTATTTCTTTAGATTTTCCTTTGAGTGGTTCACAATCTACAAGCTTGCTTCTTATTGGACGTCTCAATTCTTTTTTTTTCTCAACTGAAACTTAACCTTGTATTATTTTTTGCAAGTATGCATGCATATACATATAACTTTATTTGTATCATTTGATATCATTTGCAAAGTTGTATTAATGTATACGTTTATGATATAATTCCTAATTTATACTATGTTGTGTTCTGTTGGAAAAAAGAGAAGAATGAAAATAAATGAATTGAATTGAATAGAATAGAATAGAATTGAATTGAATTGAATTGAATTGGTTTTGTATGTTTGTTTGTTTTTTAGATATACAGTACGCACTTGTTCCTTAATCCGAACATAATAAATACTTATGTGACGTTATTCTGAAGGTTCGAGAGTTCGAAAATGGAATAGGGTTCCTTAATCCTAAAATGAACAAAGGGGTGTACTAACGAACCTTGTTTCGTTTTTAGATTAACGACCCTTCGGAATAATGAACCTTTTTTTCATCTTCGTATCAACGAACCTTGGAATAACGAACCTTATTTCAATTTCCAATTAACGAACCTACGGAATACCGAATCTTTGGAATTGATGTAACTTCAGAATAACTTAACTGTAACCTTCACGTTCAGTGTTCGCGTCTCGTTTAGACTGACTTCGTGGATCTAGCAAACGTTTTCTCCTTCAACATTATGCGTACATCTCGATGGCCACAGCAGAGAGACTGGCGGAAAAGACTACTCAGTCATTTCCTCTTCCCTGTGGGGAGCCTATACCCTCTGGGTCTTGTCGTCATGCTCCGTGTAGCCGTATGACCGGATACACCAGACATCTCCTGACCAGTCAGGCGATCGACGTTCTTCGCAATTGTGACGTCATTTACGAATGAAGACAACGAGCCTGGTGGTGCACATGATATCATATTGGATTATCTGGAGTTCGGTTCTGTTCCTTCCTGCCTTGCCAATCTATTTCCATGTAGCAGTAAACAACCAAAACATCATGGGAGCTGGATTCAGTGTGGATTGATTTAGTTTCACCTATACAGACTAGAGACCGATCCGCCATTAAACAGCAACGCTATAAGTGTCAGGTTGAAGTTATTGTCTGAAAGGGGCTTAAGTGAACTTTATTATTCCCCTTCACCATTTTGGATCCTTTGTTTAAAGGTACTGTTTACCAATGGGAGCAGTGATTTAAAAGAAATGTTCGAAATATCACATTTCATGCATAATCATGTGTAGGTCAGTTGCATCACAAAACATTCTACCATTGTTATATATATAAAAAGAATGATATAAACCTGAAATATAACGAGTTATATTCCACATACTAAGAATGTTGCAATAGGATTGGTCCAGAGCTGATCACGTGATGAAGCGTAGTTTTGCCCATCACATCACCTGAGAAGAAAAGTTCGTTACACTCTATGTTGACAGCACGGTGGTTGATATTCCTTTTGTTGCGCTGATCTCCACACAGTCCACACAGTCCTAACGCAAGATGAGTACGCGCGAAATAAAAGTGCGTTACACTGTGGACTATCATGTGACCTAGGTCACTTGATAGTCAAAGAGATTTTCACCAGTGTGAGGAGAAAAATCTCTTTGCTTGATAGTACACAGTGCAACACACTTTCACTTCGGTGCCGCACGGTGCGCGCAGCAAATTCATTGTTTTTACATCTACGCGCACACGTAGCCTAAGCCCTAAGGACACCTAAAGACAGCTAAAACGGTTTCAGATGTGGAATTAAATGGGAATTTCTAGGACCCTAGATGTGGAATATAAAGCAAATAATCAACTTTTAGTTTCAGGCAATGAGACAATAACTATCACTTCCTCGGCGATCTGAATGTGTATACGCTATCTTTCCTCAGCTGCGCTTCGGAAAGATAGCTACATCCAGATCGCCTCGGAAGTGATAGTAAGCAAATAACGAACGTTGGTGAAGGTGATGGGACAAACTATCACTTCCGAGGCGATCTGGATGTAGCTATCTTTCCGAAGCACAGCTGAGGAAAGATAGCGTACACATTCAGATCGCCGAGGAAGTGATAGTTTGTCTCATTGCCTGAAAATAAAAGTTGATTATTTGCTTTACATTCCACATCTAGGGTCCTAGAAATTCCCATTTTATTCCACATCTGAAATCGTTTTAGCTGTCTTTAGGTATCCTTAGGGCTTAGGCTACGTGTGCGCGTAGATGACAAAACAATAAATTTGCTGCGCGCACCGCGCGGCACCGAAGTGAAAGTGCGTTGCACTGTTTACTATCAAGTGACCTAGGTCACATGATAGTCCACAGTGCAACGCACTTTTATTTCGCGCGTACTCATCTTGCGTTAGGACTGTGTGGACTGTGTGGAGATCAGCAAAACAAAAGGGACTATCAACATAGAGTGTAACGAACTTTTCTTCTCAGGTGATGTGATGTGGCAAAACTGCGCTTCATCACGTGATCAGCTCTGGACCAATCCTACTGCAACATTCTTAGTATGTGATATATAATTTGTCCCATCACCTTCACCAACGTTGATTACTTGCTTAATATCACTATTTTTCCCACTCAACCATAACTGTAGACCGTTTAGTCCAGAAACATTTTTATCATAACTATTGTTCACATATTTCCATATTTAACAATACTTAACATTGATTATGCTGGTTCATATTTTTATATTGGTTGTCTCTATTCCTAACTCACATTTTAGAACTATTTTGAAGCACTAAAGCTGGATTTTTATTCCATCTGCAAATGGTTCTTCCAAACCAGGGAGGTGTCGTCTCACCTCCCTGTTCCAAACACACCAACATCATTTTCACAACACACATGATTCTTCACCTCCATCCCGTCCTTTCTTTTTTTTATTGAAAAGTAAGGGATTGTAGAAGAAGTGAATTTCTACTTCTCATGCACATGATGCTACACTCATTAAAGCAAGCAAGGGGAGTGTCATTAACATCTAAATCACACGCAGTCAACAACGGATAGTGGCCACTATTAGACATAGTCACACGGGGCATGTATAAGCGTAAAAAGGATGTACAGAAGGTGTCACAGTTGTTATTAGGGCGTGTAATGATTATGATCGTTAATGACAATTAGACTTGCTCAAAGAACGACAAAGTGGAAAAGAGAAGGGACTAATGGTCAAAATCTTTGCGAATGCACTTGGGACTGATCTCTCCAATCTTTTAATGGCAAATTGGGTAGTGAGCAACTCGTGATTGGGAAAAGACAAGCTTGACGATACTATCACCATTATTTTCATCATTTGACCCTTGTTTCATTCCAATATTCCACTCAAATTAGATTACATTCCGCGACGATTATTGTCGTAACGTCATTATGCGCTTCTAACTATTGAAGTGCGAACGCTTAACCTTGTTCAGATGTCCTTTCACGTAGGCATATCCGATAACTGAATCAAGAAACTCGTGATGGCAGCTCATTCAAACTTGAAGGAAAGAGCTGAGTTGAGACCATAGTTTCTTTCCTTCCAAGCAGTCTGCCGCAGGTTGCATGTGTATGTGTGTATGTATATATCCCCTATTGTGAGTATTGTGAGGTTTTGTTTTGTTTTGTTTTTTCTTTTTTTCTTTTCACCATTCTTCTGTTGGGTACACACGGCTCATCGAATAGTGCTTGCAAGTTGAACATTCTTAGATATGCCTGAAATTGTATCTTCTCTACTTCAAAATAATTACTCAGTACTGTAAAATGACGATGTATATTTATTTATCATGTTTTGGGTAATCCGTGTATTTCAAATCTAGCTTTTTAGTGGACCCCTCTTTTCCCATACCTACTTCATTGTTATTCTTCAAAGCATGCATATTTGTTCTTAGTTACACTACTTATATCATATCCTATTATATGCGATGCGATTCGCTTTTCGTTCTGTGTATCCCTTTTCCTTGAGTGAAGTGTTTTATGCATGCTTTATATCATAGTAACTGTTTCATTCCTTGTTGGTGGGAAAATAAAACCTGAATTGAATTGAATTGAATTGAATTGAATTGAATTGAATTGAATTGAATTGAATTGAATTGAATTGAATTGAAATGACTTGAATTGAATTGAATTGAATTGTATCGAATTGAATTGAACTGAACTGAACTGAATGGCATAGTAATGACGATTGCCGTACTACTCAACTCATTGCGCAAGTGTCTCAGTCAGTAACGAAAGTGCCAACGAACGCGTGTAATGATTACCAATTGCTTCTCCTCGCCCTCCGTTTGATTTTGTGCCAAATAAACTCTTGAAACTCGATATACATCAGTCCAAATTACAGATCTGAAGACAAAACGCTATATCCAAGCAGACGTTGCGTGCCCTATAGCAGTACTAATTTGGAAGGTGGAACGTGGATTTTGGCCACGCGCGCGAGGCTAAATAGACACAGCTGAACCTAAAACAGGCTCATCAAGAGCGTATAACTCTCAAGGCTATTTCTCAAAAGATGAAACATGAAATTCAAACTTGTGCCCGGTGGAGAGTCTTGAAAAAATTGTTGGCACTTCCACGTGATTACACTGATGTTTAATTGTCATAGACGGATTCGATGCCTCCCATGAAGTCACATCGTAACCATTTATCTTTTCTGATCAAGATCACTCACTATGTAAAAACTTTCATACGGTGACAGATATGAACGAACAAAACAAACGAACGAAAGAACCATGGAAATAATTATAATTTTCCCTCACTTTGTATATATATATATATATATATATATATATATATATATATATATATATGTGGGTGTGTGTGTGTTATTCAAGTTCACTCTTTATACTTGTTTCAAATAACTTTCTCATCCAGTTTTTTTTTCTCAATGGCCATTAGGATAACCATGAATTGGTGAGTATTGTCTCTAAAATTAACGTCTGCGTCAATTCTCAGTGGGCTTCCAGACTTTTTCCTTTTTTTTTTCTCTCCTTTTGTATTCATGATGCTTCAATTAATCTTTCCATTGATGTTATTATTCCAGAGGGGCCCACATTCTACAAGCTCTGTATTTTTAGTGGGTCTCTCCATTTTTCGCGTTTTAAGCAAAGTTATACATGTACTTTATTTCGATCACTTCTGGTTTTTTTTTACTACAATGTATAATTACTATAAGGTCCTCCTCAATTGTTTTACATTCTTTTCGATACGTAATGTTCTGTTTACCTTATTCTGTTGTCAAAAGAAGTGTAACTTAGGCCTATATGTTTTGTCGAAAAATGAAATAAACTTTGAACTGAATTGAATTGAATGGCTTGTAACATTTCGATTATTTGCATCACGAATCTCGAAATGAATTTAAGTGTATATGCCTTGGAACAGAAAATGGAAAAGGATGCGTAGGCATGCAGGTGTACAATGATGACAGGACTTTTATCGTTGCGTCGTCATGATACCATACCATCGGGTCTCTGAAGCTGTCACCAAAGTGAAGGCTTATGAAATCGGTGCCGTCATCTCATCTCAGTTGTAACAAGGACGGACGACCGGTATACATATAGTAGAATATGATGTGATAAACAGGCAACAAGTACATCAAACCCTTTACCTGAGACTCAAGTATATTTGACGCAACTGATCAAAGCTCGTCTCTGGTTAGCTGTTTGAAAACTACACTAAAAAAACAACAACATCGACAAGAGTAACTGATATAGACTAAATACTGCTGCGCCATTGAACGGATTGATTAGTTTTCCATCGGTGTGTGGCGGAGAGATAGCGAAGCAGGGCGTTCAACTCGCTTTGCCCCCGGTCCATCACAAAGTCCTAACCGATATATCGTTTGATTGCTTCGGGAAGTGTCTTCGGTAATCAGATAACATAGAAATCCTGCAAGCCTTCTGAGCGTGTAGGGGGAGTGTGCCGAGATGCGCAGACGACCTGCCCACGCGCTCGCAGAATTTCTTTTTTTCTCTCTCTCTCTTTTTCTCTCCTCTTTTCGGGGCTTGTCTTCATCGAGAGCGAGGTTGATAACGCGAACATATGTCACCCCTCGTCAAAACGCCTGCCACTGCCAAATGAGGACTCACATTTTGCGAAACAGCCTGTCCAATTTTCTTTTTTTTTTTTCGCAGAGGAAGGCAGCATGACACTTTGGCAGAAGGAAAAATAATTAACGCATTGATTGGAGTTGATATGACAACACTTATCGCGGTAGGGTCTCTTTCCCGTTTGTTTCGCAAACTATTAAGTGCATATACATATAAATTTAGCAGAATGTTTAGTTAAAGAGCATATGATATGCATCTATATACATATATATCATGTATATATATATATATATATATATATATATATATATACACTTACTTATTCATATTTATACACACACTGATATTTCCCAACTTAATAATGTACGGTGATCAAAATATGACTTGTATCATAATAAACAACCAACGACAATCAACAATTGTTAAGCAGAGTAGATATGTGATACCGTTGAAACGAAATCTAACCGTACTTACATGTATTTTAAAGTTTTATTATTGCTTAAGATACCCAACACCCTGATGAGTAAGCTACATTCCGCCCATGTCGAGTCCTCTTTTATAAAGCGATCGAAATGTGCAATGGGAAGTGGCGCGTTAACGATGGCATCTCGGTCGTACGACGATGAGTGGGCGTGTGATTATGCTCCGCTGGAAATCGCACGACCCGATTGGTCTGAAGTTTTTCCCAAATGGTATGGTGCGATGCGGCTCGTCCTTGTCCCTGTTAGACGTAAGGGTAAATGAACTTTCGCCCGTAAGATGGGTTATCAAAAGAGCGCGACTCGCATTAGGATGTGCAGCTGTCTTCAGCTGCTCCGATCTATACACTGTGATGCAACTCTTCAATGATTTCGCACCAAAACGTTGTTTTTCGTGAATCCCTTAAAAAGGGAATGGCTAGTAACTGATCAGTGGGAATCAGTGGGAATGCTGAGGGATGATTGTTCCAATCCTTGTGGGATTCATTTAAGAGTACATTATATATCTATTCTTGTGTGAAAATTATTTGCTTCAGAATGGTCTCATATTCAAGTCATGTGCAGTTTAATGTTTCCAGGTAAGCGTCCCTGGTCAGTGACGGGGCATTAATCTGCACATTACTTGAATATGAGACCGTTCTGAAGCAAATAATTTTCACACAACAGTATATATATAATGTACTCTTAAATGAATCCCACAAGGATTGGAACAATCTTCCCTCAGCATTCCCACTGATTCCCACTGATTGGTTACTAGCCATCCCCTTTAAGTTGACTACTCATCCAACATTTAACATGAGTGTATTACAGCATTCGAAAAGTCAGCAAAACTTCATGATATGATGTAGAATAACGGAACTCACAACGGCCCACTGATCATTACACACTTTGTACTCTTCACCCTCATCACATAGGATTGTCTTCTCCACACATCATGATAGGCAACGCTAATATGGATCCTGGTTGTACTTGTAAGTCGTGCTTACTTGCATAATTGGATGAAATAGACCAGGAATATTACTCATAACAGCTGTCGTCCCACTTCAAGTCTTGGGCAAGTCAACGCAGAGACGGTTCTCATTTCTTCAGCTAAAACTGCCATAACTTGTTGAAATGATTTTCATGACACCCTGATTTATTATACCTTTAACAGGGTGACACTAGTGTGGTAACACGCCGTGAGTGAGTGCAGATGATCTGGGATAATTGCGGCTGACTATACTTAATATTGTTACCGCCTTCGCATATATCTATGTACCGGTTTGTCAGAACTTACTACAAACATTTTCAGTTCATTTCATTTTATTTCATTTTATGTCATGTCATTTCATATCATACCATTTCATTTATTTCATTTTATTTCAGTTCATCTCATTTTATTTCATTTCATCTCATTTTATTTCATTTCATTTCATTTCATTTTCCAACAAAAATGCAATCGCAAATAAGCAAATACACGCATGAATTATGTTACACTGTATCTTATATTAATCTATCAATATCTGTACACGCATATATAACATCCTTAAAAAAACCTGCCATTTTCTCCTTTGTTTCAAATATATTAAGAATGTTTTATCAACTTGAGTCACTCCTCCCCCCAAAATAATGAAAATTGACGAATTGCTGGGTTTTTACAAGATTACAACTGCGAGTACGATATTCGTGATAATAGAAAGTCTGTCACTCTGTTCGTCCGATCTTACACTTTGCATCAAAGTCATATCTTAAAGGGATGGTAAAGTTTTGGTTGAGGTGGGACTTCAGGTTTCCAACCTTTTTGTGAGATGATGAGAAACCTCTTTTGAAATAAGAAAGAACATACAATTTTAAAAGGAATTTACAGTTTATCTGATGAGAATTAGTTTTAAATTGGTTGAGATATTCAGAAACAAAAAGTTCCTACAAAAGGTGGGACACAACTTTTATTTACCATTTTGTTTTACGTTGTTTTTGGATATCTCAGCCATTTCAAAACCGATTTTAATCAAATAAGCTTTTGAATACCTCTTAAAATTGTATGCTCTTTCATGTTTCATATTAGAGTGATTTTTAACCATTTCGCAAAAAGTTAAAATCTGAATCCTCATCTTAAACAGAACTATGTCATCCCTTTCAACATGCAGTGAAATTGTAATTTTGAATGATATGATATACCACTGCAAGGTTATTATAAATGGACACTAATATGTTGAGAAGGATAAGATTTTTATTTAATTTTTTCAAGGAAGTTTTAGTGAAGTGAAGAAGTCTATACAAGTCAACGGGAAATGTGAGGCCATGACATTCGTTTCTGATACTCAATGTCCGATTTGAATAAAACGTATACCATTCAGTTTATTTTACTATACATGTACTTCGTTCATTAAAGGTGTGGTATAGTTGTGGTTGAGATGGGGATTCAGACTTTAATCGATTTTGTTTTTGTTTTTTGCGAAATAATCAGAAACCACTTAATCATTATGAAAGAGCGTACAATTTTAAGAGGTACTGAAAGTTTATTTGATGAAAATCCATTTTGAAATGGCCCATTATCCAAAAACAAAGTAAAACAAAGTGGTCCTAATAAAAGGTGGGACCCACCTTTTATTAGGACCACTTTGTTTTTAGATATCTTGGCCATTTCGAAACTGATTTTCACCAAATAAACTTTTAATTCCTCTTATAATCATATGCTTTTTATATTGCATACAAGTGGCTTCTCATTATCTAACGAAAACTTACAACCTGAATCCCCACCTCAACCAGAACTATACTATCCCTTTAACGTCAACTTCAAAGCATATCCAATGACATTTCTCTTTAACAAGTGTGTGTGTGTGTGTGTGTGTGTGTGTGTGTGTGTGTGTGTGTGTGTGTGTAGGTGTGTGTTCTTTAAACCTCATCCAAAGAATTTATTCCGCCTGTAGCAAGGAAATCACTTAAAACTGCTCTCCTAAAATGTTATTGAGAATCAATCATGTTGCTCTTCGCATTTTCTTGCGTAAATTAATGACCAATCGTGGCTGGCTAGGCGGTTCCCATTCAAGGGGAAACGAGAAATTTCCCTTCCTAAATACCCGTCAATTACCGCAACACTGAACCTTGTGTGATCATACTTTTAAAGCATGAATGATAAAATATATCTGTAATCCTGATATCACGTTTCAGTTTTCACGAAACGAAACAGATATACCTATTTATATATTTATACATTTTTAGGCATTTGGAGATACTCAATGTTTTATCTATGACCCTTTTTTTTTCCAGTGTAGATGGGATATGAACAAATGTCATGAGACATTTTGATCAGTCGAGTACCAATTTACAAGCGTGTCCTATTAAAGGGCCATAGTGATTTTGATTGCTTTTTTCTAGCCCGGCAAAGTCTGACAGCTTGTACGCAGGTATTGTACGCTTGTTTTGTTTGTTTGTCTGTTGCTTGGTCATTCACTTGTATTGCTTTGCAAATGCCGAGTAAAGTGATGATGATGATTATGATGATAATAAATAATAATAGAAATAATGATAATAATAACAATAATAATTATAATAATAATAATAAAAATAATGATAATAATAATTATAATAATAATGATAAAATAATGCAAAAAAGTTCCGTCTTTGCAGCTCTTTATAACATAGATGGCGATTTTGTCTTTGATGAACGATGAAGCGAGTTTCAGGTCCGCCATCGAAAAAAAGTACAGCGCTGTATAGATGTATTTAAAGATGTCTTAAAGATGCATCAGATTATCAAGGGTCTTAAGTCTAAACATCTCATGGAGGGGGATGTTAAACTTGTGTTTTTAATTGCTGTTAATTTATGTCACTTCATGAGAAGAATCAGGCGATTAACAAGAGTACTACAGGTACCTCACAACAAGCAGTCGACACCCTCAAAATGAGTTGGTTTAATTATCAATCTGGAAGGTCATGAGACGTCTTAGGCTCGCGCTGATTGAAAGTGACGCATGGTTAGATTTTGAATCGAGAATTTGCTAAAATTTGAATATCGTAACAGTCCCAACTGATACTTGATTGCTATAGATTGTCACTCGGAGCATTGTATGTAGTGACTGTAGGATACATAACCATAGGACCACAATCTTCATATCGTGACAAGTTGGAATTCAACATGTGGCACAGCGTTCTGTTTAGACTACCTCCAGAACTTCACACAATTCGGTATGCACATAACATTCAATCGAAACAGCGCTCTCTTCCGCCATGTTAACATACAACATTCTGATTCTGATTAGGAAAAAAATGCAGCTCCAGTTTCGCTACGACCAAATCAAGAGACCTCAATCATGCCAATGGAAGTGCAACCCCGTGTTCTTCTGAATGAATACGTAATATTGATTTTTTTTCTCATAGCTTACATGACTCTATTTCTGCTCTATATGAACCCAAGACATGCATTTTTGTATGCTTTAGCATTACTTGTTTTGCTAGTTACTGGAAATACTATATATCTTACTGCATGTTTTGTATGTGTTTACAGCACAATACAATTGTTCATGTTTATCTATATGTGTAATGTTATGTTTATCTATTTGTGTAATGTTATTTTATCATGTTAAATCACTTTGTTATACTTTGTTTTTGTGCTTTTGAAATTTCAATTCAATCAATATTTGATTGAATTATGCAGAAATAAGTCAAATCAAACAAACACATATGCAAAATCCTGGTTAATCTCTCTTTTTTCCTCTCTCTCTCTCTCTGTCTTCTTTCTTTCCTCATGTCACATGGGTGATTAGTAAGCACGTGGTGAGATTGGATACTCAGCCTTGTCTTCCTCAGAAGGCCCGATAATGTAGGGCAGAATCCCTTTAAACAAGTTTCTTTTTACACGAGATGTTATTAATAGCCCGCAAAATCACGGAATGTCGAGGAAAAGGTTGATATCGCCTTGATTAGAAGAGCATGCCTCATACATGTGTTTCCGTGAGTCAATGAGTGGCTGCCACTAGCAGCAAGCCTCAGGTACGTCATTTTTATGTTAGTAGGTCATGTTCGCGGTTTTTTTTTTTCATTTTTTTTTTAACTTTTGCATTTTCTTGTTTCAAAGTTGGATCAAATGACTCACTGCTGATCCCCTAAACCGCACTCGACTTTTCCTCTTTAGTAGGTTTGACATACAATTGTATTCCATCAAAGATGAGAACAGGGAGGGGGAGGGGTAACAAATAGGAGGGTAAAATACACCAAGAAACAAGATGCTTCAATGAAACACTGCATGAAGATTCCCCTTACTAATTTGTCGAACTATCATCGTATATGCATTATTCCGACAAAAACCGACCATAAACCTTATATTGTGTGGACCCTAGAATACCCCACTGACCAACGTATCCATGTGAACTTTGTGGTCTTCCGTTATACTGCCAGTAATCTATAGTACACGTTGTAGAAGAATTTGAGACTAAGACTTAAATTATCAAGATCTTGGTGAACTGTGGTAGTATTAAAACTGATGAAGATGAGGATAAGAGATAAAAGTAATGGCACTATACTTCAAATAACACAGGAACATATGCCATACCACTCACTGCTATAGCGTTAAATTCAGTCGCAATCAATGCAGTAAAGTGATGATGATGATGATGATGATGATGGTGATGATGATGATGATGATGATGATAATGATGATGATCAGCTAATAAATATTGCCATTATTTTGATATCTTTAAAAAAGGGCGCTTTCATCTCGTGTCATGTCCGAACTCCAATTAGTTTGCGTGATACAAACTTATAGATGAAAGTACAGTAATAGTATTGAATCTCCAGGTGATTATGCTGTCGCTGAAGAAATATAGAAATATAGATAAAACAAACAGAAGAAAACATCTGAAAAATCATTGCATTTACTACCACACGTTTGTCATTAAAAGCATACGAGTAAAAGACCAATTAAAGATATGAAATATAAACAGATTTAAAGGAAAGAACGGCAAGCAGAAGAAAGTGAAAGAAATGTAGAGAAGGAGAGAAAGGAATTGAAAAGAAAGTTTGACTGTTGAGAGGTCATCGTACCTGTAACTGTTAAATTCTATATCGTTATCTCTCGGGTATCTGTCAGTTTGCGGCGGTGGGATGGTATGAAGGGGTAATGACACTATCTTCTTTGTTGTATTTTCGTTTCTCTCTTTTCCCTTTTTTTTCTGACACATGTTGCCTCAAACCCGCTGGCAATTCTGACGATATTGCTACAATGTGATGTGGCCACCTTATGAGATTTTTTTTTTCACGCCCTCCCGGACTAGCATTTACTAGCAATGTTTCACATCAACGTCAGTGTACAAGTCCCACTGGATACCCAGCTCGTACTGTAGTCCGTTTGGGAGCCATCTACTTTAATAGAAAGACCTCTGGGTGAAGCCCTTTGTCTTGGTCCTGATCTGGCTCGCTGGATCGTCGTGTCGTTCACGACGGGTCATGGCGAGCTCCCCCGACAATACCATGCGCATATCGGGGGCAAAATATCAGACATATAAGATTTTATTTCTCCCCCTCTTTCTCTCTTTTATTTAAAGTTCTCGCTATCCTTAGAGTATTTTTTGAAACTCGCAGCATGTGCAAGACAAAAATTCCCTATTATTTGGTTGGTAAAATTACATGTGGTGTTTTCCCCAACCCACCATTCCCCTTCCAGCACGAAGGCAAAACATAAAATAAAGCTTAAATAAAACAAAACGTCCGAATCGCTTGTGCAATGTGAGTAGATTGTCTTAAAACAATCGATAACATTTGACAATTAATTTAATACAGTCCAATAAAAGGAAAGATCAGCTTTTGAATCATTATATATATTTTAAAAAAGCTATTATAGCTAAACTCAATATTATTGAGTTTCATGAGATATTTCATATGAGAGAAGAAAGAGAAAACATTCCCTTCATACGCAGGAATTAAAAGTAGGACTGTGGAAGAAGACGAACTTGAAGAGAGAAAGCAAGCTCGGATAAGTAACTCCTTAGTTATTCAATTGAATAAATGGAAATAATTGAACAATTTGATACCCTGTTGATTGTATTCCTTTTTTCTTACTTTTTGGTCTTATCTTATCCTTGATATTTTTACATGGACGTGAAGAAGAAATAAGACCGCTGATACAGCCATCTGTTCACCATCCTCGTATTGCTATCATTCTTACTGTTATCGTATTTCAGGGGCTTTTTCGGGTGGGGCAGAAAAATGCGGGCTTGGGAAAGTGAACTTGAAGTAAAGAATTATTTTTTTTAAAGTATGTTTTAGGGGGAGGGAGGGAAAGGGGAGGGAAAAATCTTAATCCTCTTTAGGAAAAAACAGAAAAAACAATCTTAATTCATTATTGATTCTATGTGTACTTTACCATTATGTGCATGGCACTTTATTTGATGTTCTGTTTTTGAGACAGTCTTGAGCAAGCTATTTCACTGAAACTATGCTACATTTTGCATTAAATATGACGGAAATTATACTTTTCTTTGAGAATTTTGAAATATAAAATGACTAAACTATACATATAGCTAACTCGGTATACCAAAATAATTACTCCTTGCTAAGGAATGTTTCTTCTTTCCTATCAAACCTGGATTTTTTTTTTTTAATTTTTACGGTCTTGGGTCAGAGAATGCAATCAATTATAAGTACATCTATTGTCTTGTCACAGTAAACGTAGTCAAGCAAATTCTGCTATCGTGTCCATTGCTGTAGAATCATGTATTTGATACGTAAATAAATATTTGATCTCTTTTATTACAACAGTGTACTTAATGTAGGCCCTACTTTATGTTTATGATGAAATTATTATGTGCCAAGTCAAGAATAGAGGCTGCAATTACCAAATCTAGACAGGTGGTAGTTCAGAAAGACAAAATGCCACGCTCCACTTTACATTCTAACGAATGATTAAGCGTATTAATATCTTAAGTGATTGCAATGGCCGAAGTTAAAGCACTGGTGTAGATATAGCAGATGTTTGCAACATTTTTGTTTGCAATTAATAGGTAGCCGTTAGTGACAAGAATGCTCTTTCAGCGGAAAACATATATAGTGTTATAATACCTTTCCTAAATCATTGATATGCCTAGGATGGTCGGGCAAAGGCCAACAGGAAAGGGGATGTGAAACTTTCTTTTCTACTCTCCCTCGGCACCAATCAACTAGACTGATGAATCTTAACAACTGGAGAACTCTCTTTTTCGTCCAAGGACAATTAGAAGGCAATGCCATTCTTTTGTTTAATCGTGATCCAACTGCATAAAACTCACCAAGACATAAAGCTTCACATTATCATAAACTGCCAGACCTTTCCAACTTACTCATTTATTGCTTAACCCCCACACAGACTATTATCTATAAGCACCCTTGACATCAAGCACAGGCAGGTTGCCAGTGGTATTGGCTGGGTTAAGACAACGTCATTGCGCTATGATCTCTTCACACAAGTAGGTTCCGTCTTTTTCCCCCTCACAGATAATACCCCCATTCAAACATTCCGCCGCCACACGTGTAGAAGGCACGACTGTTACAGTCGTTCATTCCTCTTCTTATTTTTCTCTTTGTCAGGGCAACACAACGATTGGATAAGGCTCAAATGTATACCTGTAGCGGTACCTGAAAAACACGCGAGACAGTCATCAGGATCGCAATCCAAACTGAAGGCAGCGGGAGCGGTCGGGCGTCAACGTGACAAGTTCGACGGCATAGCTGTCATGGACAATTATCACGCGGCGAGAGCCAACACGGGATCACACAGGAGGGACTGTCAATTCTTTTTTTTTTTTTTAGCCTTCTAGGTGGCGCGCAAAAACGAGAAACCTTTACCCCTCAGATATAAACACCAAACAAGTCATTTTGCTTCAATTCGCCCCATTGTAATGTGCACCATCTTCTCACGAATCAAGAATACTCCCTACTTGCTCTCAGGATAAGATAACCGCTGGCGGCCTGTCGTAGAGGCTCACCGTACAGGTAACCATGTTTTGACGCCTGGTAAGAGAACCTAGTGAGCATGAATCATTCATTGACCCAAAAAGTCAGACGAGCTCTCACAACTCTCTTGCTAGTCTTCTCGGACCTGAGGAGTCGAGAAGACGAGATCTCAAAACCCGCCTTTTCGTCTACTCGTTTCCGAGAAATCGAGAAGACGAAATTTCACTACTCGCTAAATTTCTTGTCTTTTCGAACCCGAGAAGTCGAGAAGGCGAGATCTTATAAAGCGCCTTCTCGCCTTCTAGGACCCGACGAGACGAGAAAACGAGTTCCAACAACCCCCTTTCTCATCTTCTCGGGTCCGAAAAGATGAGAAGACGAGATCTGATATCTCGCCTTCTCGGCTTCTGGTACCCGAACAGCCGAGCAGAAGAGCTCTCACAACTCGTTCTTCGTTTTCTCGGACCAGAGCAGCCAGTCGGCAAGACGAGATCTGTTATCTCCCCTATATAGCCTTCTCGGACCAGAGAAGACGAAAGATCTTACAACTCGCTATATCTCGCGAAATCACCGTGGCACAGCTTGGTTCAAGTACGGTCACTCTGGGTATCCCGCTTTACATACACATGTACACAGTCTACTTGTCTTGAAATAAGTTCATCGCCATCAGGAACAATAAGAACAATGGTTACAGCTCGTTCTAAACACTAAACAAAAAGTAAGTTCCCCCTAAAACAAACCTGTGTAATCTATGAATCGGGAACCTCTGAGGAAATCTGAATACAGGATCATGTAGTTATATTTCTCGGCTACCTGTCATGTGAAATTCAGTGGATATCACTGGGTCACGCTTGAGTGAGCATGACTTAAAGTCAAATTTCAATTTTCCAGGATAAAAAGGCATGCAACGTATAATTTATGTGCTTCTTATCGTACCATGTGACTTGTGCAAAAAATTTCACGGTTGAGTGAACACGAGGTAAAAATTACCGAAATGGCCGATTTGACATGTTTCTCGTGGTAATTTCTATCAATTGAGATTGAATTCATGTGTTGAACAGTTTTTACAAACAATTCACGTAATTTCACGGTTGAATGAGCACATCAAAAACAAAGAAAAATAAAAAATTAAATTGTGCAGTAAGAATTGCGATAAATTTGCGCACTGAAATCAATTGTTTTAATGCTTTTTGTATTGTGTTAAATACCACTGTGCATGACAGTGATCACCTGACATTTTAGTCACGCTTCAATGAGCATGTGGGGCTGGAAAACTCTTTTTTACCCTATATAATAAAAAATATTCATTGTTTTTCATGTTTTAGTTGATATGTTGGGAAATTACTCTGATTTCAATGAAAAAATAACATTTCGATAAAAAATGACATTGTGACATGCTTCAGTGAGCACATAAGATGAGCAAAGTGTGCAGGTCTAAACCATTTTCGTGGCTGAAATTCCCATAAGATTGACATTTGTTTGGTTTTGAAGACGTGTTCAGCGGTGTTAGTGGATAGAGCCTAAAAAAGTCAGTGCAGATGCTCCCCAATCTGTGTTATATTGCCATAACGATCGCATAATAGTCTACCAACATTTTAAGAAACTATCATCACCATCACAATAATCAACACCACATGAACAACAAAGGCCACTACATGTTTCTCACCACAATCAATATCTGTCTCCAGACTCTCCATGCATATGTGCAGCACGGGAGGATATTGATGTTGAACAAAAGTGAAATTTGGTACCATGTCAATGATTGATTGCATTTATTTTCCCTGTTAGTTAATGCATGACTTCATGACTTTACAAAGATGAAGAACTTAATGCCAAAATTAGTATTCATTAGCGAGAACAAAGGCCCGAAGATTTAATTTGCATAATTTCTCATCTCTGCTCCAACAGGGAGATTTCATCAAACTACAGTCAGACCAATTTCCCCACGAATACTTCAACATTTAATCAAAGGTAGCCATGGATTAGAAGGAGGGTTTCCGGCACCATGTACCCTTTGACGTGAAAAATATTTGAAGGAATGCCAAGGATCACTGAGACACTTATATCGGTCCTAAACGCAATAATGAAATGTTTTTCAGTTGATTTTAAATGCAGAAGATCAATGCAACACCTGCTGGATGGTTTTAATAAGATGAATCATTGTTTAATAATGTGGTCATTCAACCGTAAAATAAACCACATTGCGTGCAAAAGCCATTGTTAGCTTTCAAAAGCATAAATTCCTCCCCTTCATATGAACTTACCATGGGGATTATGGCCAAACTGCCAATTTTTCATTATGTAGGTTAAAAAAGGGATTTCCAGCCTCACGTGCTTATTGAAGCGTGACTGAAATGTCAGGTGGTCACTGATATGCGTTTGGGTATTAGCACAATATTAAAAAGCATCATACAGTTGATTTCAGTGCCCAAAATTATCGCAATTCTTACTGCACAATTTAAATTGTTATTTTTCTTTGTTTTCAATGTGCTCATTCAACCGTGAAATTATGTGAATTGTGTGTAAAAACTGTTCAACACCCGAATTCAATCTCAATTGATAGAAATTACCACGAGAAACATGTCAAATCGGCCATTTTGGTAATTTTCACCCCGTGTTCACTCAACCGTGAAATTTTGTGCACAAGTCACATGGTGCGAAAAGAAGCACATAAATTATACGTTGCATGCCTTTTTATCCTGGAAAATTGAAATTTGTTCTGATATCACCAATTCAAAGTTGCAAAATTGGGCTTGTGAACTTCAAAAAGTGACCATTTTGACTTTAAGTCATGCTCACTCAAGCGTGACCCAGTGATATTCACTGAATTTCACGTGAAAGGTAGCCGAGAACTTCAGCTACATGATCCTGTATTTAGATTTCCTCAAAGGTTCCTGATTCTTAAAATATTGATGTTTGTTTTAGGGGGAACTTACTTTTTGTTTAGTGTTTATTTTAGGTCCTTAATATTTATTGTTTTTGATTTATATCAATGAAATTGTTCAAAGTTCTACTATGTTTTAAGTATGTGATGTATGCTGATGATACTACTTTATTTTATACTCATCCAAGTTTGATTGATATTGAGATTAAAATTAATCAGGAGTTAGATAAAGTTTGTAATTGGTTTAAAGTAAATAAATTAATTGTTAATTTTGTTAAGACAAAATATGTTATATTTCACCGTAATGTTTGTGATGATAAATATATTTCTGATGATGTGCTAAGTTCTATGGATTCTGTTCCTCTAAAGAAAGTTGATTCGGTAAATTTTCTTGGTGTTTATATTCAGAGTAATATGCATTGGGATGTACATATAACGAATGTAGCAAATATGGTATCTAAATGTGTAGGCATATCATACAGATTGAAAAATATTCTTCCAGAGTTTGCACTTTTTTTTGCTGTATAATACATTTATGCTTCCTATCTTAATTATTGTGTATCTGTATGGGGCAAATATAATAAAACAAAGATAGAAGTTTTACATAAATTGCAGAAAAAAGCATTACAAATATGTTCTTGTAGTCATTATCTTGCTAATTCGGCTCCTCTTTTTCGTAAATTTAATACTTTGAATATATTTAATTTGTATACTTATAATACCGCTGTTTTGGGATTTTATTATTTCAAAGATATGTTACCTCATAATATTTCATGTATGTTTTCCACTAATAATGAAATTCATAAATACAATACACGAAATTGCAATAGATTTCATATGTGGGTAGTAAAAACAAATCTGGTTTCAAACTCCGTACGTCACCAATTTCCGTTAATATGGTATTCGATTCCTAGAGATATTTGTTCACGCAATAGCCTGTCCTCAGTTAAGAAATTTTTAAAAATATGCCTTCTAGCAAATCACACATAGTCAATCTATCATATCATTTGTCTTATGTTTTTGTTTTGTTATGTTGTGTTTTGTTGTATTTGTTGGTTTTCTGTCCATGTCTACACTTTGTACCTTAAAAATCAATTATTTTGTGCATAATCGTAAGGGAACTTACTTCACAAGGACTTTTTGGCTTTATTCAAGTTCTCTTGTTTCATTTTCACTGTTTTATGTAAATGATTGATTATCTTTTTGTTCTGTATTGTAAAATTCAATACTGTTGTATTGTTTTATCCGAAAATGAGATGAATAAACGAATTGAACTGAATTGTTATTCCGAAGGTTCGTTTTTCTGAAGGCTCTTTAGTCCGAAGATTCGTTATTCCGAAGGTTCTTTGTTCCGTATTTCATTTTCGGATTAACGAATCTTCGGAATAACACCACAAATGTTCGGATTAACGAACCTTTTTTCTTTTTCGGATTAACGAACCTCTAGGTATAGGGAATTTGTGTGTTTCAGATTAACGACCCTTCGGAATAACGAACCTTCGGAATAGCGAACCTTAGGAATAACGAACTAACGACAACAACGACAACTACCACCACCACCACCACTACAGCTACCGCAACTACAATAACGACAATTGTCACCACTACCACTATACCAACACCACCACCCCCACAACAACAAAGGCAACAACAAAGGATGATACAATTTACGATATGCGTTCTACTTCCGTGGATGTTGGTTCTTGGTTTCATGTACATGAATTTAAGTTTTGGTTCTGCCAGGGCATTTGCATGTTTGCAGTATTATCATGTATATAAACCATACACTGCAAAAAGTCCGGTGTTAAATAGTGAACACCGAGCTGGTGTTAAATTTTCGGTGCTCATTTATGGTGTTAAGTTAACACCTCTGGGTGTCATTTCCAAATATAAAACTGTTTTTTGAAGAGTTTCTTAGTAACTGCACTTCTTGTTGATTTTTAATTTAAACAAGACGATCAAGAATTTTACATCAAAATACTAGATTTTTGAAAAAATGTGAAAATAAATTTACACCACAGTAACACCAGCTGGTGTGCTCTCTTATTGAAGCTGGACGGGTGTTAAACCATTGATATTAACACCAACAAATATCAAATCAACACCATGTGGTGTCATTTTTGAATTAACACCAGTACAGTGTCAAAATAACACCAGGTACAGTGTCAAATTAACACCACAAAGTGTCAGGTGAACACTTTTCAACACCATCACAGTGCATTTTCTACACCTGTGGGTGTGGTCCTCTATTGAAGTTTGATCGGTGTTAGATTTAACACCCATGGTGTTAAATCTAACACCGATGTTTTTACAGTGTACAAACTCACGAGTACACACGCTTAAACACAAGAGCGCAATTTCGAACCTTGCTCTACATTTAAAATCTCTACAGGTTTTCCTTTACTGGACTATCACCTTTCATCCATGGAGAAATTCTACTGATAAATCATGGCCATACAGAATTGCCAAATTTCATAATATGTCTTTGTTAAACCAACGCAATTTATGAGTCATTGCAATACATGTCGGCGATTGAATGAAAACGATATGTAGTTTTTCCCATGACAAAACATTTTCGAGTCTTCAAAATTATTAGAAGGAATGCATTTTTTAGTGAAAGCAAAAGGATGGTTTCTGATATTCTCTTCGATGCTAATATCTGAGAGTTTGATGATTTGCGTTGCGGACGGAAATGCGATTTAGGCAAGTATCGCGCAGTAAAATCGGGTACTCACGAATGAGACGTAAAAATATTGGGGTGTGTGTATAGTTTTGGGCTTGGAGTTGATGAAGAAGCTGAAGTGGAATACTCAAGTTTAAGGTATCGTTTGGGGACGAGGGTCTAAAAAGTGGTTTCACCGGATTAGTCATTGCTGCACATGTGTAAAATGGCTGTCATCTTGGCCGTGAGATCGTTTGAAAGTTTGTATAAAGATCAACACTGCTACGATTGTCATGATTGTCATTTCTAGGAAAACGTCGCGTCATCTTATGACAAAACGAGTTATAGACGTCCTTTCGAAGGCGAAATTTGCTCAACGTTCTCAGACCGCAAGTAGCGGGGAAGCTGTCAGCATTAGGGGGGCAGGCCACTGTTTCGGCAGTGATGAAGCCATTTCTCACGATCTACAACGCATAGCTAGGCGTCGATAATACTGATGAGCTATCCGCGAACTGATTACAGCATCACCATGTGAATCAGGGTGCAGCTTCAACAAGGTAATTTGACTTTTTACAGAGACCTTTTTTTATCGTTTTCCTGTTCGTCTTGGTTTAAAAAGAAAAAAAACACACTAAGAGACAACTCATGATTAGAAAATGCGCCCTTGGTGATGTTTGTCTCTTTTTAATAGGTAAAGGTAAATGTCAAGATCACTTGCCCGTCATCGGCACAGATGTATAATGAGACAAGCCACAAAGGGTAGCCACATAGGAACAGTAAGCCTACGCACAGCGTTACATCACGAAGACAATGGGAGCGGAACGAGGCGCGGAGTGCGACATCGTCCTTGGATCGTCGATACAGTAATGTGCACGCGCTCTCTTCCAAACGTGACGTCCACCGGAAAAGATATGTTTCTCCTTGAACGAACACGCAAACACACACACACACACACACACACACACACACACACACACTTTTTTTTTTCAAATAACATTTATTCAATTCGAATCAAATAATACAAAATAATATATCAATTCTCGTTGGTATTACTGTACAATATTAAGGGAATAAGTCTTTTAAAGGTATTACTGAAATAATCATACATTTTAATGTTTCAATTTAACAAAATGATAATTTATGGCAATGATACAGCAATGACCGAAGAAAAAAATGAAAGTATATCATATCTAAATAAAACCCATCCCCCTAACCTCACTACTCTTCTTAACCATAATTTTATTATAATATACAACTTTACTATACACTACCCCCCACCCAAAAAAAAAAGCATAAAGAGAAACTCACTCCGCTCACACATAATCAATTATCCATCCTTTCCTTCCGTCCCTACTCATTGCAATTTTACTATTTTACTACCTAAACACAAACCACACCTAAAACACAAACCACACACACATACACACACACACACGCACACACACACACACACACACACACTGTAACGGCATCGATTCTCCGTGACAGAGCTAGCAAATAGTAGATCGGTGCCCCCTTGCAACATACGAGTCTTGCTATCCCATGTTGAAATTGAACTACGTACAGTCTTGTATATGACTACATTAAACTGAAGTAACTTTTCTTAACAGCTCCAAAGCGAAAATGATCTAGAATAATCATTACATCTCAACTCAATCAATTCATTTCCTGAAGTTCTGTCATAGTCATTCTTGTCGGTTTTACCATCATCATTATTCTCATCATCTGTTAGTACCGTCATTCTTACTGGCAAGATATTTCTCATTTTGGCATTAACCCATTCAAGATCACTTCTTTCAAATGCCGTGGACTCGTCATGGAATGTAGCTGTTCCAGGTATTGACGGAGTTAATCAGACTGGGAGAGACAGACAGACAGACAGACAGACAGTGGAAGGGATGAAGGTATGTGAAACAAAAATCATTTACAATGAGATTGAACGAGGGAAAGGTTGTTGTCATTGAAATGACTGAAGGACCATGTAGTAATCACGATTCGAGAAGCAATCATTCATACAACATAATGGTACAACAAATTCTTACCTTCACCGATCATAAAAATTTTGATATATAGATATGTAGGCCCTAATCATTTAAAGTATTTCAACAGAACTTTATCCCTGAAACCAACAGGGACCTATTTCCTGAAAAGATCTTCGTAAAGAGCTGTAAGAAAATGATATCATTGCTTGTAATTCAAATGTAAAACATGTACAGTCAAACCTGTCTATAGCGGCCATCCAAGGGAAACGACAAACTTGGCCACTATAGACAGGTCGGTGGCCATTTTCAATTTCAAGACTTTCATTGTATAATAGCATGTTATTCTTAAAAAGAAAAAAAAAAGCAAATAGGTTTGCATGAGCAGCTATAATATGGGGATTTTTTTTTACATTTTACATTTACAATTAACTTCATTTTAAATTTCATTTTAGCCTACTTCTGTTCTTTTGATGTTTAGAATAAC
This sequence comes from Diadema antillarum, assembly GCF_040938485.1. Taxonomy (NCBI): domain Eukaryota; kingdom Metazoa; phylum Echinodermata; class Echinoidea; order Diadematoida; family Diadematidae; genus Diadema; species Diadema antillarum. Next base: position 2,178,788 of record NW_027270942.1, on the reverse strand, counting down.
ATTTCGAGCCTGGAGAACTGGTTCGTACTGGTTTTGCATGAATGGGGTTCACGAGTGAGTTCGAGGGGATCGATAATGTGCGAAGCTGAAGTAAACAACAAACAATACCCAGACAATTAACATCTTATTGTCCTTATTCAAAGGTGGTTTATTCACTAATTAGTCGGTATTTTGGAATAATTCTAAGATGTCACTAGGAGCTGTCTTTGCCTTTGTAGCGTCTATTCAGGGCGGCATTACTGAAGCATAGACTAGCCAAGTTAGTGGTAAGTCAAGTTAGCGGTAAGCAGCTCTGTCAATCATGTCTGTGTGATTGTGACTGAGCTAGGATTCGGTACAATTCACGCAATGAAAGTTAAAGCTAACATATTCATGACTGATTTAACGGTTCAATTGATTTTTTGGCCGCTATAATACGCAGTTCTACATATTCACCACGGGATACAAAATGAGTGGCCGCTGGTCGCGCCTGAGACAGGTGACCGCTATATAAAGGGTCTATAATACAGCAATTTTGTACAGGGAATTTTTCAGTGGCCGCTCCAATCAGGCGGCCGCTAGAGACGGGTGGCCGCTATGACAGGTTTGACTATAATTCGCAAATGTCGTGAAATTAGTACGTGAAGCAGCGCCCCGATCAGAAAGATTTCAGTCTCGGCTCAGTGTTCGATTTTATGTATATAACGAAAATGCTGTGAGCATCATGTCACTGTAAATGCCACTTCAGGATATGAATTCTGACAATATCTCTAATCACAAAATACGATAAAAACTGAGAGCGGAGGAAAAAAATACTCAAAACATGTTGTATACTTTATCAATTCATTATGTGTCACATCACAAATTGCCAGAGGGTGGGGTATAGTTAAGGGGATGGTCTGAGGTTTTGAGGAGTAACACAGCTTCATTAACATCAACCGATGATTAGTGTTGCAAGCAAGGTTGAAAATTTCGCGCCTAGATCATCTCTTTTGCAGGATTAATTGCTCACTCCCACGCACATCGTCCAGGTCTTAGCTTTGCACGAAACGTTTGTTTATGCCCAAATCCTCATATCGTGAGGATATGCAGTGAACAAAGACTATACACCGAGTCACCGTGTCGTATTTGACAGGAGAGGGTAGGGGAAGGGGGCGGGGGGAGGGGGTAAGCTACACACCACCACAAACCAAACTGTTCGCAAAGTAAAGGGATATATCCCATTCATCACGGCAGCTTGTCTAATATTTCCCCCTCCATAACCGTGCTCGTCCAATGGCGTTACGTGTCACACTTCAGACCAAACCATGTACTTGTAACTTTCTAGAACCATTTCTTGACCACATGAGATGTCCAACGCCGGTCAAATATTTTTGGCCTTTGCTACCTCTTTCTTCTTCTTCTTTTTCTTCTTCTCCTTAACCTATTTTGACGTTAGATAGGAAGTATTTAATTTGAACTTGCTTCTTTTCTATCACCCTGTCTGAATCTTGAATCATAGAAGGGTAAAAATTGAAAGAGTTCGTCTGGAACACACTTATATACCACCGCATTTGTCTCAGTACGCAATGACTAGAATCATTTTTATCTCGTTCATAAAAAAAAAGTAGATTATTTGATTGATTCATCACGGTGACACTTGTTAAGATAATTTCAAATCTTATATTTTTAAAAAGGTTTTACGGTACAAGGGAACATTAAACCGTGCAAAACTCATCATAACTGACTTCCCTATGGAGGTATAAAACCAGTAAGGTAGAGGGGGAAAAAAATCATTACTTGTCCACGTCAGATAGGGAGGATACATAGATCACTCACAGAATAAAGTTTGTTTATTAGTGTAGTGTCAAAGTTTGAAAATAGATCATGTAAATAGTCCGGAGAGTGAAAAGCGAAAATCATTTAGGAAAACACGAACATACAATTAAAGAGAATGCATTTTGTTGTTCTTGTTGTTGTTAAAAATTGACGTGAGAGAGAGGAAAAAATATTTTCAAAGCTGAAGTGAAGACATAATCATACACAGAGAAAATAGATACGTAAATATGCAAACGTGTATTCGGTTTTGCTCAACATTGTGAGGGAGACAAAAATAAATACGTTTGATAGACGCTAGAGGTTAGAGGGGATGTTTGACCCCAATTTTGTTAATTACCAAAATGTCATTCTTACAATTTATTTTTATTCACTCTTACATTTTTGTTTGTTTCGTTATCTGTCTGTTCATAGTTTTCTCTACACGCACGAGGACGAGTGTACTGTAAACACGTATTCCTACACGTGGGTCACATTATGATGTTATATAGGCACAGTTTAGGCAATTAGGGGAAGAAAAATAACAGCGGAAAGTTCGGGTGTAGCTGAGGGAAGGGAAGAAAGAGAGTGAGAAAAGAGCAGAGTCAAACGTTTATTCAGAGAGGGAATTAAGAACACAGTTGACATCCTTCAAAAAGGATAATCTCATAAAGTTTTTGTGAGAGTGACAAAAGAAAAAGAAAATCACATCTTTAATATCCTGGGCCCGCCCGCTGTGTTAGGTGGCGAATTATTCTAGGTGTTATCGACAATCCGAGAGATAAACGATGAGTAAGACTCGCCCTCACCTGTGCTCACTCGATTAAGTCATAGTTTGCAACTAACGAGCTTAACGTGATAATGGCGCTTGACCTTTAAGTCTATAGTGCGGGGAGGTCATTGCGATATCCCATAGTGCATTGCCCATCACTGAATGGGGCATTATGAATGATAGGATGCGTGCAAAGCACCCATAGAATTTTACTTTAACGGCGCACACGCGTAGGCGCATTTATACTCAAAGAAATCAAAAGAATAAATCGAAAACAGAAATCGTCAAATGAGCGTCTCTATAGATTCTGGATTCTTACGTAGTTGATTCACAACTGAAAAAAAGTATAGTATTTTGTAAATGTTAAGGATATTACACAAGGAGTTTCACATTCACCATTCGCCATCAAGTTTGTTATTAAGTTGAAAATATTATTCTCTCTGTCATTTAGAATAAAACTCGAATCTGTTCTTTGCTGCTTTTTAGTTTTTATGCCAAACGAAAAGGAAGAAAAAGTCTGTAGATCTCAAATTTTGCGTCATGAAATAAGTCATAGTATAAAATCAGAATCACTCATAACTATTTTGTGAACTTGTCTTGTGTTATACCTCATTGAAAATGCAAAATTTAGTCTCAGTATATATAAGTTCTAATAAGACGAACACACTTTGTCATTATCAAGCTGTTATGATATTTCCGCGCTAATTTTAAACAGTTCCCGTATTGTATGGGTTCAGTTTAGTTTGTTTGTAATTTATCATTTTTAAGTCATTATTCTTATGACAATTTTTAAGTTGGCGTAAAATACACTGCTGTTTGGTTTCGGGTTGTTTGGGTTTGTATGTTGTTTGCTTTTTTCAACACACAGGAGTGTTGTTTCTTCAACCTATTATGATTGTGCGGTTTTAATGTTTGTTCGTTAAGGTTGGTATACGTAACAGTTGGATGGGCCAGCTGTTCATTTTTGCTTCGACCTTCGTGTTTTAACAAACACAAAAAGAGTAATGCCTGGCTATCTTTTCTATCTCCTCCCTGCACAATTTTATTTTACAGATCTTTGATTATCCAACTACCCGGTAAAAAACAAGCAAACAAACAAACAAATCCGGAAAGAACAAGAAGAAAAAGAAGAAAAAATAGAAAGAAAGAGTTCGCGTCCAAATTGAGATAGATAATGAATGTTAGTTAACCCAGTTCTTACAGAGAACGGATGTTTCTTTTATCAACTCATAAGGGAAAGACCACATCGAAAGTCAAAGGGTTAATTTCACCACGACAAGGTGTTGCACATCTTTGCCATGCCACAGATTGTCCCCTTCCCTTTAAAATAGGCCCTACTAAATTATTTCGTGTGAAAGTACATGTAGTTGGTTGTATCAGTGAACTGAGGTATACATGTGACCATTATTGAATTTGTCAAATTTTCCTTATTGATTTTTTTTTAAATCAAAGCTTATATCTGAATCTTCTCAACTAAAACGTAAAACATGATACATGATAAAGGTTGAGAATTGAGAAATATGTGACATTAGATGACATGATAAAGTAATAATTCATATATAGTTTATGACGGAGAAAAAGAAGATTATCAACCTTTGGGATACCTAGCACAGCATTCAGTAATGATGATGATAATGATGATAATGATGATGATGATGATGATGATGATGATGATGATAATAATGATAATAATAATAATAATAATAATAATAATAATAATAATAATAATAATAATAATAATAATAATAATAATAATAATAAATAATCATAATCATAATCATTATAATCATTATTATCATTATTATCATAACAATTACAATAATACTCGTAAAACATATTGTTATTATTGATATTATTATTATTATCATCATTATTATTATTATCATCATCATTATCATGACTATAGAATATATCATCAGTCTTATTTTACAGTCTTATACTTTCTTTGTGAAGATTTGGCATGTATAGGAACACAATGTTAACGTGTATCCATCAGCCAGATCTTTCTCTTTTTTTTCTACGTCAACAGGACTCTCCAAAGCAGTAGGCCCTATATATTGGCTGCAAATGGAAGTAAATTGTCCCACGTGGATCAGTTTACTGTGTATTAACGTGTTTAAATTCACCAACACTTGAGTCTAGTATTCTTTCAGTGATTTACCGAAAATACTTGTGTACATCATTCACATCTCGCATTTGCTACTGTGCAGCTAAAATAGTATTATGTCAACTGAAGTGATGATCGCTTTATGCCTCCACCCAGTTTTTCTGTTTCATCTGTTTCATCTTCTTTAAACGACACCGTTTTAATGACATCGCATTAGCGATGTGTCGCCGAAGCCCATTTTAAGGATCACATGAGAGCGATGATGAAATAGGTAATGATCGAAAGAGGAAGAGACAGAGAGAGAGAGAGAGAGAGAAAGCCGAAAATGCAGTGAGCAAAAACCAGGGCTGTGATTACCACTGGCGCTGAAATAGAACGCACACCCTTTTAAGTGACTCAACGACAAACTCAACGTGGAGTGAGTGGTTTGATCCCCCTTATTAAGTTGTCCAAGTACTAGGTTCCAAGTAATGAGAAGTCTTACAGGGCACGAATGAGACGACATATCGCACCCCCTTGTCCAGAGCAAATTCAACAGGCTCTAAATCTTCATCATTTTTTTTTCTTTGTAAAAAAAAAGTTGATGTTTGATTATTATTGTACTATCTGGATGGTTTGTCATTCAGTACACTTAAGACGATTACAAATGATACGAAACAGGGCGCTAAGAATCAATTAGCAAGTTGACCATCGCTTCAATCACCAAACATTATAAATACATGTACAGTACACTGAAAGTTTGACTGTTTAATTGATTATTGGAGAAAAAATAGCATTAATTCTCATCTTGAAATTGCTCAACAACTTTTTACCAGAACGCCTATTTGAACGTCTTGAGAATAGAGTAAGTATATGACATGCGTTACCGCGAAAATATCCTTCATCTACCTAAGCAAACATCAAATATTCTTAAAAATAACACTTTATATTGACCATCGAAATTGTTTAATTACATCACCAACAGAAAAAAAAATCCACAATTTCCATAACCGCATTCTCAAAAGCAATTTCGCACATTTCCAGAGTTATTGATTGACTTGATTTCTATCATTTTTATAACGTCAGTAGTTACCGTGCTCTCATACTAATTTGTCTATGGCCTATATTATTTGTTGTTGTTTTATCTTTCTGTACTTGAAGTAGGTATCTCTTTTTACTGTTTTTTTTTTGTATTCATCGGTGTTTTGTATGTCTTAAGTTGATTTCTCTTCATTGTATAATTTATACGTTGTATTTTGTTACATAATAATATGTTATTATTTCACGGCCTTGCTGAAAAAAAAAACCAGCTTCTAGCTGATCTATGATTATAGCGATCCTTTTTACCGTGGTTAAATAGATAAACTCAAACTCAAACTCAACTCAAACATCCACGTTAGACTACGCTGTAAGGCTCTCGTGATGACTGGTCATACCTGCCATCTGATTTAACGCAATTCTATAAAGTGACTTTTTGAAAGCTTCCAAAATGATAAATTGACGCCAGGTGAGAAAGCAAGTGTCCTGGGCGTTAACTCCGTTGCATTTCTCCTTGATTCATCTATTACTGTCGTGTTTTTTTTCTGTAAATGATTCACCATACTATCTTCACATTAGCCAGGTATGATGGACTTTGGCAGTTTTCGCCTTCGAACAACATCTACATGTGAAAGAGCACAAAGGGAACGTTCATACATATTTTCCAAGGTCTCATAATCATCTTAACTCACCAGGAGAGGTGCATGGTTTTATCATCATGATTTATGATCGACTGGAAGAAAAATCATGAAAACCGTTTGGATGTGATTCCTTTACGTCTCCACACACTCACACCCACACGCACAACCACGCTAATACAACAAGTAAGCATTAGATGTTTCTTCCTTCAATGCATCGTGAAAGTTTTGGGAAAAAAAATAGCTTACTAAACTTTTGACTGGAAATTCAAACATTGTGCCACAATTCACCGTAGTCGAGATGAAACCACTGTTAACAATCTTATTGAGAAAACTCTACACTGCTTTACCCTAAGGCATATCGAAAATGCTGTATCTTTATTTATTATTCTTTTTTATTCATTTTCCTTCCAACACAATTTCATACATGAATCAAGATTCTTTTCAGTAATATCACATAGAATATTAGCAAGCAGATTACAATGTACATGATTCAAAGAAGGAAAATCGATGTGTGAATTAATTCATTAACAAAATATAACTCGTATTACCAAATTTCCAAATAATTACCTGAGAAATTATGCGGAAGAAGGACTGCCACTATAAGCAAAAGCTTGAACACGTGCATGGCAGCCCAGGGACCCATTGCCAAATTTTCATAAATTAGAATACATTAAATTTTTATACTTTACCAAGCAGATACCAAATTGATACAAGAGTCGAAATTTATAAAGTAAAAAGAATTGAGGCTTGGGATAGCTCGGAAACAAAGGCTACTCTATCGAAACACCTTCACGAGTCGAGTGATGTTCAACGAGCCATATTTTCCTTGAATTTAAGAAACCGACAACTATATAATTGCAGAATTATGTTGGTTGCCTTGAAATGCGAATCTGCGAAAAGTGGAGTAAAGGTAGATTTACGTATCACATTTGTTTTACAGACCCCCCCCCGAATTATTACATGAAATAAGTTCACAAAGTTCACTAGAAATGATATTGCATGGAAATGGAAATATTGTCATGAAAACAACTCTAGGTTTGCGCAAATCTGCATCTGTTTAAAGAACTAGAAGAAAAAAAAGTTAGCAGTCATGATTATTTGACGATGATAGCCTCTACTGTATTTACAATTTTTTTTTTTTTGGGTAATCAGGTAGATAAAGTTTGAATAATTTTATTTACATTCTTATGGACGTAATTTATATTGTGTCTTATATCTAACATGTCTAAAGGATTTTGAATTGGAATCTAATAATCTGAAGCAATCAGAAAATTCCTTACTCGCATTTCTTAGTGCTACCATACTCGCCAAAAAATCCCAAAACACAACAAACAAACAGATACACCGAAGCATGACATGAAACCTTCTGCTCATGTTGGACTGAATATGTTGAGAATGAGATCATATCAGTGCGCGTGTGCGGTGAGTGTGTGTGTGTGTGTGTGTGTGTGTGTGTGTATGTGTGTGTGTGTGTGTGTGTGTGTGTGCTCTGCCACTCAATTGGCACTTTCACGCAAACATGCTCACAAGACTCTCACTTTAAATATGCAACGAGAAATCAATTTATTACACGAATGAAAGAAATGTTCATTAATTACATACTTTTATTCATAGATTTCCAGGAAGCCCAAGTTTGCATTCTGATAAATACATGTACAATCAAATAACCATTTTCTTTTCTTCTTCTTTTTTTTCCGATACATTGAAAATGATTCGTTTATAGACGGTACGTGTACAGATGAACTCCACACCATCCGGTGCTCTCTTAACACGCTAGTCATCTTACGTCATCAACGTCTCATCAGTCATCCGTGCAGTAATACTTTCCTGGTGATCAATGATTTAGCTGCAGTGCCAAGGTGTCAATGTACGGTCATGATAATCGAGCAGGATTACATTAATAACCCATTTCTCTAATTGCTGTATCTCAGAATTAAAATGACGGGAAGAGAAAATAGATCACATCTGTAAAGATAGAACAATTCACACTCACAACTTAGACAGCTTCTACGGCCGAAATCATAGAAAGAACTAATCCATGTAATCTGCAGTCAATTTTTGATGTTGTATAGGACCCTATATTTCCCGATTGTGTGCACATAGATACAAAAGATTTCCTTTTGCAAAATTTAATTGGCACACAATGATCTCCTGAACCATTTGCTAAATCATTCACTTCAATCGTGCAAAATATGATTTCTCTCCCTCTAATTTTAACGCTAACACCAAGACTTGAATAACTTTTATTGGGGAAAACTGAAGACAACATTATTTTGAATTTCAAGAAAGGATTTATTTGGGACTATTCAATGTTTGATGTTTGAAAAAAAGAAATTACATGAATACAACAAGTAAATGGAGATTGCAGTCCCTTTGATTACTACACACAATCATGTCTCTTTAACCCTTCTAATACAATCACTCAAAACTGCCCCTGATTTTCTACACGATGAAGTTGCAGGCGACATTGAGAGTGTTAAACAGGTGTATACAAGGGTTGCCTTATTCAATGAAATGCCCCGAATTACACACTCTTCAAAATAAAATGATCCTTTGTGAATAAGTGCTATATTGACGGAACTCAATTATTCTACACAATATGTGAACTGAACTAATATTTACTTATCGCACATCATGGAAAGGAAAGGAGCAAATCGATACGACATATTTATGACCACCTTTGATAAAGCAAAAGGGTTTCTTCATAATGCCCAATTTCTTCATAATGCCCTATTACAGTACTCCTCAGTCATATTGTCAATGTCATATTTCTAAAGTGATCAACAAAATAAAACGAAAAAGATTACAGAAGCCTCTGACATTACTGCCAACAGCAATTAAAACACAGTTCCTTAAGACTCATCTGACAGTAAACTACTTGAAATCTTCATTAAACTAAAATTTGGAAGTGATAAGAGGCTTTTTACTGCCAATGCAATCTCCCAAAATACACAGCAATTCCCAGTTCGACACTGCTTCACACCTCATTTGAACAAAACGGTGTCGTCATAAAAGTGACAATTGCCGTGTTTTTGCAAAACTTTGTAGAGAAGAGACCTTGGAAGTCACAAAAGCGTTTCTAGCAATATCCAATCATTCTGTGTTTTTTTTTTCAAACGACAGTACGACACCATCAAATATGACGTACTGCACACTTGATCTCATCTAAAATGATTGGCTATCAATGTATCACAGTTACATTGATTGTACATGACTTTCAAAGTGGCATCAATCCGTCATTCTAGTCTAGGAGAACTGTGTATACCAGTGGTTTTATACACAACTGGCACATTTCGAAAACGTATGAGTGAAGAAGTTGTTCGATCTGTAAACGGACTTACAAGCTAAAAGATGACAAACAGGGAAGTAGAGCAAGAGAGTTTTGAAAGACAGAAGCAGACGGCCAGACAGAGAATAGAAGATAATAGGAGAGAGACAGAGAATAGAGAGAGAGAGAAAACCGCAAATAATGAAAGCATTACTAACGACTGGTCTGACAGACTTGCTGGGATACTTCCGAGATCTCGACGCTTCTGCCGGAACTTCGTGTCTTGCAGCGCTAGGGGGTAAACAGCCGCGGGAGCAGTCCCGGGTCCGCTAACCGGCACGGTATCCCTCGGTATGGCACAATCGTGGTCTTAAAAATATGATTGTGTCGTACAACCTAGGCGCGAACTCGCCTGTTTAATACAGACGTTGTTTCCAGGCAAGTATACCTTGCGGCAGCACACCTCGACCAATTGTCTCAACAGAGAAATTGTCATGTACAGTACAGTTAACAAATCTTTTAACTGGCACTGGAAGCACGTGATAACACTACCCAAATGAGTTCAATAATACTTAGAAGTACACTTGAGAGTATAATGTATGTACAGGTTTGAAAACCTATAAAGGAAGAATGAAACACATGTTCATTCACTCCAACTAAAGGGGAAATCGTACCAGCCGACCCACTATGGATTAAGTTAACCAGACGAACGATCTGAAGTATTCTGACTTGCTGTGTCATTCTGTTCTCTTTGCATTGCCGTCAGCGGCGTCAATTTCCTCTTCGTCGTCATCATCGTCGACGTTAATGTCCTCCTCGTCTGGTGGAGACGGTGATGATTTTGGGATCGATGTGTCGGCATCCTCCTCGTTGTCTGAGTCCACGTAATGCACGCTCATTTTGTCCTGGTCGTCCATCACATGCCCCTCGCATCGTGCTTCGAGAGGCGACATCAATTCCGACATCGAATCCCCTGTGTAAGATCCCTCTTCCTCATGGTCGTCGTAACCGGACAGCGATCCTCTTGTCGTATGTGAGTCTTCTGTCTTCGAGTTCGGAACGGTGGCCGCGCGGACATCGTTCTTGAGCTCGTCGATGTCACGCTTGAGCTTCGCTCGCCTATTCTGAAACCACGTGATCACCTGGGCGTTGGTCAGTCCGAGCGTCGAGGCGAGATCGTCGCGGTCGGCAGGCGTCAGGTATTTCTGGTATAGGAAGCGGCGTTCGAGCTCGAAGATCTGGTGGTTGGAAAAAGCAGTGCGGGACTTTCGTTTCTTCCTCGGCTGCTGCCTGTTGATGAGGGAGAGGGCATCTCGCTTGGTCGCAGTGGTCGTGGCAGCTGCTGTGGGAAAGAGTAGACGGGAGACAAAAATATGGAAATCCTGTTTAGACATAAAATCTTCACACTCATGAGATTTTCCAGTCAAAATACGTCCTTGAGGGGCAGTTGTTTACTCGATTAGCATTAAATCAGCGGAAAACCCGACATGGTACGCCAGCATTTGTTGATACGTAAACACACTTACACATTGAGTGTGATATGTGATGTACCGAGCTTATACATCGCGCTATACTTCAAAACGAGTCTAAAAACAAACAAATAAACAACAACCGCATTCAAAACAAACAACAAAGCCAACATTGTAAAATCTGTGTCGGGGATTTGCACATTTTAACTGCCTGTTGCTTTATCAGATATACGTGGAATTAGGCCATTGCATCGGTCCCGGTATCATTCATAGATTATAACGTTTGTTTTGTTATCAGTCGATCACTTAAATCACGTCGACTTAATTCCCCCCCCCCCCCCGCCAAAAAAAAAAAAAAAAATAATAATAATCCCATTAAACAAAATGCTCTGCAAGTCTCTTACCACTGAAATCTACACCAAATACGAAGTTAAAGTACAATTCCGCATCACATTCAAGTTAATGGCTTTGATTAATGTAAGTTGTTGAATTTCAAGTTTTGCGCACGCTGTCACAATCATACACGCAAAATATCAATAAAAAGGTAATATTGTCATCACCTCACAATACTTTTGACTTATTAAAAAGTTTTCACTTAATTTCCATATTTGACATAAATTAGATAAGAATAATAATACGTTAGGATTACAAAGTCAGTGTGGTATTGTAATAACCTAAACCAATGATCCGCCATACACTCAAAAAAATGCAAAGTTTTAGAATTCGACTTGATGTGAGCGGAAGGAATCGCACCCGCCTTTGTGCATTAGATGCAAGCAGATGGGTTTCTAATTATTATCTTCTTTTTCTATAATTTTTCTTTCTGCCTGTGTTGAATGTATGCAGACATCTTGTTGTTGTTTGTCGTTTTCTACGACTAAGATATTTATTTTGATTTTTGCATGATACATGCATATTGTTTAATTCACTCTTTATTGACTTGATTTATGTAATTCATGTACAAAATCTGTTCCTTGTATTTTCATGATGTACATATTGTATAAATCCATGTAAAACTGCAGGGCGCCTTTGGAAAGCAGTTTTGTACAACTGAATAGTTCCAACCGTGCAGGGTAACATAATGAAAGCGAATAGATGAATGCAAAAGAGATATAAATAAATAAATAAATAAATAAATAAATAAATAGATAAATAAATAAATAAATAGGGTCCTATGTAAATAAACCAATGGAAGAGTAGTAAGGTGATGATATCAGAGCCATAATTTCCCTTTTCCCCTCCTTTTTATGAAACTTCAACCATTCTATGATTTCTGTGATTTTATTGTAGCCTAGCCTTGTAGTCAAAGTGTGAATAATATGATGGAGTATAGCATTGCACTTTAAAAAATTCAGAATTTTCACAATTTCAAAATGTCATTATAAGCGGCATAAGACAAAATTTTATCTAAATCTCCCCACGAGGAATCCATATAGACACATAATGTGCTGTAAATGAAAAAATATGTGTAACCATATTTTATGAGGTAATTTCAAGTATAACAATGTTTTCTTTGGCAACGTAGGCCCACCTTTAGAAGTATAACTACATAATATAAATGTCGCATTGTCCTACTCCGAAACTTTAAGAAAGAATGTGGACCTTATATATAACCTTTTGTAGCTGTATTACATGAAGAAAAGTAAAATTGATTTGTTTCGCTTTTGTAACGACTCTAACAAGTACTTTCTTTTACAACATGGTCTTTCAGTGACACTCAACTTCAGCCACTGCCCCCTTTTAAGTTCTATTATGTGTGAATATACAGCCAAAAATGAGAAGAAAAAAAAAAGTAGATACTTCAGGAAATACGCGAAATTACCGCAAATACCAGCGCATTACGCTCAGTTATTCGAAAGCTTGTTCTCTAATTTCCCGCTACTCGTCCGCTTGCACCCTAGGAGCTCGGCCGCGGCATGCCCGTCTGCTTAGTCAACTCCGTGATTATCTGTCAGACACAAGACAGTCATAATTGTTCCAAATTATCTCGTTTGTACGAGCATCTCCCCGTGGGCAAACAAAAGGCAATGGCTTATTTCTCGTATTTGCTCAGGCAACGCGGTGCTAGTCAATAATCGTCCGGATCTTTTTCCCCCCAGTTTCCATCACGGCTCGCCGCTGTGAATCCAAATTGTAACGGATATTGCGGCCATGTTTCGCCCCGAGCTCGACCGTGACTGCATGAAACAAGCGCTTATCTATTTTTGACGCCCGAGATTCAAACTGCCTAAGTACTTTGCGCGCCGTAGACTCAGAAGTTAATATCGCCAGCATTCCTGATTAGCTTGGGAGAGAATGAATAATATTTCACGGCAATTTAACAATATATTTACGCTTTTGCTTCTTTTTTTTTCTTGTTTCTTATTATAGTTTCCTATATTGTTTTGCTGCCCTTTTTTGGTAAGGCTTTCATGATTATATTGCCATCAAATGGCATTAGTATTCGTATTTCTAATTTCTTTGAAAGAAAATATAATACACCATGTTTTTATTTTGTTTGCTATTGTTATCTTGCAGTATTGTTAGAAAGTATGAAATATTAAAAATATGTTGATACCCATTGATTTAGCATGAAATTTAACCGCCCGTGACCACCTCACATAAAACCTCAATTGCTATAATGAATAAAAATGAGTGATAATTTGATGCCTCTAAATCCGTTGTATTGTTCCTCACAGGGGGAATATCTAATTTCTTTAAACGATTCTTTGAATTAATGAACAGCTTGTTTTGAAGTGTACTGTTAAACCATAAAGGAAAATGATTCATGTATGAATTGATAACTTTGCATGATGTTCGATAAAAGCTACAAGTGCAAGAGCGCGTGGTATCTTAGTTTCATTACCTGTTCATACAATATCCGTCACATTATAGAATCCTCTAGCACAACTTTCAAAACTGAGTCTGAAATACCTAATATTGACAAATTGTTGTTAAGCTTTGAAGCTCAATCGAAATGAAAAAAAAAAAAAAAACAAAACCACACCAAACATTTACGCTGTATTTCTAAAAAGTCGATCACTTTAACTGCGTAAACATCCTCAAAGCAGCAGACTGTATATCCGATTGCAGTTCCTCCCCGGAATAATACGTTGTGAAAACAATTTAATACTCATATTTTTGCTGTAAACAATAAATTATACGTGTCTCTCCCTCCCCCCCCCCCCCCTTATGGGTTCTTTTTAATATCGGAGCTAAAGAAAAAAAAGTACCACATGCCACCGCGGACTGTTGTTGATTGTTGTAAAACCATTATAATCTCTTATCTGCATAATATAATTGTACATTGCTTAGTTTCAATTAGATATATATCATGCATTTACGATCAAATCCGATGGAATAAGTATCGAGGGAAAAAAAAACAATAAACGTGAATAAAGTGTGGAGGGAAGATCTCACCTCGAAAGAGACTTTTGCGAACCAAAGTAAAGTTATCATGATTAAAAAGTTGTTTCATGTGAACATCATTTCCTCATGCTGAGTAAAACCCATTTGATACAAGGTACGATTAAGCTAATGATCCAATAAATGTTGAAACCCCTTGAAAAGAAGGCATTTAACCCGTGAAGAACAGTATTGGTAGGGTGGTGAGAATTCTAGGTGTACATGAGTCGGTAAGTTAGAAATTATATTAATAATTATTTGGTAGTGCTCGCAACGTGTTGGCAGATAATTAAGCATTGACATTATAGGCCTATAAATGCAAAACTATAATATGAAAGCAAATAAAAAGTTTAGAAGAACAGGTAATGCCGCAAAGACAATAATTATTCTACTATTTTTTTATAAGAAGGCCAAATATATTCTTAACTATGTAAATATAGTTTTAAAAAATGAGTTATAATACTGTAATACTGAGACAAACATAGGTCAGTCACATTGTGAATCAAAAGAAATCTTCGTATAAGAAATAAAAGAAGCTGAACACAACTGTAAATCTACGGTAGATTGGGCAAAATAAAAGAAAAAAAAAACCCTTTGTTAGATTAATATTTTCATTTTGTATTTCAAGAAGTTCTCCTATCCATTCTTGACTCATAAAACCCCTGTCTTGGCCATATGACAAAGTGTTCTTTGGCGTTAAATATATTTTTTCATTTGTACTAAACTATTGAAAAAGGTTAATTTATCAATTCCTAAGTTGCAGTCATTGAGATAGAATATTCTGTTGTGGCTAATAAGGACCTCAATAACATGATGTTGGCTTTCACATGCAAAATAAGTACACTTAAATCATGTTTTGACATTTCGACATATAGCCACTACAATTTCGTTTTGAAATGACGTATTATTATCACTGGTCACGGCCTTGTTATTAAATTATCATTTTTTTAATTCCTCCTGGAATATCACTACGCTTTTGTTGTGTTTGACGTAGAAGCACTTTCTGGTGGTTGCTACGCTGTACTAAGTTTTTTCTGTCAACTGACATGTCCGTTAAGACTACTCGAGTGACAACGAGATTTTATAAGTTATATCTAAAGGAAAACATCTTGAGAAATGAACACGGTCCGTCGAACACAACATCGTGCGAGGTCGTTCTTTACCGCCATGGCCAGAGTATGGCGGGTGAAAAGGTGTTCGATATAAGACAAAATAATCGAGGAAAATTAGGAAATCGAGATTAATTCCAAAGGCGCTCCTTACCTTCAGCGGCACGCAGTATGCTCGTATCGGGCCCGGTAAACGTCTTGTTTGCGAGCTGCTCCAGAGCGTTGAGGGGCGAGTCCCCGTTGTCGCGACTGGGCTTTGCGGACTTCGCCTCCTCTGTCGATCTCTGGTGCGTCAACCGCGGCCGCTGCACCGACTGCGGACCCGACCAGGACTCTCTTCGCCTGAAAAGACTCGACGAGCTGCCGTCGCTGATCTCATTGGTGTCGATCTTCGAGCCCAGAATGTCTTTGATGTAGAAGGAGGTGAAGGGCCGGGTCGTCTGGCCGCGGGGCTGGCGGAGCGGAGCGGTAGAGAGCCGCTGAAGAGGCGTATACAAGTCATTCATGGTAGAGGTCATGCTAGGTTGCTTTAGGTTTCGATCCCAAATAAATGGACGGCACTCCGTTCGTATCTCTTCCGCGAATCTGGGGATGGCGAGAAAGTCTCACTTGGTATAGCTCACTCCACTGAGTGGAGTCTGGAGACATATGATTATGATATGATCGTACCACTTGGATACAGTGCAATAGTTCGTCGGAAAGAGTGGTCTGCACCTGGTATTAAGTCGGTGTAGTCTTGGCGCTAACTACTCAAGTCGTCTCATCAGCTCTCATAATCTGGCCGTCATATGGTTGGCTATTTCCAAATAAAAATACAGATGAAAGTGTGGAAAAAGTTCCAGCCAGTCATAAGGCCGACATCTAACGAGATAATCAGAGGGGTTTAACCCCCTGAGGTTCCCACCGCGTGGCACTGCTTGTCTTCCTACCTGTCACCAGTGTCGTTTGTCATGCTAATTGGCCAATCGTGTTTCCGATTGGTCCTAAATTCAATTAACCGCTACTTTTTCCGAGTTGTCTTAACCAATCAGCGATGAGTATGGCCAGGACGCGTCGATTAATCCACATGGGCGGGGCTGCTCTCCAGACTCGGAGGTGAACAACACCCAGCGAAATAAAGACATGCGTTGATTCACACCCAGTGGTTTAGTCGCAATGTGCAATGACACATTTGATTTTCTCCTGCCCGCGCCAAGACGCAGCGAGAAGCTATAGGCTGGATTCTCAAATCGTCATCCCACAAACCAAACTCGGAGTCATAATCAGTCCATAGCACCGCCGCTGTGCATAAAAAAAAAAAATACTCAAAAACCTTCATAACGCTGCAGTCGCATATGATATGACTAGAAAAAAAAAAGAGAGAAGAAAATATACTTCGGTCGGCTTGTGTGACTGCATTCCCACAGGGACAATGGAAGGTCTGTTTGGTAAACCTGACGGGGGCACCTCTTCGCGGTCTGCCTCGAGATTGGTCGCCCGGCCAGGTGATGGGAGGTGCGAGCTTGCGGGCCAGCCTTGGGCCTGACAAGCCCGTATTTAATTGTCGGTATCATGTTCCCGAGTGACACTTGCAGAATACTCGTATGTGATATAATTAATTTGTTTTGTGCGGCCTCGTGACGCGAAATTAGTTGGAGTTGTTGATAGCCTGCAGCGAGTGCGACTTGGGCCTAATATTATGCCACGCTGATGAAGAGTGAGCCATGACACTCGGTATCATGTGGTATTAAAGGAGCACATCACATTTTTGCATCAACATTATTTTGATTTAATTTCTATTTTACTGCTCCGTCTAACCATTGTCAATATCAATTTATAACAAAATGAAGCAGGGTGATCAGGGAAAAGAAAATGGTGCACATTTTTCATGATGTTGTGATTAAGTTAAAAAGTATTTCCAATACGTATGAATTAAATAATATGTAACTGAATAAAAACCTATTTAACTTAACAACATAATTTGTATAAATGCGTCAATCTAGCGTCTTTTTTTCTGCTCTTTTTATCGTCTCCTTATCCTCTTTATCCGCGCCCTTCTTTTCCCATTTCCCTTCCTCCCCTTCTTCTCTTTGTTTTCGGTCATTGCAAGTAAGGGAGAGGGCCAGGATGATTCTCAAGAAACGTATTGGTCCTGTTAATGATGCATACATTTACACAAATATATGATCACTGAAAAAAAAACAGCGCCAACGTAAAGCTTAAAGGGGTGGTACAGTATTGGTGGAGATGAGAATTGGGCTTTTAACTTTTACGAGATACCAAGAAAACACTTATGAAATAGTATAGAGCATACCATTTTAAGAGGGATTCAAAGTTTATTTGATGGAAATCGGGTTTGGAATGACTGAAACATCCAAAAACAAAGTAAAACAAAGCGATCATAATAAAAGGTGAGTCCCACACTTTATTAGAATCGCTCTGTTTTGGATATCTCAGCCATTTCAAAACCAATTTTCATCAAATAAACATTGAATTTCTCATGGAATTAGATGCTCTTTCATATTTCATAAGAGGTTTCTCAGTATTTCACCAAAAATGTTAGAAACCTGAAATTAGGTCTCAACCAAAACTATACGATCCCTTTAAGAAGTAACCATGATAGGAATGATATTTCACGTGTTGTATAGGCGATATTACTGTCTCTTGGCATCGCACAATGTTTTTAATCAAGTGAATTTTCAACGCGGCTGGAGTGGAGAAGCACCACACGGAATGACTCGGCCAGCTGATACCCACCCCGCCCCTACCCGTCCGTCACCCGGTGGATCTCCAGCGCGATCGCAGCGACATCAAGGCTAATGTCCTGATACGGAGGTGATAAATGGGGGGCGCCGCGGCTCGTTTACACCGCGAGATGTCGGCACTAATTAATGAAGCGAGCGGCACAGAAGACGCGGCCCCGCTTGTCACGGCGACGAGATTGACTGGCAGGCGCGCGCTCTGCGTGCCAATAGCCGAATCCGGGCTTCGTCTTCGGTTCCAACCCCTTCTGGATCTGGATCTGGATGATATACCCTGAAAAACTCTGAATAGAGTGTCACTCAGCACTGTGGTGTAATGTGCAGCTAATCCTTCTTTCCATAATAATAAATATATTTCTCTGATTGATACACTGACACCAGATTTGGACGTCGACATTATTGGGACCACTGTTTCAGCACTTGCATTGCATTGACATCCTTCAATGACCTGTATTCGTTATGATAATTCCCTTGTAGATAAAAGAATACCTTGCAGTATTGCAAGTACGGATGATGCTAACAATTACAAGGATAGTGACAATGATAACAAACGATAATGATGATCTCTCCTCAGATAATCATACTGATAATAACAACATTGATGTTGAAAATCAGTATTTCATCAACTATACTCGTATGAAACAGTGAAATACGAAATGACGGGTAAAATCTGAATTCGCCCCATCTCAAGTTCACAAAGATATAAGGAAGTCACCAACATGACATCACATCACCAATCTGGCCGTTTTGCCATTTGGAATTCATTTAGTCTCAACTCTTAAACTTTCACTGATAGTTATTTGCCACATTCGTTCTCTTATATAGAGATGAAAATAAAACCAAGGTACAAAAATAGACATTCATCAGGCTCATGGTTAAGAGTCTTTTGTACAGAAAACCCCCAAGGTTTCAATCATTAACAGTTTAATTGATTCCTTGTAGTTAAAAGTTGTTCTTCTAACTTTCTCCCTCTTTGTTATTGTTGTTTTTTTGTCGGTATCGTCATTATCAAATCGTTATGATTGTTATTATCATCGAAAGTATTTGCAAAACTGCAATCGCCCATTATTTACATAATATCATTTAATATGAAAACAATGATATTATGCCCTGCAAGTACATAAAACTACTTAAGCGTAAATTCACACACGCAAAAAAGTGAGTGAGATAAGACATGATTATCAAGACACATTTACATTGGTCATGATAGCCTAACATTGTCTATCATTTTCGTGATAAAAATCATGTCATCATGAGACAGTAAAGCACGTCCGTGTTGTGTAAATTTTAAAGTAGTGTATTAGCTGCTTAATAGCTTGACAAGATATTTTATAAGAAGAGAGAAATATTTTTATACGACCAGACGCAATTATGTCATATAACCTCAAAAAACAAACAGGCAAACAAACAAAGGCAAAAACAAATAAACAAAACCCACTGTGTAATGTGGTAATGCAGATTAGATATCGAGTATGATATGGAAAGAACAGTACAATGTTCGTTAGTATGCATCGAGTATGGATGGACCAGTAAGTTGCATGTTTTGGTTTCTGATCGATCATGATGATAGAAAGCAAATGCCTGAAAGCAAGGCTAATAAAATCGCTAACAATTAAAACCAAACCAACAACAACATCGCTCAGCATGCATCGCCATCGCTTTTATTTCGGAATGGTTTTGTTGAATGTGTCTCGTAGCTTAATGTTCTCAGAAGGGCGAAACAGTAGTATGTAGACTATCACATTAGAGTCTATCTATATACTGTAGGCGATTTTCGTAATGACTGGGAATTGCTGCGAGGGCTCAAATGCAAACGATAATAAGGTGCACGGTCAAACAAATTTC
This sequence comes from Diadema antillarum, assembly GCF_040938485.1. Classification (NCBI taxonomy): domain Eukaryota; kingdom Metazoa; phylum Echinodermata; class Echinoidea; order Diadematoida; family Diadematidae; genus Diadema; species Diadema antillarum. Next base: position 2,158,662 of record NW_027270942.1, on the reverse strand, counting down.
ATCTCGACATTTCAACTGCACAGCCAGCGAGATCTTTCGTTCGTAAATCAAGTGAAGAAAATGTCATCATTTCCTGCCGATCGCTTTCCATTTGCCCGGAATGTCAGGTATAAGAAAAGAAATGGGGAGAGCAAATCTCTTCGGAGAATTGTTCCACGATCTGTTATTTACTGCCAGCTTTGAGCATGTTTAGTGGCACAGCGCAGACGAGCAACAGTTGAGGGCATTACACGGAATTACTGCGAAATTGCCGCGGGTTTAGTGTTGTTTAAGTGCTCTTAATGGTCTTCACCAAGACCTCATAGCTTTATTCTCGAAGGGAAATCGTTACGTGCGAAACATTCGCACCAGTGTAATAACGTTCAAGGTGTATTTGTTTAAGAGAAACACAGAGACAGCCACTGAATTTACTCCATGTGTTGACACGGTGGAAGGCTGAGCCAACGCAGCACCCTCCTCCAGTGCGCTCCAACTCCGGGTCGAATCGCTCATCTGGGAGGCAACCAAACGCGCGGTTATTATTCGCGCGTTGAACCTAAAAATACTTCGGAAAATTACTTCCGAGGTCGCAACCTGACGAGCTGTCGCCCCCCCCCCCCCCCCTCTCTCTCTCTCTCTCTCTCTCTCTCTCTCTCTCTCTCTCTCTCTCTCTCCCCCGTCCCATCATAATTGAAGTCTCGGCCTGGGACAGGAATAAATCATCTTTATACGAGACAACGTAAACGTGTTTGCCATTTATTTCATGGTCGGTTCGTTCAAGAGGCACCAGTCGGACCCATAAATCTCGACTTGCTAAAACGGCCTTATTCCTACATATGACAGTGACGACAGTGGTATCGCGAATTTCTCTTTCTCTAGCACCACCAAACCTCTCTCCCTTTCTCTCACTTTCACTTTCTCTCAACTTTTTCTTCTCCTTCTCCTTCCATCATCGTCCCCCTTCTTTTCACGGCACTGAACATGAGATACTCTTGATTTCCACAAGAGGCCATCATATTTTTTCCTTCTCCTCTCCTTCTACCAAACAGCACCACTTCCTCTTGGGGTTCGCTCGCCTCGGAACCCCCGTGGCTTGGCGCACTGAGTGACAGTCCAAACGACCGTCCTAGATCGGAAATAATCGCGGGCCTTGTTTACTTGCCGATGGGACGTTTTCCTGACAATTACCATATCAATCCGGCTAGTCTCATTCCCAGGCCAAATGCAAGTTCACAATTAGGCCCTTAGTCGTATATAACATTGCGTCCACCAAATCATGGCGTATTTTTTTCTTCTGTTACTTCATTTCGATGCGCTTCCCGACTGCGATGCTCCTTTTAAAGGACAAGTTCACCTTCATAAACATAAGGATTGAGAGAATGTAGCAATATTAGTAGAACACATCATTGAAAGTTTGAGGAAAATCAGACGATCCGTTCAAAAGTTATGAATTTTTGAAGTTTTTGTGCAGTACCCGCTGGATGAGAAGACTACTGCAGTGTATGAATAACTTAGATGTCACATGCGTACAACAATATAAGGAAAATGTAAAGAGAATTTCACAAAATTCCATCTTTTGAAAAAAGTACACATTCCCCTGACTCGTTACCGACAAATGTTATGGGTAATATTATTCCCCCTGCCTTTAGAAAGAGGCAAGTCAAGTGCTCTTTTATTATGCGAAAAAAGTGAAAATATGTTGAATTTTCTTTTACGTTTCCTTTATACTGTTGTACGCATATGACTCACAAGCTGTAGTAGTCTCCTCATCCAGCGGTTCCAACACAAAAACGTAAAAAATTCATAACTTTTGCATCGATTGTCCAATTTTCCTCAAACTTTCACTGATGTGTTCTACTAATATTGTTGCATTTTCTCAATCCCTATGTTTATGAAGGTGAACTTGTCCTTTAAATGGCTTGCTGGGAAGTCGTGACTGTAAAGACTGTAGAAAAGGTTTTTAAGACGAGTTCTTCAACGATTTTGTTTGAAAAAGGTACATGACTCACCTAAAATAAAGTCCCGTTAGCGTTGAAGTGAATATACTAAGAGTATGCACGAGCAAAAAAAGAAAAAGAAAAAGAGAATGAATAAAAAGTATGATAGCTGAACGAGTCTTCCTCCTTACACGTCTGCGACGCCCTTTGTTGCAAAGCTTTCTTATGGGGTTGCTACCACTGATGTGGACAAGCTTTAATACGATTATGACTCCATTTGAATATTAATTGTTCTTCAGCCGGGCCCATTGTGATGTTGAGTGGCTTTAGCGTGTGCTCTCATTACATCCATAAGTTATAAGGAGAGAGAGAGAGAGAGAGAGAGTTGCTGAGTGCATGGATGAGGTCATCAATGCAGAAATGGTACAGTTCAATAAACGGCTGTCCTAGACGTCCACATCTACTGTCGATGGGCATTCAGAATCCTAGTTTTATGTGGAGTACGTGTGTGAAATAACATGAGTAATAAGTATAGTCTGTTTCCCTGCATACAGACCTTATGCAGCGGCGTGAGAATGGTCACATTGTCCGAGCTGCCGCCTAAACTGACTGACGGTGTGATGTTATATATATATATATATTTGTGTATGATTGTGTGTGTGTGTGTGTGTGTGTGTGTGTGTGTGTGTGTGTGTGTGTGTGTGTGAGTGTGTGTGTATGTATATGCATGTACGATTTAAATCAGTTGTTCCAAAACTTAATTCTTGCTGATTCAATCAAATATCTCGTCTGTTTGCTATTCATCTCTGGACAGCAGTGATTAGTTTAATTGATGCTGACATATTATTATCTAGTCAGAAAATCTTTATGAAGCCTCTATGTGTATAAAGTGTACTGCACAAAAAATGTTACACTATTTGTTTGCCAAAATTTATGAAATTTACTAATTTGCTGTTTTAAACATAGTATGTTTATATCATATCAGATTTCTAATCTTCAAGGGGTCTACATCTTACAAGCTAAGCTAAAGTAAGTAGATCCCTTACACTTTGGCGTATTGGTATACAATCTGTATATTAGATTATGTATTTTTTCTTCACAAATGGAATGCAATATGATATTATGACACATGTATACGAATGTTTTGTGGAATATAAGTAAATGTTATACATTTATTTTTATCATATTTTATTTTTATTATTATATATTTACAAGTATACATATTACAAATAAATAAATAGATAAATAAGTATATATATATATATATATATATATATATAATGATGTTTGTGGTCCGCATGTTGGTATCAGTACAGAAAAGATGACGAAGTAGGGTAATAATGCATTTCAGTCCAACAGTGATATTTATTCAAGCCAAATTTTTGACGCATACACACGTCTTCTTCAGGGCCGACATGAACCTCTTTTGACGGCTGACATAATCTTATACTTATCCCTGGCATATACGTCTATCTCCTCTCATATTTTTCTTGTCTTACTTTTTCTACGCAAAGTATGATCAAAATAGATCCGTCTTCTCAGATTTGCTTTTGGGTATCGATTTTTTTTTTCTTGACACGGAAGATGAATAGGACAGAAATTGATGAGAATCATGCACAAAACACATATTTCTTTGTTTGTTTTGTAAGGAAACAAAACCTCAATTAGTGACAGTTCATGTTTGATGACATTGCTACAGACCATGCCAGTTGCATAATGATGTATACAGCTGCACGCGAAATATGTTATATAGCAATTGACTGTGATTATAGTATAATTTCTTGAATCCGGGCTTGCATGACGAATTTGCTAGTAGTTATAATTCAGTTTCGCTGATTTTTCTTTCTCATGTTTTTTTTTTTTTTATATATTCTGGTGTTATTACATGTCATTTTTTTTTTTATCGCAGTTGTTAACTCTGTGGCTCGAGTGACATAAAGATGACACTACTTTTTCCCAATTTCAATACCAAAAAGTTACTCCTTCTCCACTATATTTTACATCAAAGATAAAGACGTTCCTCCTTAATCTTTACATCGGCCCTAAACAGACGATGCTTAGTTTTCCCTCTATCTTCTTTGCCCCCTTCTTTTTCTTTTCTTTTTTTGACATAGTACACTTCTTTGTATTTATCAATACTACAATATATTTCATTGCTGTTGATAAATTTGTGGGATCAATAGAATTAACAAGTGCTTAATATATAATCACTTAGATATGTAGACTTATACATAAATTCATAAGGGCCTTTATCTACATGATAATGTACAAATGTAATAAACATAATATATCAAATATGTATCATTTAGAAATGATCTATTCGAGGAACACAAAAGTGGCTGCAAAAGTATATAGCGACGATCGTCGGAATCATAAAACAACTACACGCTCTTCGGTTCTTCAATAACTGTACAGTTCTTCAAATCTGTATTTTACAACGCTTTCCAAAGACTGAAGAGAACAAAGTTTTACTTTCGCTTTCAGGAGGTATATAAGGACGTGGTACATTTTATGGAGCAGTTAAAAGATGAGTCTTGACAGAGCGCTGGAGCACAGCGTGTTGCGAGCTGGGAAAAATCTGACTGGGGACTTTGAGGTGACTGGATCCAGATTTCTAGATCGTCCATATCAAACACGGCCGACTACCGCCAACCTGGGGGATCAAATCGGCCCACGTGCTGGGCGAGAATTTGACATGTAACACAATCCCCTCGTACAACCACGCTTCATGATCTCTCTAATTGATCGCCTGGACGAAACCATTTTTCAATTTTTATACTTTCATGTGAAATTATCGTGTGGGTGTCCAAGCGCTTTGCGTTTCAAAGATCAGGGCACAAAAATAAAAGACTGCAACAGAATGAGGCAATTTTATTTTGCATTTTTTTTTAAAGGGAACGTGGGTGATTATGATTGATGAGGATGGGCTGATAAGTGTACGTAAGTTCAGGTGACTTTTGATGCAGTCACAGCAATTTGTGACGTGTATATATATATATATATATATATATATATATATATATATATATATGTATATATATATATATATATATGTATATATATATATATATATATATATATATATATATAATCTAAACACAATGAATTATACATTTTTGCGATGATGATACAACGACAACCAAAGGATGAAAATGTATGATGTTTTCGTCTTCAGAGAAAATCAAAAGGACCCATGGCGTCGTATATTTTGATGATTACTATCTAAGTACGTACCTCTACAGCAGTACAAGAAAACGAAGTATAGGAACCATGGAGCTACTAAGTACAATATTGTAGTAGCTACCTGATAGGATCAATGCCAGGTTCCCACAGCTCTTACCTAGATGTACTTCAAGGCGTCTTTTTTTTTTCATGTCCGCCTTTCAAGTGTGCGTCTGGTTGTCATGTGGGGTTGAAAGGAGTGCGTTAACACTGGGAGAACCTGATTTGATTTTACCTGTTCCACATCAATCCTGCGTACTAGCTAAGTCTGGCATCTTATACACATATGAGTATCGCGAATCCCCTTCTCTTTTCCCTCTGCAGTGTTTTAGAAGTGACACAATGTCTTCAATCATGTCGTATTTCACTCTAACCTCATGCGCTCCGGATATCTATTAGCCAGTACAAAATATCAATCCGCGAACCAGGGTCACCCAGAAATGTCCAATAAACTTTGACTTACGACGACTTCATCAACAAGATGTCATTTTGCTCTGCACCCGTGCCTATTACCCTCAAATCCCGCCTCAATCATCGTTAAACTACAAATGATAAGCATGCATAAACAGCTTTACTGCCGTGACTGCTACCGGTAAATAGATGACGTCTCAGCGGCGTGACGAAGGGTCGTTACACCCGGAGCTGCAGGGGTGACGGGCAGACTGCAGCTATATGGTTTGCAGCTGCTGCGCTTTGATTAATTCATTTTCGCCAAACCCCCGCCAGCATCATTAATCTTTCGCCTTAAACTTTGCGAAGGAGGCAAGGAAGCTTGGGTTGGCAATGCCCCTCCCTTCTTCACTGGGCTTTCGACAAGCAATTGTTTCAGACTCGACAGTGAGCGAAGAGGCGAGTCAGAAGGAAAGACAGATTGAGAGAGGGAGAGAAGGAAGGAGAATTGACGGACAGGCAGACGAAAAGGAATGTGAGAAATAATGTACTTTGGTCAATAAGTGAAATGAGATTAATCATATCGGTTAAAGGGCAACATAGTGGACAAGTTTTTGTTGTTATTATTTTTTTGTCAGATATTGGAGTGAACTTTGCAGTCGAATTTTTGGCAATTAGGTGTAGACCCCCCACCAAATTCTCAGAAAACTTAACACTGAGGCATTTTGAATGGCAACCTACGAATACCTATAAGTTTATTTAAAATCTTTACGTCCTGTCCAGAGCTGGCGCTGCTTTTTTATAAGTGGGGAGGGGGCGCAGTTTATATTTCTGGTGCCACTTCCGGGGTTAATCGGCTGACAAGGAAAAAAGGGGAGGGGGCTAAGCGAAAATTTCTGGTACCACTTCAGGGGATAATCGCCCGAGAAGAATAGACGCTTCGTACCCTGTGTATTACGCAAAAAAGCGGGGGGCCTGAGCCTTCTGGTAAGATTTTAGAATACCACACTCAGAAAATTGATGTTCGGCCACACAGACACAACGGCTATTGTACGTACCTTGATATTTAGCTATGATTGAATTTTTCAAGCGTTTCTTATAGATGTATATGCATGAACACACACACACACACACACACACACACACACACACACACACACACACACACACACACACGTATATGAATAAATGAATAAATACACACTATTATACATTTTGTATATTGCACATAATTTAGTTTCTATGTATCATACAAGTACTTGTACAAATGTACTCACATTATACTGTTCAGTTGCTTCGTGGTGTGTGAGTTCGTAGCCCTGAAATCTGTAGCGTGGTCCACGTCGTATTTTAGTCAGTTTCATGCAGTGAAACAAAACAAGCAGGGTGGATGGCTAATAAAAGACGATTTCATCAAAAATCGGACACGACAAAGAGAAAGTTATGGCATTTTAGATGGACGCGTTTTCACGAATATGGATGCTGGTTACAATCCATGCGCAAATCGGACAAAGTGACCAGAATTCTCTCTGGGGAGACATGTACAAACAATTATTCGCCGAATTGTCCGCTTATGTTCATTTCGCTTCTTTTAAAATAAAGTAAAAACATAATTGTTTATTTTACTAATCGCAACTATTGTATCAAAAGATTTTGAAAGTGTAAAGTCTGCAATAATAGGAAGGGCTCGTAGTTACATACCGATTTATCAAACTTGCCATGACTTGAATGCTATTTCTGTACCAACCAAAAAGGACGTTGTGAGACGACGATATTATCACCGCTATTACTTTTTTCCCCCGAAAACGCCTTTACTCTCTTCATTTATTTTATGTTTCAAAGAAACTAGCACTGTTCAGGAGTTTTGATTTTAGGCTACTTATCAAAATCACTAAAAATGGGACGGCTTTTCACTGAAATGCTTTCGATCGGTAAGATATCAATTGGGCAAAGGAGAAAAGCACCTGAAAAAAAAAAAGATACGCAGGGGGAAAAAAAGTCTTTGTGAATTTCGGAAATTTTGCTCTCATTGACGGTGGTTTGATTCTCTCTCATCGGCTTCTCATAATGTGGGTTGGCTGGTCAATTGGTGACGGGTAAAAACCCTCGAGTTTCGCTTGTTTCAACACGCCACGCACAGCCCCAGACTCCCAATGGGGGCAGAAACCATCAACCGCTCTCCTATACCACCAGGGGGGCAAGAGGCACTGGTGAGAGAGGTGATACAAAGTTTGTGATAACTGCGCTAAATCTATCGCACCATCTAACAACGTGAGATATGATAACTCTATTGAAAACCGATGGCCTTAAAAGAGGTTAAAGCCCGGATATAGCGTTTTGCCAACCCCCCTTTCAGATGACTTTAGTAAATCATTCAACAAGAAATAGATTCAACATTACATAGTAGGAGCCTATCTAATTGTTGATTTTCACTAAAACAGACATAGATGTGGAAAGCTAAGAAGATATCATCATACAAATATAATATAGGCCTAGAGATACTTTTATTTTTTTTTTATAATTTGTTAGCTATCTATAAATTTGCTGCACTCCTTTTGAGATGGTCACCGGTACTATGCAATTAACAATCGTGGTGTATTGTGAGTACCCTCCCCCTTTTTTAAGTTATCGTCTCATGTCACAGAGGAATGACAAATTTCAGATATTCCAAACGAACACTGGGCCTTTCAGTATGCCTCTTATGGCGTCGCATGAAACAAACTCGAAGTCATATGATATGATTTCATTTTTGTTTTTAAATTTTTCGTTAGGAAGTGAACAGGAGATACGTGCATGCCTCGTTTGTGCCGGCTTCGTGTGGGAGAAAGGAATTGAGATTGTTATTAAGATACGGTGTGCGTGTACAAGCTATACAATCAGATTCAGTCGAAGATAGCTATGATGAGTGAAGTAATCAGGGACAATTTTACACTCTCATTCTATGCAAACACACAGAGGATTTGAAATAATGTGACCAAGACCCTGATGCATAAATAGATACAATCAAACATATAAGTCAGAAAATCAAACATAAGTCAGGAACAAGCCAATCAGAATTGAGTATTCAGAGACTTATCTTTGTTTTTCTGACTTATACTTGATCGCAACTTTTATGCAACAGACCCCATCAGGATTCATTTAAAGTTTGACGGTCATTGCAATGTTGCTTGAAAAAAAGAAGGAGGTAGAAATTGAAATGCTCAGGAAGATTGCACTTTTCGTGTTTTTTGTTGGTGAAGAATTGAATACTTATTCTGTATGTGTGTGTGTGTGTGTGTGTGTGTGTGTGTGTGTGTGTGTGCGAGTGTGTAAGGCCGATTTCCGATTCTTTTACGATGCACAAAATTATAGACGATAAGAATACTTTCAAAACAGTTGGCGAAAGAATTTTTGACACCATTCTTAAAATCGCATCGAAAAAAAGCCATAAAAAGAAAAAAATGTAGAGCAACATTGAAAATTAGATATTGAGTGAAACAAAGAGATGGCTAAACACACGTTTGCAATAAAGGCAAGTGGGCCCTACCTATAACATGAGTCAAACCGCACTTCCATCACGTCCGATAAGGACAACAATTGGCAGCAATGTATTACTGGTACGTGTGACCTTAGCGGTTTCTTCACATGTCAAATTGTGAGAATATTCAATCTTCTCCCAGTTCAAATTTGATGGACGAAGGTCCCTGAATCCCCTGCATGACGGTGTGATTGTGCCTACTTTGGTCACCTGAACTCTCACACCCCCACCCCCTCCTTATTCCACTCACCCATCCCCACCCCTGTTAACTTTATGCAGGGAGGTGGGGCCACCTCCCTGCTTTATGTATAATAGTCTTGCTTCCAGTCAATACACTGTCTCCCACTTCGAGTGCCCATTCGTCAGTTTAATGGTACTACAGTACTTTTCTACGGTGTTTTTTTAAAACAAATGATACGTTGTTGTAAAGGTGATAAGCATTCCTTTAATATGCTGTATAAAGGGATCGAGACTGGTACTTATCATCCAGTCCATATCTGATTTTCCTGTCCTAAATAGCGTAAACTCAAGCTAACAAAATTGTAACCGTTTTATCAAAGCTATAGGCTAATTATATGGAATAAGAATGTTACAAGGTTTCAAAGTTCCTCATATTTATTTTATCATTTATATTGATAATAGCAATCACTCAAGGTATGCAAATTAAAATCGTCACTCAATGTCCTTTCGTCACGTAAATAAGGAGGAAACATTTCTGTGTCTTTCGTATTGAATTATTATCCAGTTGTGAATGACCTGGCAATTATGACTTTTAGGAATTGTGAAATGAATAGAATACTGCGATTGATTTGTGTTACAAAGCGATTTGCATATATGGTTCCACAGAGTATCACGTTCGGATGAAATCATCTGAAAATCTAAGAGCCAAGAACTTTGTTACATTTGATGTGTAATTTTGAGGAAACTTCTGTGTGCTTGATAATACTCCATAACAGTTTATCAAACTCAACGTAAAAGTAGAAAGGAATTAGAATTTCAGGTAAGGCTCAAATACAGTGAGAATGAATGGTTTGCCGTTTGTCAACACTGTTGTAGAATCAGCGCTGTATTAATCGATTGATTTACCGCAGATGTACAAAAAGAAATCTTATTATTGATAGTCAAATCAAGCATGTCAAGGGAATGTAAAGTTCTGTATCGCACCGTACCAAGCGAAAGTTTTTGTACTCATTTTCTCGACACTAGCCCAGGGCTATGAATAGAAGTAGTGAGGTAGCTGTAAGTTTCGCAAACCGATCGCTTTGTCAAGTACACTAAAGGAATCTCATAAAAGAGTATAATGGTCATGAATTCGTACAAAGGAGTTATGCATTTGAGGTGATATCCACAATGAGGGAGCGGTGGGGGAAGGGTCGGGTATTTACAAATAATACTTATCAAACACTGTTACAAGCAGACTGTTTTATGAATCAGGACTTCAAAATCAATAGGTCATGGATCTCCAGTATGTTTGCTTAGTTTGTTGTTTGTGTTTTGTGGATAGGCCTTGTGTTAGTGTTTTACGGCATGGTAAAGATAATAGTAAAGACAAAAAATTAATATATTTGGTGAAAGCCCATTATGATATGTTGACTAACCTCACGTTCCTTTGCGGATTGTTTGTGTTCGTTACCATGCTTGTCTACAGTTCCAGGTTAATCTCGAGGTAATCGACGGGGTTTTCCGTATATCTTTCTTTATTCATCTTTATTTATCTGATCTGTCAAAGTGAATAAGAAACACAATGTGGTATCCAATGACATTCTTTCTCCCGCACATTGAAGTCCCCACAAAATGATTATACATTGTAGTTCTTATGACAACCATTGCGCAGTGTGACGCGTTGAGGGATTACAGTATTATAAGAAGAGTGTTTTTTCCGCTGTCCCTCACAACCTCTCTATTTCTTTTTTCCTCTTCCTCTTTTTATTTCTTCTGTTACAATTCATTGTTGCTTTTTGTTCCATCTTTTCCTTGTTTTTTTAACACCTTCGTCTTCTTCTTCGTCGTCGCCGTTTTCTTTCTCTTTTGTCCCTCTCACGCACTCTCTCACTTTACTTCTCTGGTTCATATTTAGAGCATGATCTACTGCAAAGCGGCACCGTCTGACTAACCACGATGAGTGTTTGGCAGATCGCTTATGTTACCTTGGTATGCAGACCTGAATTGCGAAAATCCTAATGACGCGTGACAATTTTAATGACATGTGACTTTAGGTAGTCTTCTGCTGCTATCAACGCTCATCAGTTTAAACCCTGGGCGAACGTCGCTCCTGGATTTTCATGTCGTGGAGGGAAAAAAAAACCCGAGAAGAAGTTTAAACTGAGAATTTAAATGATTGACCTCAACAACACATGCAATAAATGCATCATTCCACGTCGCAAGCGGTCACGTCAATTACCCCGTAAAGACCAGGTAATGTGTTTACATGGGTTTGGAAGGTCGTTCAGTAATGCGGGACTAACTCGGTCACTTTGTTTTACGGCAAGTAGGTGATTTGAACCCATGGCCAGCTCGGATTTACTGCCTCAGTGTTGGACACAATAAGCCATGATTATTGCTAGACACGTTCTATTTCTCCTTTGATGGTTGGGGACGCCACATTACACGTATTTATATTTTTTTATCGATTTCAACAAGTAGATTTCTACCTCAACATCTTTTCGCGCGTTTTTCTTCAATTTGATTGTAATTCTCCTTTTTCATCATTTCATCTCTTAGGCCGTTGTTATTTTTGACAATAAATTCCACTTTTTCAATACCCACACTCAGCTTGTCGACCGGTTCGATGATATGGTCATGGGCTTACTGGGGCGTTCAAGATGTGTCTTTTGTCAGGGACAAGTTGCTATTATCTGCATTGATCATTGTTCAGGAAACTTACATTATGATATCGAATTGCCTGCAATGGTTACTGGTCACCCCCCCCCCCCCCGAACTGAAACAAAGAACTATAGCATTCAATATATCCCCTAAAATGGTATACGATCCTGCATTTGAGTGCACTTTAGTGTTACTGCTGGATAGTGGGTAAAATGTATGAGTTTCTGCATGTCTTTCAACGAAATTACGGTTACCGCAAAGTTCAAAGTTTAGATGAAATAAATAGAGTAAATTGAGAAGTCTTATTTTCTCTATTTTCACATCTCACAACAAGGTTACAAAACTCTCATTAATCATGAGACGAGAAATATCTTTAAAAAGTGTTATTATTGTTCTGCAATTCGAATACACGAGATTCTCAAGAATATGAAGCTTAATTCGATGTTGCAAATCCCATTTATCTCAGTGATTTTTGCTCGATTGTTTCCACCAAACATGCCAAAGTTTCCTTAAATCCTCTGGCTCAAACCTATGTTACCCCCCCCCCCCCCCCGACAATAAACTCATCTTTCTTTCTTTTTTTCTTGTCAATCAGACTATTCTCAAGCTATCTGCGTTATATTTTAGTAGGCGCACACTAATTTTTTGTAAAGGAGGTGTCGCATCCACAATCATGTTGTTCCTGGAGAGACCAAAAAAAAGTTGAAAAGGTGGTATAGTTTCATACTGTTTGTCAACTCGTTCTGATTTATGATGTCTGGTACACGAGGTAATAAGTGAAGACACGATGTCAATATTCTTTTTTTCCCCTGTGGTGCGTTGCATATCATCGATGTTGAAAATGTTGATGTTATACGTCTTTTACTAATTAGTCACTCACTCTGGAAAGCGACAACGCCCAGTACGAACTAATGTGACTGCATTGTGAGTGCGACGGAATGACCGTTATGCAACGACACTGATTGATAAGAACAATGACCAGTCTGCGAGACAATTGACGAAGACTCGGCAACTGCGACGACACAACTGGTAAACGTCTCCACGTATACGACTTGTTACGCACCGGCGTGCAGGCCATAAGGACGAGTTAAAAAAAAACACCCCAAAACAGAAAAGTTGATACAACGTGCACTCATGTACACATGAGAGACGAGAAAAAGCCATATAACAAAAGTATGCAGGGCTCGCGCTCCGTAATTGATAACCTGCGTGCTTTCCTGTCCAACTGTGTCAAGCAATGATTCGCGGAACACATCGGAATGATTAAGCCCTTGCCGTCTGTATAAAAGTTACCGGTATGTTAATCACACAAAAAGTTAGGTGTAATTCCATCCCTTCTTTCACCGAAGAGATGGTATATGGTTTTATTTAAAAGAAAAAAGTGGATGTGAAAATGGGAAAGTTATGATTATATCATCGAAATCAGACATGAAAAGAGAAAGTTAGGGGTTCTAACTTTCTAAGTTAATAAAGCACTGACATTGGTTTTACAACCACATTATTTAGATTAGATACGACGATAATTCTCTGGTCTGTAGTAAAACAAGTGTAAGCAAAATTCAAAATCACAATTTGATAACAGTCAGTGGTTATAGACAATGTCTCAATTTATGGAACACAATACCAATGCAAAACAAACAAGAAATTGCCATATTGCTTTTGTTCCCTCTTTATGCAAATTATGGAAATATTTTAAAAGAGGATTTATACCGATTTTTTTAACCGATACGTGAGAAAGAGAAATCATAGGTGTAAAAGATTGTTTAAACAATGTTTAGAATCCATTTCAGCCTTCCAAATATCTAATTTATATTTCCTCTTTAAGTCTTTCAAAGAAATCAAACTCCTGTGGTATAGGGCCTATCAGCCGGATTGACCATAATGCATCAGACCGATTGAAAAACATCCCATGCGACGTGTTGGCATTTTTTTTTTCGCTGCACTATTGCACGAATGGGCATATTTTGTGTGTTTTTTTTTTTCAATTCAATTCAAAGGTTTTATTTTCACTTCTTTCAACAGAATGTACAAAAAATATAGATTCGACATGCGTTTGAAGGAATGATACATAGATAGCAAAGAGTAACATTTGTCAATAGTCATTACAAAATTAGGCATTTTTCATACAGACATATTTATACATTCTGCGAAAAAAAGTGGAGGTACCCACTCAAAAGACTATGCTTGTACAACGTGGGCACCTCACACGAGAAAAAAAAAGTGAAAACTTAACTACAAGTGTGCGGGATGAAAAAAGAAGTGGAAAAGGGGAAAGGGAGGAAACAGAAATACAAGTAGAGAGACGAGACAACTAAAAACAAAAAGCCTAGATCAATCGATACATTCAAGATCAAACCAACAGAGACTATTAGCCATATTAGAAGTGTAGAGCGTTGAAAGCGACGAGAAAGTGATATATAAAATTGTATGGAATTGCTGATAGCAGAACATATTATCTGTTCTGTGAAGGCACGTGTAATAATATACAAGTTTGCAATAAGAAAAACAGGGGATACGATGCGGAATTCCGCGAAAGACGCGACCTAACATGCCTATGAAAAATCAATAACATCCTGGTGCTTTATATACAAAACTTACTTACTGAAAAAAATTAACAAACAAAATCAGTTTTTTTTTCTGTTACATTATAAGACTTAAGGAGGAATATCATATTTGGGCGTATTTCTTTATATGGCATCATTAAATCGATAGTCTCATCATGACACACAGGTTTCAGTTGCTTTTGAGGTTTTGTTGTGATGGGGGTTTTGGAAGGGGGAGGGGGGATGGGGTGGGGTAGTAAGAGGGAGAATGGACGGGGGTATTGAGTAGTGGGGGGGGTGGCGAGGGGGGTTGTTTTGTTTTGTTTTTTAACAAAAAACTTCAATCAATGGATATTGATATTTTAAGGTTGGATTGTATGAAAGCTGAAAAGAAATTATTTTTGGGGCAAGTGATTCAGTTAATAGAATTTATTATGTAATGAAAGAAAAAAATTGTTAAGAGATTGAGGAATTGATAATGTAAAACTAGAAAAGAAGAGATGTTTATATTGGATTGTGTATATTGATTGTGAAAAAAATGTACCAGAGTGTATCAAAACATGTTAAATCAATGTTAAGTTTTGATATCAGTTTTGCATCCATTGATGAAAAGGACTATAAAATTGGTCCGGAGATTTCTGTATCAATTTATTTGTATATTATGTTTCCATTGATGAAGAATAAAATATTCTTTAAAACAAAAAAAAAATGACATTGACAAAGAGAGAGATCGAAATGACTGATGGCAGGCGGACGAATCTACGAAGTAGGTCACCCAGCGACCAGGGAAAGTGTGTTTTTTTTTTCCTTCCTATGACGAGCTATCCAGTTTCGCACGATTTTCACCACATCGACCAGGCCTGTCATTATTAACTTTCTCTAGCTCTGTCCAACATATTCTCTCATGACTAAGGCCCAACATACAACATTCACACGCACACGCTCGTAGCTCCGCACGCATGCACACGTACAATGTACACTACTACACGCACGCACATGCTCCCATTATTGGATGACAAAGACTCAACTTGAAATGCGCAGATCTGCGCATGCCTGTCGAAATAGCAATGCAAGCAGGAGCGCGGAAAGGCGGACGTTTTTGAGTCCCACCTGTAAAAATAATATCATAGGCTCAGAGGAGGACCCTTAGGTTTAGTGACTGTGACCCAGGTGAGTGTTCGACTTCTGTTTGACATTAAAGGCACAAGCCCTCCTTGCCAGGACCTTTCCCAGATTTTCATCGATTCTTTCTGGAGTTGGTGTTTGGCAAAGTAGAAAACAGGCTCGAAGAGAATGAGAATGAAAAGTCTGTGCTAATTAAAGCTACCATACTCTGCCGCTGGAAAGCCTCTCGTGTCACGCGTTTCGTGTAGATGCTGACCCATTCACAACAGCGCCCCGGTGGATTTATTTATTTAAAAAAAGACTTCGGGAATTTCATAACCTCCTTCGGAAAGACTTTAGCAGTGGATCCAATAGCATAATGGTCTGATTCAAGCATGGTTTACTTAATAAGCGCATTACAAAATTCACGTATGCAGGTACAGGATCGAACTTGGGATCGAGAAGGTCTTTATAGTACGATTAGACTGGTAGGATTAAGACTTACGGTGGGGAAGCTACGCGATTCAGGCGGTACAGTAATAGGCATAATGGTGAGTGGGATAACAATGATTAACATATTCATTATGCGGAGCAAATATGGAATTCCATTTTGTCTGACGTTGGATCCTACGATATTACCAGGATCTATATCCTCACTTCTTCGGGCTCTAATCGCCATACCTGTTGAACAGAGGACGAAATGTTGTTCGTCACATGTTACTAGTATACTAAATCTCATTCTCTGTGAACTGATGAAACTCGCGTCACGTTCTACTGATACTGTTATCGTGCAAGTGATATTCATCCATATTATTGTTCCACTGAACAATTATTATTTCCCTTTTCTTCAAATTGGTTTGATTGATATACTCAGTCATACTTACTTCGAAGTAATAACGCCAGATGGAGGGTTTTCCACCTCCCTCGATGTGGTTATAGGTCATTGTTCTTCGGAACTTGGCGTTGCATGATTGCATTCCGGGAATAATTGGCACAATTACTACGAACACTGTTGTCGTTCTCATCAGAAATTCAATGATAAATCAAAATCAATCCCTATTAAACGATGATCATCGACAGGGACAATATTCATGGTAGTATAGGCTACACTGTTATCATTTCCGTTATCCTGATTATCACAATATGAAGATATACTAGGTACTTCGTTTGTAAAAGAAAAGTAAGAAGTCCATTCCTCCCCCCCCCCCCCCCCCCCCACCGTATTTGGCCCTATGTTATGATATCATCTGAGGAGTCTCCATCCACCAGTCGAACACATTAACCCGCCTTTAATTCTCCCAAAACACTCTTGGCAGACGACAAGAAGTCGGTTATGGGCCCTGGAAAGTCGCTATTTTTAAGGTCAATGTCGCGATGACCTTTGACCCGTAGCGACGAGGGTGGTAGGCTAAACGGGGACTCGGGGATAACCTTCGGGGGGTTCACTCCCTACCACTTCTCGACGTACAGGGAATACCGTAATGAGTAAATCATGTGTAAATATTCACGCAATTTTCATATTTGGTGCTCCGGCGTTGACAGTGGACATGATGATGGCGCGAGGGGATGGGAAAGAATGGGAGAGAGAGAGAGAGAGAAGGAGTAAGAGAGAAAAGGAGTAAGAAAGAGAGAGAGGGAGAGGCAAGGAAAAAAAGATAGGGAGGGAGAGAGAAAAACGGGGTCTCCGGTACCGTTTAACCCTACAAGCACCACCTCTTTCGTTTATCTGTCATGTGCAACTTTTCTGGCAACGGGTGATGCGCGAAGTTTCAATTTGGCTGATGACAGAGAAAGATGGTGATGAAAGAAATGGTGTCCCTTTTTTGTCCCTCAAACCTCTCATTTTTATACCTTCAAATGCCTCAGGCTAACACAGATGATATTGCTATGATAATTATAATGAATGATTCTACAAGCCCCGTAACTGTTCTTTTATATGAGTGTATTGTCGCAGTTCATCAAAAACAGTGATTGAGATGAGTACGACTGCAACGTTACGCTTCCGGTAAGAATCCAGTGAACAAAAAACAAACTCTGATTTTATCAATAGTCGTATCGCTATATAGACAGAATGATATTGGTTATCTGATCGATATGTGTGTGTGTTTGTGTGTTGTGTGCGTGTGTGTGTTTGTATGTATGTGTTTGTCTGCCTATCTGATTGTTTATTCTCATTCGTGAAGAAAATTGCAACCTTGTTTTTGTTGTTCGAAGGTCTAGCGCATTATCATGAGGACATTGCGTTTTAATGATGTCTTCGTTGCTACGTCATTTACTTGACATGCCAGGGTTCATAACAGAACGCTTTATAACTATTGAGATAATCCCCGAACATAAACAAAATCGAGTTGAGTTACCTCGTTATGATACATGATTGGTCTTTTATGAACACAGCCTGTTGGTGATACCCATTATTGATTTTGGGCATTGATTGGGCATTCAAAGGCAATATGTAGATTAGAAATAAACAAAACAAACAAACAAACAAACAAGGCAATATGCCACATAATAACCAAAGCATTATGCAAATTAGAGCCTTTGAAATTCGATCACAAGATACATTATAGTTTATACATCTATATCACAATTCGATATTTGAGCAAATATGATAATTCTTATATCCCAGCAATATCCACTGAGCCTGCAGTTTTCTCAGCTAAAATAAATAAATGAATAAATAAATAAATAAACAAATAATTAAGTAGACAAATAAATAGATAAATAAATACATAAATAAGAAAGATACCTGCGTCTCCATCAGACTAATAAGGAGTCCCGTCATTTTTCATAAGGAAAACGTGTTTCGTGCTCCTACCAGGTTCTTTAATGGAGGATTATATTCTACACGTATAAGTCAATGGAACAAAACTCTTTAAGATGCCTTCTCAGTGGTCGGAAGTTGGTTCCTTCTCAAAGGGTTAGCCGGCTTGAATGGAGGTTCACGTGTATCAGGGGACCTGTCAGTGTGGTTATATGATCATTACTTTTATTTCTTTTTTTTGGGGGGGGGGAAGGGTCGACATGAGATGCACTGTGGTTTGATCTTCGGCACTTTTCTTCTGTCAATCCACTAAGCGTTTTTGCAAGATTGCATTCATCGGCAATCTCCGGTAAATTGGTAAGCTGAGAAAACTGTAGAGTTACTTGATATGGCCGGGATATAAGAATTATCATATCTGCTTTAAAAAAAATGAAGTGAATTTGCGAGGAGTCTTCTCCGCTTTGATTCGTGATAGACCACCGAAAAAAAAGAACCACTCAAATGTCAGTATGATTGGCTTTTTTTTTTTTTTTTTTTACCGACATCAGTGAGTAATCAACATGACAAAGAAAGAGTACAGGCTTTGTTTTATTGTTTGTTTTTTTCTGCTATGAATAGTCTTATGTGCATCCTTGCCACTCATGGAATTATCTACGATGCATTTCATAGCAGGACAGGAGGTTTTCCTATACACAATGCGTTTTCCTCAGAAACTTGTATAAAATGAGGAGTCAGTATCGTCCTAAGCTAACATCAAGTACGTGGTAGGCCTATTCAGAGTGGGTGTGTGTGGATATGGGCGCGTTTCATCAATTATTCAACAATTAATACATTCATCCATACATTATGTAGGACAAGTTTTTTGTGTTGAGTTACACTGAATTATTTCGTGCATTTTTACAAAGTGATACAACCTAGAGGAGGAGATTGGACAAGATTGACCGCATACGCAACACTATACTGTCACAATAATAATGCCAACATCACCAATGAGCTTTTAGGAGAAAACGACAAGATCTATCTATATTCCATGAGTGATGGGTGCCATGTGTGCGAGCTCTCGAAACTTCTCACCACGTCGGTTATTAATGCGTACTCGAATTAGCATACATGTTGGTATATGCATATTCATAACTGGTCAATTGCATTATTTCAGTGCCTGCGGGAAGCTATATGGGTAATATTATATATGCAACTCTGCTATAGGAGAAGAGATGGAATAATTGTTTTGGTTGAGATGGGAATTCAGTTTTTAACTTTTTTTGCGAGATAATTAGAAACCATTTACATGAAGTATTAAAGAGCACACAATCAAAAAAAGAGGTCCGAATAGAAGGTGGGTCCCATCTTTTATTAGAACCATTTTGTTTTACTTTGGTTTGTTTGTTGTTGTTTTTTTTTGGTTGAAATTTCAGCCATTTCAAAACTTAGAATTATATGGTTTTTAACATTTCATGTATCATGGTTTCTAATTATCTCGCACAAAAGTTTACACCTGAATTCCCATCTCAACCAAAACTGTTCCATCCTTTTACGACGTTGTCTTTGTTTTTGGAAGTGTTGAGGTCCTCATAAATACTGAAGAAAAGTATAACGTACCCATCTATCAACCCTGGAAATTTCGCCCCTGACAGTCAAAATATTGTTGAGGAAAACAACAACAACAACAACAACAACATATTTCATCTACTCATTTTCATTTATTTATCTATTGATATAATTTTCTCCCTTTTTTGTGAACGAAAATAAGATCAGTATTGTAGCACGACACGAGTTAATATACGCATTCAAAGATCACTCCAACAAAGTCAAGGCCGGACCGTATTTTGAAGGGAGTATGTTCGCCTGAGTCGGCAGATCTAACGGATGACCTCATATGTTGTATCACTTTGATAATATTCTCTGTGTGTTGAAGTCGTTAGCGATACGATCTCTCCCATCTTGAAGGAACATGTGGCTGCTATGAAGTGGGACAAGCAGAACGGGAAGGCGCCAAAATCTTATCTTCATGTCCATTCTCCAGGGACGGACAAGTGTGTGCGCGCGTGTGTGTGTGTGTGTGTGTGTGTGTGTGTGTGTGCGTGCGCAAGCGCGTGTGTGTATTGGTGTGTGATGATGTGTATGTCTGTGATATCTGTTAATGTATGAAATATAGGATGCAGCAGAGGGGGGGGGGGGAGGACGCTATGGATGTTGAGAATGGCGGTGATCGCCCATTCATGACACCCGGAGCTCGCGGACTTCGACCCTCATCAGAAGCGACAGATCTTGGGCACGAATACCACACACCCATGCCTCATTTTTCTCGACTTGGGTTGAAAGAAACACAACCCGGTCACATGATGTAATAACGGTTTCAGTCAACGCAGGATCATTCACCGTTCAATATCTGGGCCAAATAACTCAGCTCAGCCCTATGTAATAGTCTGTGTTACATTCTTGCGACAACAACGCGCGGCTGTCTATTATTATATCGCACTTTTAGCTTTAAAAATATTGTTAAAATCAAACGGAAATTAATCGTAACGGGTTTGACAGCTCGAAGAGGAACCTCCACCTTGGGTTAAAAGTGAAACAAGACCATTACTGAATGTTCGAGATTAACGTTAACAAAAAACATCTTAAAGTAGAACAGCGATATCTTTCACAACTAATTATCAGATCACAGAAGGCAGAAATTACTATTTCCTTGCAATGAGTTCCATTTTTTATTCTATCCATTTCATTGTATCTACTGTACTTCAAGCATTTTCAGAATAACGTTGTCATAATTTGGAATGATCTTTGAAAGTAAAACTAATGTGATAAATAAGACAAATTATGTAGTAATTAAACATAGTTTGATTTGAATTGGATATTATGAAAAGATGGAAAAAAAAACTTCATCGGACATAGGTTTCGAAAGTTATCCAAACAGTTGTTTTTTGTGTGTTGTTTTTTTTAGCGCGGAATGCATGCAAATTACCGGAAAAGGCTGTTCGTTACATGATATCATAGGTTTGGTAGATGGATTTAGCAAGTGCAATCTCTTTCCTCTAAGGCAAAGTTCCCACTTAGCCGAGTTGGAGTCTCGAGTTGTGCCGAGCTGCGCGAGCTTCAACTCGCGGGAACTCCCTTGAACTCGCGTGAAATTTGTCAATTTTAATGAGCTGCGCATGAGTGATCTACGAGGCAACATCGAGTTCACTAAGATAGCTGTACGAGTGATCCAAGCGTGATACGAGTCATACCGATCTCGGTGTGAGTTGTGATGACCTGTGTACGACTTAAACCGAGCTTTCATCGAGTTATAACGAGCTTGTTACGAGCCCGTTACGAGCCCGTTATGAGTTCACGCAATCCCTACTGTTCGGTTTGGCCTCCAGTGGGGCCTTTCCTCCCATTTTCTTCTATTGGGACATGGGGCTGTTTCATAAAACTTGTCATCATTGACAAGTTGTCATAGATGTGACAAGCTACTGAAATCCTTGCAGCTGATTGGCTGAGAGCAAATTTGTCATAGAAATGTGGCAGTTGTCACTGATGACAGGTTTTATGAAACGGGCCCCTGGACCCCATTTCATAAAAAAGTTTATACGATAGTAAGTCTTGCTGGAATGACAATCGTCATGGACACGAGAGGAATCCAGTTTCCTGATTGGCTGTTGCCATTCCAGCAAGAGTTGCCATATCCTAACATCTTCTACTCTCTAAAACTGATCGAGTGAAAATATTCACTCTTGAAGGAGTGAATACAAAAAAGAGTGAATTTAGAGTGAAATTGGAGTGAATTTTGAGTGAAAATATTCATTTTCACTCGTTTTGGAGTGACCTCAGGGATCACTCGAAGTGATTTTGGAGTGATCCCTGAGGTCACTCTATGAAAATGAACATTTTCACTCAAAATTCACTCCAATTTCACTCTAAATTTACTCTTTTTTGTATTCACTCCTCGAGAGTGAATATTTTCACTCGTTTTTTTTTAATTTTTTTTTAAATTTTTATAGAGAGTATGAAATGGGGCTCTAGTCCTTTGGGTCTAATTGTTCAGAGGCTTGGTCTTTTGACTGCCTCTGTAGCTCATCACGGATGATCTCTTCTGTTTCTACTGTCTCTTCCTGCTTTATACCTCTTCTTCTACCATTGCTTGATTGATCTCCGTTTCCTTCTCCGGTTTTTTCTTGGATTTCTTGAGTCGAGGCATGTTTTCATGTCTTAATTTTTACGTAGTTCTAGAAATGTAATGGCAATGGCCTATTTGTACACGTGCACGTGCGTGTAGGGTTGAATGAATGTCTCTTGTCATGAAAACGCTGGGAAAATGTGAATAATTCCATGTTAATGGATCAGTGCAATGTACTCTCAATAAGCTAATACAATACTCGTTGTAAGTCGCTGAGCTAGATCTAAACTCGCGCTTATAGCTCGAGGGCAACACCTTACTCCCCCTTCCACATACTGGTAGTAGGGTCGTAGTGCTCGTATCGCACTCTTCAAAACTCGAGCAGAACTCGCGTATATACCTGAAGGTGGCGAGTTACGAAGAGTTCATCGCGAGCTTCGTCCCAGTATTGAGAGTTTGTTACGAGTAGTACGAGTATATTACGAGTTTAAAAGAGTTCAGCACGAGTTACTTCGAGTTAGGGAAAATTTTGAACATGTTCAAAAATTTTTGAACCACTCGCGAGTTCACGGGGAGTTGTGCAGATTCACTGCGAGTTACGCGAGTTGTCGCGAGTCATCCCGAGTTACATGAAGAGCTTTACGCGAGTTATCGCGAGTGCCCCTGTGAGGCAACTCGCCACAACTCGCCAAAGCTCGGCACTGTAAAGCAGGGTTCCCACTTAGCCGAGTTACAGTGCCGAGCTTTGGCGAGTTGTGGCGAGTTGCCTCAAAGGGGCACTTGCGATAAAAATTAAGACAAAAACATGCCTCTGCTCAAGAAATCCAAGAAAGAACCGGAGAAGGAAACGGAGATCAATCAAGCAGTGGTAGAAGAAGAGGTAGAAGAGCAGAAAGAGACAGTAGAAATAGAAGAAATCATCCGTGATGAGCTACAGAGGCAGTCAGAAGACCAAGCCTCTGAACAATTAGACCCAACGGACCAGAGCCTCATGAGATGTTAGGATATAGCAACTTTTGCTGGAATGGCAACTTCCAATAACAACAGCCAATCAGGAAACTGGTTTCTTCTCGTTTCCTTGACGATTGTCATTTCAGCAAGACTTACTATCGTATAAACTTATAAGGTCCCAATAGAAGAGAATGGGAGTAAAGACCCCACTGGAGGCCAAACCGAACAGTAGGGATTGCGTGAACTCATAACGGGCTCGTAACGGGCTCATAACAAGCTCGTTATAACTCGATGAAAGCTCGGTTTAAGTCGTACACAGGTCATCACAACTCACATCGAGATCGGTATGACTCGTATCACCCTCGGATCACTCGTACAGCTATCGTAGTGAACTCGATGTTGCCTCGTAGATCACTCATGCGCAGGTCATTAAAATTGACAAATTTCACGCGAGTTCAAGCGAGTTCTCGCGAGTTCAAGCTTGCGCAGCTCGGCACAACTCGAGACTCCAACTCGGCAAACTGGGAACCTTGCTTTAAAGTTATTGTGTCTAGGTACACCTAGTAACAAGACGACAATGATTTGACGCGAAGAATGCACCTTATTCTTAGTTAATTCATGTCAGAATTGAAATGTTAAAAAAAGTTTTATTCTGTCCTGTTTGTAACATCTTAGTAATGCCAATATCAATATCGTGCGAAAGTCCTCTGAACGGGTGACAAGTTTGACGCAGAATAAAGCGGCCGCAAGGTGGCTATATAAATATACAGATGAGCATGGCGCCGCGCGCTGGTAGTGGAGTGCGACACTTGTACTATGTGACCTCGCATCACAAAACCAACAAAAAGTCGCCAGACACCAAGATTTTTAGTTAAGAGCAGATTCTGAAAGAGCAGACTAAAAGCTTTAAAATGATGTACAACTCAATTCAATGGACTCTCCTAACCTAGCTTGCTTCTGACCTATCCAAATGTTGGAAAGAAAGCACGCAAACATTGCGCATTACTTTGTGTTGGTTTTGTGATGCATAATCACCTATATAATATGGCTATTTTCTTTTGAAGATCTCGCACTGAATACTTTGTTTGTTGAGAGGGGTCCATAAAAATACAGACCTCCTATGTAGTAATCACTTACTATTGACATTCCAATATTCGAACGAGCTGGTTCCTGCTATATGCACCAGGCAGGTGGGTAAAGATTCAAAAATTTGAGTGGCATGATAAGTAACAACTGCGAAACAGAAAATTATGCACGATATTTATGGATGATCTACAAGGACAAAAGTGGCCCAAATCCTGGAAAAATATTAAGAAGGCAGATATATATATATAAGCATGTCGTGCTTTATGTCAGTTGAACGTGTCTTTCCCTCTCTCTCTCTTTCTCTCTCTTTCTTGTAGTTTTGTAACTTTTTTGGCACTCTCAGTAAGTTCTCATGACTGAAATTATTTTTACAGACAACAGATGCTTGAAAGATGTTGTTACCTGACCCTTCTACATTGCAGAAACATAATATTCTTTTTCTTCTTCTTTTTTCAAGCTAAATAGTAACTCTGTCACTCGGAATGTATAGACTCTCCTTAAGATCAAAGTTCCTTGTTAAACACCACACTCAAATTATGTGTCAGCAGTCATAATAATCCTCTCCGTCTCCCTCCATTTGTCATAGATAAAAAAATCCCTATTTTTTTTTTTTAAATTCTATTTTTTATTTTTAAGGCGCGGTGAGACTGGCAATTAAAGAACGAAAGTTTGATATCGAGAAGACTTCGTGATCTTAAACATGTTAAAACTTCTCGATTTTTTGCTTGTCTGACCACGCTCTATGATATTTTGCCAAATCTTTTCTTGTCACTGTTTAAACATCCCCTGCCATCATCTCACAGGTTCAATCATTCAGAACAAAGCCTAACATACTTTCCGAAAAAAAATGTAACTTTGCATACATTTACTATACTTTACTGCAAGATTAGAGTTGGTAACGACAAACCAAACAATTCTATCCCTTGACTAAAAAATATATAAAAAAAAACACTGACAAAAATGAAAGCCAGAAACATCGAGCTCAGTGTCCTCACATTCTCACGTCGCACCCGAGGTGACGAATATGACTCCACACCTTGACGCGCGTGATTAAGAAATTGTTGCTGATCATTGTTTTCTTTACGTTGCGATTCAACCGTCGTTTCCAGGCAGGCTCGAAGATTGCGGGTAAACATTTGGCGGCAATTGCTCGACACAACTTTTTTTTTAACTTTCCCCCTGCTAGCGATCATGAGATCCGTACTCAAAGTAGTGATGCATAACTTCCGCCCTGTCACTTTATCAAAGTTTACCGAGAAGCTCGCGATGCAACTGACTAGGCAAAAGTGCACCAGAAGTGCAGCAGTGCAGCAGAGAATGTTTAAAGTGGCACTTGCTTCTCGCTTTTTGTTCTCTCTTTTTGCTCTGCTCTCCCAAAAATTTTAATTGCTATTCTCAATTTCAGGGGAAGAGATGACTTTATTTGTAGCTTTGACTCACAATTGATAATTGTTCCGTTATCTGCCATGATTGCAAGATGTATCTTCTGCGCATTATCACTTTATTTTCACTGTACAAGAAAGACATGTTTATCATCTGCTACAAACTCGCAAGCAACTTAAAAAAAAGCTTTATAAGATTAAGAATCTAAACATTTTCTAATCGCTCGATGTGTGCTATGAAGCTTGCTGATCCTTATATCTAATTCATGCAATTCAATTGATATTGTGTTCATATTTCAAAAGAAAATAACCGCCCAAAATAAACGAATATGATTACTGGAATATATATACATGTATTTGTAAATACGATGATTTGAATACCGTAATAAGCATTTGTAAATGCGATGGTCTGAATACTATAATATATGCATTTGCCAATGAAATTAGGTGATAGTTCACAATTATTGCTTGCATGCATAACATGCCAACAATAGAAATCGCTATTCTGTTTTCTGGTTTGCTCTGAAGATTAATGAGTTTCTGTCATTTGTGCGAATGTCACGGGAGACCTTCAAGCTTACCTTGAATCCATATTTGATGAGGATTTTAACCTCATTTCTGCCTTTCAACCTGTTTGTAGCCCTTGGTAAAATGTTCCATGTAAATTAGAAATCATTCTATTCCATCTTGGTACGTCTTTATTGTCAATCGGCAACCGCCTCCTTATTGACAATTCTTATTCCCGTTCGGAAAGTCATGTCCGTAATGCAATCTGGAAGTTTTTTAACTAAACTTAGTAAGAGTAAATAAGTGCGCCATCAATTGAAAACAGCGATGAACGAACATAAACTTACAAACGAAAACGGAGAGCAATATCAAAATGTAAACGTTTAGGTATGTAGAAGACAAGTTTTCAATTTACTGATAAAACATTCGTGTCACACGTGTGAATTTCCTTAGTGATACTTGCGACCCGGGCACATATCCGACATAATTATTATAGCAAAATGACCTACAAAACGTTACAACAACGGATGCAAAATGAATGGTATTGCCGTACGTTTTTGAACTTATTCTTTATGAGAAGGGGGGGGGGGGGGGAACGATTTTCATTTTCGTTTCCCAATGTCGATAATTATCAGAAAGTTAAAAAACTTTTCTTCTCAACAAACAGTTGACAAAAATGAAACCAGTATACGTGTGCTTGTCCGGAGATAGCCTAAAATGGGATGATATAAAATTGTGGCGTGAATAAGTCTTTTTCCATAGAGCCAGGAGCACTGAATTGATCGCGTTCCTAGCTGTACAGCCCCATCATGAGTAATGTACTGATCAAGCCCTTTTTGTGTGAAATTCAAGGACAATCGAGAGAGCAACAAGCGCCGTTATTTTTAGTATCGATCAAGATCCATCCGATGACCTTCCTATCCCTCCCCACCCCTCCCCCACATCCCAGCCAGCAGTCACGGATATTAACAAATTTATCAGTACCAAAGAGAGGGCACTGAGGTTGAGGTTGTCTAGTAATGTTTTATCTATTTGCATTGATTGATAGACATTGATTACATTGATTTACAATTTGATCATTAATCAATTAATTGATTTATCATTTCATTAGTCAATTTATTTATTCGCTTAAGAGTTAGGCAATCTGTTCATTCACTTTGATCTATTCATCTATTCATTGGGCATTCACCTTAAAAAAAAATCAGCCCATTGTCTTCATTATTCCGCACGGTAGATCCCATGTACCAGCTTACATAATGTCATCTTAGGTGGATTTTCCAAAAATCGTAGGTAAGGTTAAACGCGAGCATTGGATTCGATTCTTACATGCGCGCCCAACCCATGGTAAAGTGTTGTCAAGCACTTATCAAATTTCGCAATGTGCGGAGCGGAGTTTTGGGTCCGTGGTAGTGATTTCGATGATCGAACACACGATTCCTTTAAGGTGGAAAAGGGTGGTGTGCATCGTTAGCAGTGACTCAAAAACGTTAATGCAGGTTGCGGAAGAATATATAACCGCAGCGAAGCTGCTGGAATCCATCTTTACATTGGGGTAAAAAGAGCTGGAAAGAATAACAACATGGCAGAGAAAGAAAATGCTACAACTTTGAGCAACGCTGGGCAGGTTTCTTGACCTTTGCCAAGTAAGGATGACTCAAATGTGCCTCGTTTCACATGTCATTACTGTTTCTGTTTTTAAACGTGTTGCGTCAAACTTCACATGCTCTCCGACTCTTCCAGTTTCTTTTTTTCCCCCTCACCTTCATCTCGCTCTTCTTCTTTTTTTTTTTCTCCACTGTTGCGTGTCAATGACACGGAAGGGACGCAAGGAGGTAAGGGATTAGGGGCGGGCACGTCACTGGAACAGGTGCCGCGTCTGTGCAGTCAGCTATCAGTTCGACTTGATGCCCTGGGCCGGGCTCTTTTGTCGCATTGATTAAGTCTATGATGCCTAACAACTTGCGGAGCGACATCTTTCGGGACAAGCGGGAACAACTGACGGCCCTCGCTTGACACGTCAGTTTATCAGTCAGTCAAGGGGAGGGTCAACCGTGGGCATCCCATGCAGCGCCGCGCAATGCGTCAAGTAAGAGCTTGATTCGATGTGATTTCGGAGGCGGGGTGGAGAGCGCAAAAGACACACGTATGGCTTTGCTGGTAAAACCTCTCGAAAAAGACGACCCTTTACGGCAAAACGCCTTTATTGATTGAGACAGATTGACCCTTCTTTCGGAGAAACGGCCTCCTACTCACTTTTGGAGTGGGATAGCGCTCTTTTTGTCATTCCAGGCTCGTCAGTTTGAAGGGCTGTGTAAGAAACGAGAGGTGATGATAGCAGTGACGTAGTTATTATAACTTAAACAAAAATCGTGTTTTAAAACATCACATGTTTATTTGTGCACACTCATGCTTTGTTTGGTTGGCTTTGAACATGAGATCGACTATCAAATTACCATGATGCAATTTGCCATTGCGCGGTTTGTTAAATTCCGTTCAAACAGCAATCATTATTGATACAGGCCTATGGCCGCTATAGACAGGTTCAAGTCTACCGCGGGAGATAGTTGACCGGTATACAGAGGATCTTTACAGATGAATTTTAGTGGCTACGCATGGCAGGTGGCCGCTACAGACATGTGCCCACTAAGACAGGTTTGACAGTATTTATGTCTCGCTGACGTCGCATTCTCTTGCATGGTGGAACTAACGAGATTGTTGTAACATATTATTAGAGTTTCTTTGTTTTCGTCTTCTCAAGACTTTCATTCAACTGCAAAACGATACGATTTCGATCGGCTAACCAATGCTCACCCTCAACTGCAATCACAGTTGAACTTGAGGAAATAGAGACGTCTTCGAATCCTTTGAATTGGTCGAGTGATATTGTAAACATTACGAAACAAGAACTCCAATCAATATCAATGTCTCTGTTTCATTATTAGTCACCAGTAATGACTGACGTAAATGGTTAAACGAATATTTCTGGCAATATCCCGAGAACACAAGAAAAAAAAAACAAACCCAAATGAATAAACATGAAAATCCATTCGGACCCTAGGCGGTAATATCTCCCATCGAAATTTTTTTTTTTCTAAAATTTAAAATTGTTTTCTCTCTAGATGTTTCTGAACAAGATTTGCTGTACAACTTTAGATACTGTTGATGGCACAAAGTTAAACGTGTAGGTTCCATGACATTTGATCCTGCGACAATTGCTCCCATGAAATATCTGCACTATAAGGCCAACATAGTGTATTCTATACCCACAAATATAACCCAAACCCTAATCGTCATCCTCATATCAAACTAAACCTAAAACCCTATCACAACCCTAAACTTAACCATAATTCCGTGGAGAAAACAGTCGCAGGAGCAAATGTCATGTCACCAACCATGTAACACCTCAAAGCACTTGGTATCAATAAAGGACAACATTTGAGGAAATACTAGCAAACAGATGAAAAGTTTTAGAATAAGGGTCGTTCAATCTGGTCAGTCAGAGGGAAGATCCACAGGTTTCCATGATAGAATATGACCTCATGATATCAAGTCGGATGTGGGATTGCAGCTGACTTCTAAGAACTTTGTCTGACTTGCCATATATTTGGCTTATCGTGAAATCACGTGTGAAGCAATGATAAGTCAATCCGCTGGACTCGGAAACCATTGTTGGCTGCAATGACTCTCGGGGAAGGAAACTGGTGAAGTGATGCAAGCTGACGTAGGTAATGTATTGATGACGTCACTCTCTTGATCGGTCAGTAGATGGCATACAACATGCAATGTTAATATCTTCCGAAGACAGCTAAAGCATTTTACAGAAACGATTGAAAACGATTGAAAAGTAAGAAAGTCTAAATCAGGTTGGCAACATACAGGGCAATGAAAAGGACTAAGGAAACACTCCTACATATTATATTTATATAACCTCATAGTCGGCTTGATTTCATTTGACATTGTATGATTACTTTAAACTACAATGCCATCCCATATTTAAGTTAAATTGAATGTGAAGACCAAAATGCAAACATGCACAAGTTTCCGAAAGTTCCATCACAAAATGGAAAAAGGGAGATATAAAACTCTAGATTTGTACGTGTTTATCACGGAAGACATTTGAAGATAACGTTGGCTGCAAACGGCATATAGTATATAGAAATCATAATCGTGAGATAATGATGTCATTGCAACACTCTGCCATAGGTTTGTTGCCCAAAGAATGAACGATAACTTTAATAGTATAGCTATAATCCGTTTCTCTCAAATGTCAGCGGTGCAAGGTTATTACAAGATGATAATGATTTGAGGCAAATGAAAAAAAAATCACAAATACAAATATATCTGTATTTTATGAAATATAAAAAAACGGCACACACTCGTAGTGATACTTGTATATGCTCACTGGAAACTTCTGAAGTGATGACTTTATTATATTACCTTATTTCCATAATCTATCGGACCCGACAATGCATAACATTATACTATCTTGTAAAAGCTTGTAAAAATTTAAAATTAAAGTTCAATTTTTCTTTGTTATGTTTGATTTGACGAACTTCTAAATCGTTTCCGTTTATTCTTCTCTCTAATCATTTCAGCCAGCGTCTGTTAACACTTTCTAGACCTCAACAAAAATCCCTGCAAGGGTACCCATATGATTTCTAATCAAAATTCACCTCTCCCTTTCGGTAATCCATACAACGAAGATAGCGGGCATAATGTTGCATAAATCCAGGTAGTTCCAGTATAGGCCATCATTCATTAATCTTCTTTTTCCCGCCATCTGTCAGCTCACTGTTGATTAACTTCCGGTACGCCCCGCGCCTATACATGAAAATATGAATAGCCCTAAAAAATTGCTAAATCATATTTCCAAGAGCGTATCAATCATCGTCGTAACGCGCACTGACCAGCGGCGACAGATAGGCCACGTGTTCATTACGTAACAATGCCCCTCACTGTCCTTGTTTACACCTCGGTGACGCCCGTAAAATAATCGAATTACATTAATTGATGTGGACAACATGGATGGCGAGTACATTGAGCGGAAAGGGGCTGCACGAGATGATCTCTTTGATACGCGCCAGGGCTGACCGTGCAAGGTGGGCCAGTGTCACCTCCACAATTGGCGCAAACCCATGCAGAAACCACATGAGTACCCCGTAGGTGAAAATGCAGCGAAGAAGCCGTTCGCTAGAACTTTGTTGAATGCTATAGTCGCTGAATGAATTGAATGGTAGCAACTATGTAAATAAAGAAAATGATTTTTCTCTTTAAAATGTTGCATACAGGGATAACTTGCCCGTCTTTCTTTTTGTTATTTTGAGGGTTGTAGCTTTGAACACGTTAGTGTGGAAAAGTGGCTGGTGTCCTTTAATGTTCGTGCGTGCGCGTGCATGCGCTGGAAGTCCGTACTGAGCACATCAATCTGGCAATGACAGGGTCCACGTCATGGGCAAACCGTTCGTTAACCTAACATTTTTGCGTTTTTATTATTCAAGGAAACTGTTAGATTTTCTGTGCTCTGTATGCGCATAGTCATGAGACAGAAGGGCGGGGATGGTTCAATTAAAAGAGAGAATTCATTATTTCAATTATATTGTACAATGTTGTATAATCTATACCAAACCGTCGACCAATTTTATTCAAATCAACATGACAGTTGTAGTCGAGACTCGTAAATGACTTATTTTCAGCAGAATGATAGTGCTTTATTCTCCGCGCCCATAAAGACATTGTTGTTTCCTGCCGCGATATAACTTATAATAAGGAGTTCGTGTAAAGACCGCAGAGTCCGCCTCCGCGTCTCCAGATGTCCGACCGGTAGAAGGTACCCCCGATCGCCGCGGGTAGCTGCCCTCCGACTCACCGCTAGAGCCACTTGGACTTCTAAAAATGACTGCAACTGGGTAAATATAGTTCTTAATGAGCTCTGAGGGGCATGGTATTGTTACAACAGTTTGACATGAAACACCGTGCGACACTGACCATACATAGCAAAATGCATCATGAGTGAACACAAATCAGAGTGTTGCTATTGTATCTTTCTTACTTTATGGCCGCGTCGCCAGTTCAAATCCAGTTTCCCGTTTGGGTCAAATTAGAATGTGACAAATCGCTGTGATATGCCTGCTATTTGCTTGAGTTTTTTTTTTTCCTGGAATGAGGGTGGTAGATGTATACGTCATGTTGATTATACTAGTAACACTTATAGTTTACTACACATTTTAAGAAAAAGTTGAAAAGCAAAACAAATAGGGCACCAACTGCGTGAGCGGTGTATAGATGATTATGATACAGTCGGTTGTCAAAGACTGTAATAACTAAAGTTTTGTCGCAATGTGCGACATTGAAAGAGACTCGATTCTTAAAAGACAGATTTCGACAAAAGAACTCCTCTCTGCGCAGTGCTTCTGTTAATTGATAAACTTGAGATGTTTATGTTGCTTGCACTGCACTTTTCTTTCTGTATGTCCAAGAGGAAATTTAAACCTGTCTCCTTTGATTTCAAAAACCTCATGTATACGCAATGGCTTTGAGCTGGAAGAATTTTACTATCTTGTCGTATACTTGCCTTTATTAACCTTAAAATCGTTCTGCCCTAAAATATGCGTTATTCTGTTTAAAACTGATTTTCAGCGTGTTAGTGCTACCAGAAATAGATTTCATCATTAGTCTGTAAGTTTATATTATATTTAAAAAAACGCGATTAAAGATTCTGATTTTTGTTTGGTTATCATTAATAAGATTATGATTATCATGCTTATGAAGATGGAAATGAGGATGATGCTTATCATTGAAATATGTGGTATCGTAAAAAGAAAAAACAATAAAGAGGCACATTGCCTCATTTACATGATAGCTAAGATACGTTCTTTAACGTTATTATGGTTAAGGGGATTCATGAAATTTTCTTTCATGTTTATTTTTGTTTTAAGGTTACGATTCAGCCTGTGCGTAAGACTGCAGATTGTTGTTGTTTTTTCTTCCTTCAAGGCTTTATTTCGCATTTGGGTTCCAACTGCATTATCTTCATACAGACACATCCATGACTAGCTCGGCAGGACATAGCGGAAATGATTCAGTCGAACTTGCTTTACTTTCTTTGCAGTTCACTCGACCTTTCGAAGCCACCATAGATCTCACCACCAGTCAGAACGCGCATGTTCGCGGAGAAAAATTTAAAGGGAACTCAAACCCTAAGAGCAATGTGGATTGAGTGAAAGCAGTAACATTAGTAGAACACATCAGTGAAAGTTTGAGGAAAATCGGGCAATCGATGCAAAAGTTATGAATTTTTAAAGTTTTGGTGTTGGAACTGCTGGGTTAGGAGACTATTAGTAGTAGAGGTTATGACGTATGAGTGGACTACAACATAAAGAAAATATTAAGGGAATTCAATAAAAATTCATTTTTCATGAAAATTACACATTCCATCAACTTGATACCAACATATGTTACGGGTAGCAATTATTCCCCCTGCTTTCTGAGAGCGGTTAGTTAAGTACTCTTTCATTTTGCTAGAAAAGTGATTTTTTTTGTAGAATTCCTTTTATATTTTCTTTATATTGTAGTCCACTCATACGTCATAACCTCTATAGTAGTCTCCTCATCCAGCGGTTCCAACACCAAAACTTTAAAAATTCATAACTTTTGCATCGATTGTCCGATTTTCCTCAAACTTTCACTGATGTGTTCTACTAATGTTAATGCTTTTATTCAATCCACATTGCTCTCTGGGTTTATGTTCCCTTTAATGAGAAAGCATAGTACCACCTTTCTGGCTAAACTCATCGCGCATTGCTTTTGAGCGGGATTCCGCGGTTCTAATCATGACCAGGACTCCGTGCACCATTGACGAATCT
Source organism: Diadema antillarum (assembly GCF_040938485.1). Classification (NCBI taxonomy): domain Eukaryota; kingdom Metazoa; phylum Echinodermata; class Echinoidea; order Diadematoida; family Diadematidae; genus Diadema; species Diadema antillarum. Next base: position 2,124,496 of record NW_027270942.1, on the reverse strand, counting down.
GCTGTTAAAAAGTGCAATGACACTTGCCATAGATTGGAAATGATGCAGAATCTTGGAGATACGTTAAAGAGCTCACAGAGTTACGTTTACGAAACTTCATTAGAGGCATGGTTATCTGACTCCTATATATATTTTCCATGGTTCATTCTCCTAATTCTTGCGCACCTAACTCATTGAATGTATTATATCTCTGTTTGTCCTCTATATCTGTGTATGCAGGGATCGTGTAATTAATATATCCACCGATCGGCACTGAAATTGATGACACTGTGCGATAAGTGCCAAAATTAAACAGCCTGTACATCAGATCCCAGGAATGAGGGCCAATATCATGACTTATGGCCCGGTCAGTGATAGCAATTATATTGCTTCATTGTTCCACGTGATGAAACTAGTAATTTACATTTCCTGTCGAGTCTAACTTGTCAAAAAAAAAAACCAAAAAGCAAACAAACAAACAAACGAACAAACGTTCAGTTCCTATTCTCATCTTTTGTATATATCCCGTATTTTTTTTTTCTTGGGATCATATTTACGCCTCTGATGTTATGATTCTCGGCTACTTTATATTCTTCATTAGTAACAACAATCAGGGCTATATATCTTAAGTTGTTGATTGGACTGTATTTATTATCATTACTGCATTTACGAACTCAGGTCCGATCTTACTCGCAGGATTTATCTTAGAGTAGGTGAGTTACAATAACAATAACAAAATGGCTAATATCTGCATCGTGGTATCAAACATCTATCTTTTCGTATCATGTTTGACGTGCTCCTCTTCTCTCCTTCTGCATCTGTCGGCATAAAACATCAAAATCAATGACCGAGGCCTTATTTTATGTCATTGAATCATTATCCAGCGATCAATGTGTCACCGAAGCATGTGGTTGAGAATTTTGGACCGTGACCAAAGGCGCGAAATAGGACAGACAACTTGTGCAGACGACCTTGGCATCATCCACAGCACGGAGGGATAAATTTTAATACTCACAATGTATCGAGTAAGTTCTATAAACAGGTATGATATCTGCAAAATACCGACGAATGTTGTGGTTGGGCGTGATCTCTGCAGTGTTTGCATAGATTGGTAAATACTGAGGTGTGGATGCGTGAGAGCTGGTCTTTACCAATTGAGCGTCCTCTGGTTTCCACATAAAGATTAATTTTTCTAGCATAATAAAGGAACACTTGGCTTACCTCCTTCGAAGCCAAGGGGAGTAATTTTACCGTCAAGATAATGTCAGTAACAAGTGGAGGAAATGCGAGCTTTTCACTAAACCTGAAATTATGTAGAATTCTCTTTATACTTCTTTAAATCGTTGCCCTATACTGTGACATAACAAAATATTGTAGTCTGGATACCTATCCAGTGATGGCGGTAGCCCTACCGAAACATTAAGAATTCTTACCTTTTGGTCGGATTGTCCGATAATTTCCCTCAAACTTCACTGATGTACTCTACTGATATTTCTGCATTCACTAAATTCACACAGATTGTAATTTCCTCACTGTAAAAATACGTAATTTCTTCGCTGTCATAGCATGGCCGAATGAAATTCAACAATAATTTCATTTTAACTTCCAGTGTGTTTTGACACTTCTTTTTTTAATCCTTCCAGCTGTGACGGAATGTACTGAGGATATTGATCTATATCGGAATAGGATAGATCATGAAGCGTTCATTTCACCAATGCGATGAAAATAGAAATATAAATAAAAGCAAACGACATACACAAACACATAATGATACATACACGCACACACGTACACGAACCGCACTCGTTTTAGGTTGGCCGTTCATATTGCAGATAAAACACTTAACTAATCAAATATCAGCCATATTGTGGACTCACTCTAGAATTTTTGCGAAAAGAAACGTTTTAATAAGGATGTAAGACAAGTAATCAGATAAAGGCTCACTTTTATTTACCTTATTGTCCATTAATTTTACAATGCTTATCGTCGTTATCATCATTAGCAATATCATCTTATGTTATCAAAAACACAATTTCATGTAGGATTTCTTTAACAATGGTATGTTGGATTCACTTGATTCTTTAACCACCATGCAGTTATGTATCGACAGAGTCAAACACAGAAAGGAATTTTAGCACCGGTTACAGTTTGATGCAAAAAGAATTGCAGAACCAAAACTGACGATATTTTCTCCCCCATCTTTGAAACTTAAAACTGGTCCCTCATGGACCGTTATCCTAAGCGTGGATGATTACTCTTTTACAGTCATATCCAAGCGAGGAGAACTAAAAAGTTACTCGTCCCTCGTTTTCTGACAATCAGTGCGGGGATTTAGACAAGTGCAACCCAGAGTTCACGGGTACTTAAATGGGCTGTCAACACCCTTTCGTCCAACTCTACCCACGATTATCCAATCGACCCTAACACGGCTTTGTTTCGCCAATATTGCTTCAATATGTTGACTCTGTGGTCTCTCTTTTCTTGGGGAGATCAAAGGAAGAAGAAAAACCGGACGGATGTGAGAGAAGGGAGTTGTATCAACCTCAGACATCGTACTTTCGACAACTCTTTGTTAGAACAAAAAGAGAAAGTATTCTATTTATTTGTTTGTTTATTTATTTTATTTATCAGTTGGAAGGATAAAGCCCTGGGATACTGGCTGAAGTTTTCCGAGAATTCTTGTAGTTTATAGAATAATGGAAACCATGAAGATGGTGATGATGACACACAAGAAGTAGGTCTCTAAATGTGTCTCGATCACATAAAAGTTACCATCTTTTCCTTCTTTAATTTTTAAGTTGACCTTCGTGATAAGGTTTGCGGCTTCGACAGTTGAAATAAAAAGATGCCAGTGATAAGCAGAGTAGAGCTCAAAATCAAAATCTGAATTTCGTGATCATGGTTAATGTATCGAGGTTGCAGAGATGCTGCGTAATCATCGACCTTTCCCTAAGTTCTCTTTTTCCATTAGAAAACCTATGTGTAAGGTTTGTCTTATTTTTTTACTACTACTATGCATGATACTACTACTACTACTACTACTACTACTACTACTACTACTACTATTACTACTACTACTACTACTACTACTACCACATACTGCTACTACTACTACTACTACTATTACTACTACTACTACTACTACTACTACTACCACATACTGCTACTACTACTACTATGACTTCTTCTTTTTCTTCTTTGTAAGTATGACGTACCTTCTACGCAGCGTCTTTTTTTTTTGGGGGGGGGGGGGGAGTGGGGGTAGAATTCACATTCATGGGCTGCAAGGTGTTGGCGGGACTGTTGCTAAAAATGTTACACATCACATTTTTTTTTTGGGGGGGGGGGCGGTTTGGAAAAAGAATCAAGTTACCTTGATGAGGACCATACTGCACATGCTGAAACGCGATTTGAGATAAGTAATAATCATTTATACTTTTCTCTCTCGATCTTGTGATATAAAAAAGTGAAAACGCTTTTCAAGACTTATTTCACGCATCACGCTGTCTATCTATCTATCTATCTGTATATCTATCTATCTATCTATCTATCTATCTATCTATCTATCTATCTATCTGTATATCTATCTATCTATCTATCTATCTATCTATCTATCTATCTATAACTATATGTTTCTTCTTTTCAAGTATCTATCTATCTGCTTATTCAGTTTATCTATCTATCTATCTATCTGTTCTAGCTCTATCTCTTTATCTCTATCAATATATCTGTTTCTGTTTTAATGCCGCCGGCAGCGCTGGATAAAAGACTACAACAGTTTGAAATGTCATATTAGGACAACGATATAGAGAAAATACAAAGAAAATTCCAGAAAAGCTCACTTTTGACAAAAATTACACATTTCTTTTACTTGTTACTGAGATAATGTTATGGGTAATATTATCATTCATCCTTTCTCTGAAAGAGATAAGTCAAGTAGAGCTCTTTCATCAAAGGAAAATGAAAATACAATGAAGTTTCTTTACATTTTCTTAATGTCATTGCCCTACTCTGACATCAAGAATTGTTGTAGCGTCTTCCTCATTTAATACCCAGAGGATGACGGCACATTCATTTGGCAAATCGCTTAAAAACTCATAACATTTGGACGAACTTTTCTCAAACTTCACTGATGTGCAGTTCAAATTATTTTCGCATTCACTGAATCCACAATTATATTTGGGGGTAAATTCCCCTTTAAATGGAAAACCATTTTTTTTTTCATCCTCACCGCCTTTCTCATCTCCTCCCACTCTTTTTTATCTTCCTTTACGTCAGATGACTCTTCTGAACTCCCTTTTACTCCCACCATTCTCTGGAGGAAGGAAGGAAGAGACGCTTTCGGAAAGGAGCGGAGGGGTCAAATCCGCGACAAAGCCGCTGACGACATTTCCATCACGCCGGGTTCCTACGCCGAGATTACGCCGAGAGAGCCCGCCGCCGGACGACAAAGCGAGGGGGTGATTTTAATGTAGAGCACGTGAGACCGGATTTAGTTCGGGGATCTTGTCGCAGTTCGGCGCAAGGGGTTTGGAATTCATATCGAGAGTTTTATCCTCCCTGCATTCAAGTTAGGGTGATAGACAGGACGCCGCGCTCAACTCGACACCTGAAAGAGAGATGTCTTGACTAAACTGTGACTTTAGGCTATGATGACAGGTGAAAGACGGGAGAAAAAGTGCAGATGAGCGGTCGGTCTCTGTGCATCGTCTGCTCAATGCCCTTCACTGTATATTGGAATCCCGCGCCGAGAGCCAAGTAGAAAGTATGTTAACCTTTCGCGAGCTACATATTGTATACATGACGAAACAAGTTCATCACCGAATAGGTCCATCGGGCTTTTATTCATTTTCAGTTTCTTGTATCGTCATATGATTATAAGCGTCAGGATGAAAATATCCGATTCCTGCTCTCACAGAAGGTTCAGTAATCATTTAAATCCCTTGCCATGTTAACTAAAATAATAATTTTTCATCGCATAGCGTTTCATGTCGCCTGTCCGTAAATATTTGAAAAGCTAAGCCAGTGTATCATTACAACAGGTCCAAATTTCTGATTGCGAACTACCAACGATTCGGTTTCACATTTAAATTTAGATCACAAATGTTCCGTTAGAGCCCTTGTTGTTGCTGCTAACAGCAATGGTGGCAACTAGATAAAACACAACCGTGAATAATGGCCACCTGACGATAGTCGTTTCTATGACATCTATACTCATGTCGACATTTAAATTTCCATGGTTACTAGAGATGATGTAACATGAGTCTTTCTTTCTTCTTTTGGTTCTGTCGCTGAATAAGGCCAAGCAAAACAAAAGAAGAAAAGAATAAGGAAATGGACAATGAATACACCGTTCTACTTTCGCAAGAGGAAACAAGTGATAAACTTGTCGTTTTCTTCTCAACGAGAACAAAAAGTATAACATGTATCTGTCATGTCTGTCACTGACAAAACGGCAATGTTATACGACGTCATCACATTGGATGAGTGTCCATGCGCTGAACGTGACAGCCAAGTCAAGTCACATCTAAATACATCGATAGCTCAGGATGTGATCGATTCGTCACGTGGTTTCCTTGCTATAAAGTAGGTCAGTACTATAGTCGATGATGACATGTAAAGACCGCTGCTGTGCTACTCATTCTCTTGATTTCACTCTCCCATTTCAAATGCAACGGCTCATCGCGGCACTCTGGACACTTGTTTTTCTTGTAACATTCGAGATTAATACACCGCAGTTAAGGAATAGTGATACAGTGATGTCGTTTAATTGATGAAAACTGGTTTTGAAATGGCTGAGATATCCAAAACAACGAAATCCTGATATACGGTGGGACCCGCCTATTATTAGGATCGCTTTGGTTTACTTTATTTTTGGATATCTCAACCATTTCAAAACCGATTTTCGTCTCAAATAAACTTTGAATTCCTCTTAGGATGGTATGCTCTTACACATTCCATAAAGCTGTTTCCAAGTAGGCCTATCTCACAAAAAGCTGAATACTCACCTCAACCGATACTATACTATTCCTTTAAAAACAACAATAACAAAATAATAATAATAATAATAATAATAATAATAATAATAATAATAATAATAATAATAATAATAATAATAATAATAATGATAATAATAATAATAATAACAACAAAACAAAAAAACTCCCCAAATTTCCTGCAGCATAATACTATTTTCACCACTCCACACAAGCACGTTCGGCGATGGTGCGTGCTACTATAACTGCTCCCATCACAAGAGTCGAGTTGGCTTGGTCATGTGTAGGTGTGTGGGTGTTTATTTCTATTTGCAGGAGGCTTGGGGATGATAAGTACGTGTAAGTCTTCATGGAACACAACATGTGGTCTGTAGTGAAGTGTTTGCAAGAATTTAAGTCACCGCCAAGCTCTGACAAAATGCCAATAATGCTCGTTTACCCTTTGTTTGATATTCTACATTTGTTTCACAACAACAACAACAACAACAACAAAGAATGCGCCTTCCAAATTCATCGCACTTTTACACTAAGGACTGAGTCAGAGGTTCCTAAAACCCTCTGACCATACACTGTAAGACAGCAAAAACTAGCATATCTTTAGTTAAATCAATTTTACAACAATGTACCAAAATCTGGAGTTCGCTATTTGAATCTTTTTATCTGAATTGCAAATTCTAAGAATGTTTTTCAATGGGAAATTTTTTGTTTCTGTGGCTATAAAGGGTGATTTGAAATTATTAGAATACTAATTTCCACACTCTTGACTGCATCTATACACAAACCAACCTTCTCAAGGCTTTTACATCTTGTGGCCACTTTTTTATCACTCTTTACTGAGAAGAAATCTTATCCTAAATTTCTGGCAAATTGTGAACATTTCAAAGCTTACAACTAAAATTTTTTTTTATCAGTATTCGGCGTCCTCATCAATAGGTTTAAAGTCGGGTCGCATTCATTGGCTCTTTACCGAAATGTGCTAAAACGTTCTTTTCTTCCTCTTCTTCTGTTATTCCTCCTCCTCCTCTCGCTCCTCCTCCTCCTCCTCCTCCCCTCCTCCCCCTCCTCCCCTCCTCCTCCTCCTCCCCCTCCTCCTCCCCCTCCTCCTCCCTCCTCCTCCCTCCTCCTCCTCCTCCTCCTCCAGCTGCTGCTCCACCTGCTCCTTCTCCTTCTTTTTTCTCCTCCTCCTTGTTTAAAAGAGGAAATCCACCCTAAAATAGATAAACTTCAAAAGAAAGAGAAAATTATTCCCTACAGGAGGATACACAATGACAAAAATCGGATAAGAAATAAGGAAGATACCATATTTTGAAATTTCAATTTTTTTTCGGAAAACATTTCTTGACCACTCCTTATGAATATCAAAATGATGTCATGCTCTCGCAATTTTTCATGTAGGTTATATCAAATTAGGAAAAATTATTAATTTTAGCTAAGACAAGTAAAAGCATGTTCCTATCATACCAATATATACCAGAGTTGTCATTTGTTCTTTTTATTTTGGGTGGTTTTAAGTCAAATTTTATACTCATACGGCTGAAATGTGAGAATTTTGTCATTTCCGTACATACGAAATGAATAAGAAATTGTGAGAGCATGTCATCGTCAACTGCTGATTTGAATATTCATAAGTACTGGTCAAGAAATGTTTTTCGAAAAAAGAAATGAAATTTCAAAATGTCATATCTTCCTTATTTCTTATCCGATTTTTGTCATTTTTGTATTGTTCTGTAGGGAATATTAATCTCTTTCTTTTGAAATCAATTCATTTTTGAAACAACAATGCTTTAAGGCAAATTTTCTTTAGGAAATATTTTTTTTTTTGCTTTTGCCCAGATTTTCACCGATCTGCTGAAACGTTTCTTCTTTTTTATAGATAACTATATATGATTCTCCTCCTTCCTTCCTTTAAGACAACATAATACGTTCAGGTGCGTTTTCTTTAAAGTTTAGCAGCATCACCAATGATCACCCCTCGTTCCGACGATCGAGTCAGGCAAGGACCAGTCAATCCGCTGTCACCTCTCCCATGGGCTCATCTTCTCGCCCACCAGCTCCACTGTCTTGCACAGTGCCGACTGCCGACATGCCGGGAGCATTAAAATGGGATCGCAATAAGCTAGAACAGTCGCCATGTCATGTGCAGAAGAAAAGTGCAGGAGAACACAGTGTGCATGAAGCTGAATGAAATATTATACGTAAGGAAATGAATAAACCAAACAATCTAAAACAAGCACACAAAAGAACGAAACAGTGATAACAAAAACATACAAACATAAACAAGACAAGACAATATTGTGAGAGCATTGAACATTTTTGATCTGTTGCATTGAATTTCTTCTGCTACGCTATTTCTCTTCTTTTTTTTTTTCCGATCTGAAATCCTTTGTTTTAAAGTTGCCGATTTGTCCACGTCTTCAAATTATGGAAAGCGATATCTTCACTTTTATTGTTATTTTTGTTCGATATTTTTTATAGTTTCGCTACGATGCCGGATGTACACTTCATTATTTCTGTATTGTGTCCTATACCTTTTTACTATTTTTTTTTGATAATATAGTTTGTATACCTTGTATTCTTTATTTGTTATTTTGATTGGTAGGCAGGTCAATGAGAAAGGTTTTATGCGATGATGTCACCATCTCAAGTAATGTGCATACAAATAATATGTTAGTTGCAGCCATTATTGCTGCTAAAGTGTGGAACTTTATAATCTCATTTTATAGCGTATAGAAAAATATTGCAATTGTTGTTTGATTTTATTCTATTCTTAAAGTCAGCTTGTTAATAGAGTGGAATTGCAAGTTGATTAAAAACCTTCGTTTTACTTGATATTGAAACCAGTGCTTTCATTGTTCCCATCCCTTTCTGTTGTACGTTTGGACAATAGCATTCGTTTGCCAGCCATTGTAGGGCATCATTAGCATTCCATTGTCAACCCTCAGGATGTGATTTCACTTTCCCTTTTCTGCCCTTTTATGCCCTCCATGTTTACACACCGTGTTTTATCTTTGCATGCTCTAATAATGGCTGAGTAAGAACGAGTCTATCTGCGCCGTCTGTTTCTATGGCAACGTTAACCATCTACCCACGATCTACCTTCCTGCTTGAACGTGAACATTTTTTTTTTCCTGCCCACAACGTAACAGAGAGCGCTGGATGTTCTAAATGGGCTACGTGAAATATTGGAGGGAAGATTGGATACCAAGTCCTTGCCCACCTGGTAAACGTTTCCGAGAATGTCTGGTTGCCTTCATCACCATCCCTGACGTGTCGCAGACGACACGGTGATTGTCATTCCGATCCCCCTCCCTCTGCTCAGTCACACATCATACCTTCAAGTTTTGAAATTGATGACTAACTTTGCAGGGAAGAGGGTGGGGGATGAGGCTAAGGAGGAGGAGGAGGAGGTGGAGGAGGACGAGTGGGGAAAAGGTGATGGATTAGCTCCGTGATTGCTGGATTGCCAGTCGACGTGATAATTGGAATGAAAGAGTGTCAGCGGGGGGAAGCGACGTGATGTCAATGGCTTGACCATGAGGAAAAAAAAAAAAAACAAGGGCTAGATTGCCCTCAGATTCACGCGAGCTGGATAGATGGATGCCTAACGACAAAGCGTCTTTATCGGTCATTCACACTCATTAGGAGATGTCGGAGCGCAGTTGCCAAGGAGGGCGCCCTTTACTCTACCACATCACGCCTTGTGCATCATCTTGTTCCGAAGTCCCGTATATGTAATGTATATTAATTTCATATCAATTATATCGCTTAATTGTACGTATATCGAGATCACCGGGCATATATTTTGCATTATTTGCATTTGAATAGATATTTAGAGTCACAGAACAAACCATTTGATGACATATCTTGCTTCAGTGAAGGATTAGCACTTTGGACTGATCTTTTTTATGTATGCCTATTATTGTTAACGGAGAGCTAATCTTTAGTTATCGTAGCATTAAAAGAAATTGGGAATAGAGGGAAGTAGAAAATTGAAACCCTACTTCAAGAAATGATTGATGGGTTGATTGATTAGATAATTAATGAGTTGATTGATTGAATGAATGAATAATTGGGTTTCGCTTCCAATCTGTCATTTTGATTATATTGCGAAAATGAAAGAAATAATTTAAAAAAAAATCGCACTGATATGTCACTTTTTAATCTGAAAGCACTGTCTTGATAGTTTGGAATGTTTAGCATCTTTTTTTTTTACGAAAATGGCGGGGTTAAAAATGTTAAAACAGAGACAAACATTAATAACAGAGAAAACATGGGAAAATAGAAGGAGAAGAGGTAAGAGGATAACAACAGAGGAAAGCAAAGAATAGGAGAAACAAGTCATTTGTGAAATCTGCCACATTTGTAAGCATAAGCATTTTGGGTATGCGTACAAGTGTCAAAATCATTTGCACACGTCTATTCTTGTAAAGAGTGAGTAGGATCCTGCTTAAAAGTGCAGCCTGTAATAATACTTGCAGCCATTTTATTCTTATGAATTCTATACATACGGTCTTCAATTTAATCATTATTTATTATTTTCATTAACAGTTCTATGATTATGACTATATCCGAATGAATTTTCATTCATATTCCATTTTCCTTTCTTGCGAAGTATATCATTAAAAGTGTGAAACATTACAAACTTTTTAAGTAGGGAATTTTTTTTTTTAGAAAACAAATGTACAGCACACAATGCTAATTACTTTTAGATTGTAGAAAACAAAACAACGACAAAACAGAACAAAAGAGAAAGTCATTCTAGATTGCAGATTCTGTCAAATTATATAGGGCTTACACAAGAATGCTACTATGGGAAAGAGACAATTCGAATGATTCGGAATGAAAAGTGTCAAGGTCAAAGTTCAACTAATTTTCAACCGGAAGTAACAGAACGTGAGAAGAGGATTTTTATAGTGATCTTGAGTTTTGTTTCTTGAAGTCATCCTAATTCTAGTTGGTGAGCCCTTTCTGTCTCACCATATCCCTATCCTCCAGCCACCCGACACCGAATCGCCCGTCTCTGAGAGAGAAGGCCCTGTCTACACGTCTCATTCTCACATCATCAAAAATTGTTTTCCTGGTGTCTTTTTGTTTTGCTTTTCAACCCCACTTTAAAACTTTAGAGTAGCAAAAAGTCGCATCGTTTTAGTCAAAATAAGTGTTTTGGGGAGAATGAGCAGCAATAATTCTGTCATTCGTTTCAATTTCGTTCCGGTTTTTTTTTTTTTTTTTTTAATGATATGCAATGTGAACTATATGCGAGAGGGGAACGACGCTTGCGGAAATATTGGATGAGGATGTAATGTGTCGTGCTCGACCTGCTTTCCGAGTTCGCTGAATGTTACACGGCATGTCGACAGCCACAAAAGAGATTTTATGCATCCATCAATGGGCAGGAAGCTCCATTTAAAAAAAAAGAGAAGGAAACATTAGCATCTACCTGATCGAGGTGTTAGTCATCAAATCATTTTCCTATATCAGTCGATTGAAACATTGTTGGCACTAAGTAGTGTAAGACGTGGCACGATAAATACGAGTAATTTGAAAGAAAATGGTTTATTCTTTCTGTAAGATATTGCTATTCATCTTCTCCATTTTAATATGAGATTGTAATAGCTGGGAATTCGTTAAGAAAGACCCATTGCATGCGTTTTAAGAGTTCAGACAGGTAAACAGGACCCTTGTTTTGTTTGAAAAGAACAATCACATCATTACAGAAAGTAAAATATACCCTTCTTTTATTTTGTTTGTCTTTGAAACAAAACGAACGTTTCATCGGATTTTTTTTCTTCTTTCGTTTTATGTAATATTCAATGAGGAAAAAACAACAACTAAAAAACAGTGGGCGTGGCTTGGGTTAGGTTCCAAAGATGTATTTATGGGATTCATGATTTATCGAGGAACAAGGATAAAATCTGAGTGGGCGTATGTAGTTACCGTTCGATGTCAGCCACATGTCTGATTGCTTTTTCTTTCTTTCTTTCTATCTCTCTTTCTGGTAATAACCCAAGATTTATATCTAGCGCAGATATCAGGAATATCAAATAGAGGTATGGTTGGTGTGGGATGGCGATATGAGCTTGAGCTATTGGAGAATAAGCAGAGGAAACGCATTCTTTACCAAAACTAAAGACTGCTGTTGACAAGGCAGCTTAGATCAACACAGTCTGTTAAAAGAGTGTTTATGGACGCTAACATGCGTTAACATGCAATTGTCTCTATTCAGCAGCAACACCATGGGAAACTAGAGACGCAATCTATGTTTACAGCATCATTGAGGCTTCATTTGAAGAGTTGAAAACTAGAAATCTAGGGTTAAACTGCAAAACGAAAAAAAAAAAATCAACTCCTGTGGGGAAAAGGGGGAAAGGACAGACTCTTTTCAACGTTCATCTCTTCTAAATTTGCTGCCATTAATGAAACTTTGACTTTGCCGAGGATATTACCGCGACTTGAGGTGCGGATTTGTCTGGGTAATACACCGATGATCGCTGGTGATCACCCGTCCAAACCGCGATCTCTCCGCTCAGCTCCCCCGAGCTCACGGCGAGCGAGCGAGGTGCTGACATACCCGCTGCGTGAGCTCAGCTGCAAACCATTGAGCACACAAGCTGTTATACCGCCCCCTTGGGACGAGATAACGGAAAGGGAGGCCCCCGTAATGAATCGAGAGGAGAAGGAGAGAGTGGCTTCAAAGACGTGATGAGTGAGAGAGGTTGAATAAGGTGGTGACACATGACCCCGTGACCCCTGGGTCAGGGTTGATGGGGAAATCAGGGACTTGATGGGGTGAATTGATGAATGTATTCGGGGCCGCTAAGCGACGGGGAGACTTTTGCTCGGCAGTGTGGATGTGACATTTGGGGGTTAGGTCGTAATTGCGGGAACGGAGGGGAGGAGGTTGACGATTTCCACGAGCCAGAACGAGCAAGTCGCAAAACAGAAATTGAAACTGCCAAGCCCTCTTTGGTCTCTTCCTCCTCCGAATGAAGACGAGGTGGGAAGAAGCTTCACTCCGACCGGACATACGGGTCACCGAGAGAGGAAAAAGAGGAAAAAGAGTCGACAGTCTGAAGCTATCGCATTCGATGATTCGGAGATGGAGTAGGCGCGGAAGGAAACGAAAAAGACAGCATGAAAAGTGTATGGGGATGGAGGAATGGGGGGGGGGGGGACTCTCTCCCACCCTTTCTTCCGCCTCCAGGTAATATGTCGTTGGTATCTAGCCTTTAGATAGTAAACACGGCTAGAGGCTAGGATAGATAACAGCGGTGTAGAAAGGGTTTCTCTCGTTGAAGCGTGGTTCCTATTAAGATATACCAAGTCGGGCAACAGTTATTCCATAATCATTATACTCCGTTGGACAACTTAAAGTTACCGGCAATTTCTTTAAGTGAGGAAATACAAAAGTGGCAATTTTCTGTTCAGTCATTACTTTATTACTTTATACCGGGAAGACAATTAAGGGACGAGATGGAATAGTAACCCTTTATATAACTCAGAAGATCGTTTTAAGAATACCATCACGTTTGTATTCGTAAGTAATGTATTTCAAGCTATCATTGGTAGTTGTAAAAGAGCCACACAGTATCTTACTTGACAATGATTCGGCATCAGGGATACATTCACATGCTAAATAGTAGAAGAAAGAGAGGATACAACAAGGGAGGTGCAGGGGATTACTGGTCTTCCGCTTTCTCTTGGCAGATCGCCAGCAATGGCGTAAGAAGGATGAACTTTGCGTATTATCGGAAAACAAAGACAACTCATAGCTAAAGACGAAATTCTCCTTCCTTCGACTTAACCCTTGACCGGAGTGGGAGAGCGAGAAAGAGGTTAAAAGATGGAGAAAGAGATCCAAGAAAGAATGGAGCATTGGGGGGGGGGGGGGGGACTTATTGGGTGGATGGAAGAGGAAGCTGTAAAAGTACGATAATGTTTCTCCCACTTGACGGCTTTCTCCGGTCCCTTGATAAAAGATATCTGTCGTCGGCAGCGTTCGGCTGGCAATTAGGTTAATTAGGTGATCCGAGTATCCTCTCGGATCACCTTCTGTATCTGTGCGGATTCTTTCTTCTTCTTCTTCTTCTTCTTCTTCTTCTTCTTCTTCTTCTTCTTCTTCTTTCTTTCTTTCTTTATTTCTCCCAAAAAATTGTGCAGAGGTTAGCTCAGAAAGTGCTATGCCTATCAAGTTCAAACTTATACCATGTATGTATCGTGTCCCAAAGACGACAGATCTTGTTTTGTGTTGTTTTCTGATCTAACCTAACCTCGCGATCTGTACACCTTTTGTATCACAATGTAAGGAAGAAGAAGAAGAAGAAGAAGAAGAAGAAGAAGAAGAAGAAGAAGAAGAAGAAGAAGAAGAAGAAGAAGAAGAAGAAGAAGATGATGATGATGAAGAAGAAGAAGAAGAAGAAATAGAGTAATCAACTCAAAGTACAAATATTAAATTCGCACTCTGGCTCATCACAGACGGGAGTGGTTTAATTCCATGCACCTACAACTGACAATACCAGTGACATCCGTAAATGGTTTCTAAAAAAATGAAATCATACTGAAAAGTTTGCTTTGCTCGGGTTTTTATTTTTAGTTTCCTTAATCGGATCCTTAGAGTGTGGGTTTTAACGTTATTACACCTGGAATCCACAATCATTTTCCCAGTCGAAAATGGCAAAATGACCTTAAAGAACGGATCAAACTATAGTTCCTCATCCCCACGGTGTTAGCCATTTTACCACTCGCATCACATCGTTTATTCAACGTGCTACTGTCATGGCTGTGTATGTTTGTTGAGTCATGAGTGCTGAGCAAAACATTATCTACAAGGCATAGACAAGGTCATGGAACGGTAGTTATTACCTTTTTCGATAAATCATGCATACATACGTAGTTCTACTATTGTTTTATGTTAGCTCATGGTTTGTTTACTTCAGTTTTTGTGGATATTCTGTGGAAAAAAAAATCTGGAAAAGATTTCACATGCTTGTCATCACTTTGACCTTGATCGAATCTCAGGTCACCTCCGAAGGTCACCACGTGACCTCCGGTAACGCCGACTGAACCAAGCAACCCGATTGATCCTCGCTGAGTGACAACGTTGTCAATTTGCTACGTGGTCAAGGGGGTCGAAATTAATTTTCCGAGCTGATTGCGGACACGTGGCATAATGTAGTGGTGCCGCTTGCCTATGGTTTGACGGATGATGTCCGTGAGTGGGATCGTCACGCTGTTTTCGAGAGCCTCAGAATAGATGGATGGGCAAACAATGTAAAGATGATGGCCTGCTCACTTGAAAGAACCTCAGTGTGAACGCGTCGATCTCGGCACGGAATATTGGTAGGCTGGATGGGCGGTAAAATGATGAGCGTGGAGATCTGGTTGCTGATGGTCTTGGAAAGTTGATGGGCATGGAAAGTTGATAAATGAAGGAAGGTGATGGACGTATACTGGATAGTAGGATTAAACCATTTGTAGGCCTATGTATTGAAACGAAATGGATTGATCACACTTAGTAGTCCATTTTGTCGTCATAATCAATTACTACAACTGAAAGAAATGCGTCCGAAAGGGCTAAATCGGGTATAGGCCATTGTGTTAAGAGTAGAAGGCCATACATTACATCTGATACAGCAAAAGTAAACTTGAACTTTCGCCCAATATTTCATTCTGTTTCTAGAATAATGGATGCTTATAATCAGTTTACGTAACATCGACTTGAGTATGTCTTTACTCTTTAAGCTTCCTAGTCCTAACGAGGTTTTTTTTTTTTACATTTTCATATCCGAAAGAATGTGAGTTTTATACATGAAAATTTGTGATGCTTCGAATGGGTACCACTTGACATTCATTTATTTCGCTCATTTCACCTTTGCAAAAGGCTAATTTCACCTTGGCGTTGGTGAAATAAAGCTGCACTTGGACGAATAATGCATTTGTCATGAATACAATCTAGTAGTAGGCTTGTAATTCATTAAAGATCATATATTACTACACATTTATGATTAGTCATATATCCACTTGTTTGTTTAAACGCAAGTATGTATATGCCGCTGTCGTTATTTTGAAGTTATTCAACCTGGAATTGCAGTGCCCAGAAAATTGAATTTTCATCAGATTTTTTGCACACGATCGACGGACAATAATTGTGAGGTGATAACATCAACTCAACTCATTTGCATATTCATAACAACTGCGCGAGAACTGTCTGAAAAATTAGCGAAACTTCACAGTTTCATAACTTCCTTAAGTTTTATTCGATTTTGAACAAATTGTCACTGTTGTGCTTATAAAATCCATTCTTCTTCTTCAGGTTAATTTTGTATCTGGTCCGAAATTGCCCTTTATAAGAGCAAACAACTCATGAACCCGGTTCCCTTGGCTAGCCATTATGCGTCGGGATTATAACGACTTTTTTTAAAGAAAAAAAAAATCATGTTAACTCTAAAATGCGATGCAATGCCCGTTTCAAACGGATTTACATGCGATCGCAGTCAACATTGATCCACAGAACAAGACAACGCGTAATCAAATCTTTCAGCTTGTAATGAAGAGAATGAACGTTCCAATGTTTACCACAAATTTTACTATCAGAATAGTTACCTTTCCTTAAAAAACAAACAAACAAACACACACACGAAAACTTACAATACAGTGGACACCCGTTATACCGAATTCCTCGGGACCGGTAGTTTTCTTTCTTAATACAGTGTACAGTGTATATCGAAATTTCGTTAAAACCGAACAAGTAAACAATAAGAAATATAGCGCGGATATTGTTGCGGCCTGAATTTATACTTCGTTGTAACCGGAATTTCGTTATAACGGTGTTCGTTATAACGGAGGTGCACTGTACCAAACTCAAATACTAAGTAATTATATAGTGTTTGGTTTTGTTGTACAGGCCAAATGTGCATTTAGGTGTGTAATCGCGACATCTCATTCAAGTTTCTCGGGAGTGTGAACGCTTCACAGTTTAGTCTGTAATAGGGATGTGAGGAAGGGGGGGGGGGGGGGGATGGTGAGGGAACGAATAAAATTGTAGTCCCTGCGGCGTAGAGATGGTGAACACATTACACATTTAAACGTACGTAAATAACTAAAGCGTAAAGTCACAATACATGAACCTTTGAGTTTATTCATGCTCATAAACGTCCACCTTTGCGTCGACATTTATTGACAAATGAGGTAACCTGACCAAGTGCCTTTATAAACAAAACTGGCTGTAAGTAGTGGTAGTAAAACACGCCAATTGGTTCTCGTAACCGGCGCAACAAGCACATCTGACGGACAGTACAGCAGTGTCAACCATTGAAAGCGCATATTATGCACAATGCAACCATTACCGCAGACAAGACTGCAAGACTCGTCGCCGGGAATGCGCGCGCGCTCCAATACATTGGCGACGTGCGTAAATCACTGCGTTATGAATGGGACGACAGGAGTGGGAATTCGTTGGCGCAAGTCTCCGGCCCAAGATTTACCTCCCTCCCCCTCTACTAGCTCTCCGTCTTCTATTCTGAGGAGACATTTCAGAGACGGTGACTTTTATCGCTCCATCGAGGAGGACTCGCTTGTCATCGGGGAAAGAAACATGATATTTTAACCTCTACAGCACAGTCATATTTATGAGAGCCTCCGCTGGATCAAGACAATTTTCTTCTTCTTTTTTTTTTAATATTTGGATTGCCCCCGCCCTCTTTTGATAGGAAACAAACTCAAAAGAAATACGAAATGCTTGGGAAACCCGTCTTTTCGTTTCTTCAGTAGTCGGAGGTGTACGTGCTATAGCAACCGGGTTTCCATGAGGCACCAAGCAAAAAATGTGCTTCTTTAACTTTTGTCTCGGTATTCTGATATCATTGACATTACTGAAGTACGTGTTTGCGCGTGACTACGCAATTATCATGCAGTTATTTTTAGGAATGCTTTGCATGTAACACATATTTAGATAACTAAATATACACGTGATCCTACACCACAAAACCACCATTTCCTTTCATATTGGGCTACTCCACATCTCTCTTTTGAGCCACCAAAATATCAAAGATTTTAGTGGCCTGAATTACGTATGTGTCAGTAAAATATTATAGCATAGTAAAATGGACATCTATGAGCACCAACTTGGCCCTCTATGCTCAGAAAAAATAAAATTCAACAGAAACTTCCTTGCTAAATTGTCAGCATTCTTGTAAAGGCCTACATATTGTGTATGTTTTTTACACTGACTTTTGCTATGTCAAACTATCATGCACACAGGACAAGTAAAATGACAATGAGAACCTTAATGACAATATCAAGAAATGATTTGACAATGATAACATTGACAGAAAGATATTATTCAGAGGGGTGAAGGTTCAGTTGTGAGTTTCTTCACCGTCTCCCTCTACAAATTAAATTTGTTAAGATCGCAACTGCTGATCTGTAAATTAACAAACATGTCGGAAAAAAGGAACCAGTGGGACTCGAACCTGTCATCTAATGCTTTCCGGGCAGCGACACTACCACCAGGCTGTCCCTGGTTGCCGGCAGTGACACGATGAACATGGAACATGGAACAAATACCCACGCTCCGAAGCGTCAGAGCTTGGGTATTTGTTCCATGTTCATCGTGGCAATGATCTTGGACAGAATGTGTTCGTAAAACATGCTCAATTTCACCTTTATCTGATAATATCTTCATTGTTGTTACTCCGCTGGTTTACACCCTGTTTTTTGTCCCATTCATCCCACAGCTAGCACGGTTTGGTGAAGAAGCGCTTGAATAAACCCTACTTCAGAGCCTCTTTTCTTGGGTCACACTTTTCCAGAATGTGTGCTTTCTTTCCAATATTTCAATAGGTTTCAATAGGAGAGTCCATTTCAGTTGAGCTTTACATCATTTTAAAGCTTCGAGTGTGTTTTTTCAGTAAAAATCCTTGTCTGGCAACTTTTTGTTGGTTTTGTGATGCAGGGTCACATACGCACTTGGGGTCAACTTGACTGATCTTGTTTTTGCTTGTTTGTTTGCTTGTCTGTTTGCTTGTTGTTGTTGTTGTTGTTGCTGTTTTTAGGGGGGTTGTCACGGAGCTCTCAATCTTCCTATTTTTGTCACTTATAATGGAGGGTGAATCAGTGGGCTTTCACTTAACCATTGAGGATGAGCTGATTTTGCTATAGCACACAATTCCCACAGACAACTGCACGAGTATACTCAGGAATAGTCTTCAACAGGTTAAGAAAACCTTCAAAGCTTCTTTATTTTTTGTCAAAAGTAGTAAGTACTCTCACATGCTTGAATTTCCAGTATTCATTTCGATAAGTGGGGTGAGAATTGAACATATTGAGGAGTTGACCATCTAATAGTCGAGAATCTTCTTTTTCTCTCCGAATCTGAGCTTAAGGAAAGGGACAGGCACTGATAATTCAAAATCGGGGTGTTGTATCTGGTCACGTCAAGGGTGAATATAACATCAGAGTTCTAATAAAGTCTTGACTTCAGGTGCTTAAGTCCCCAGTTATAGACATGCTTCCATGTGGAACACATAATGTTGGTTTAATCATTTAGAACGTACATTCCTCAAAAGGTGAGAGGCAACACTGAATGAGTATGGCATCGACGCATAATACATTTGTCTACGCTGAAGTACATTGGGATTCCCACATTTTGTACATCACTCCAGGACAAAATCCTCTGCAACAAGTGAGAATCTACTGGAAGCGCGGCACATGCAATATTACAATAGCGCACAGGGTTACGACTGCTTTGTAATAAACGGCAGTAAACAATTTCCTGCAACACTGGTCCAGCGAGGTGGGTGGAGCCGAGGGAAGCCGAGCCTACTCTCCAACTTCCTGCGGACCATAGGTTGCTACACTGTACCATCAGTGCGACAGGTGTGCCATTATTATCTCAATGGCAATTCCAAGCACATATCTAAGAATATGCGTGCGCACACAACCCTCGCGAGAAGTCCTCTGTACACATCCATGTCTCCACTGAGTCTCTTGCTTGGATGCTGCATGGTGTCCATTCTATTCACGCCAGTCTTTGCTAATGGTCTTTGCTAGCTGGAGTAAGCAATGTACTGAGGCTGCACTTTGGCAACTTTTCGTGGCTGCTTGTCGTGAGTCTTTGGACAGATCATTTCACACCAGCTGATTGGAATCATTGGAACACCTTGGTACAGGGGGAAATGCAATAAAAAAGACACAACCAATCATTTCATTATCTAACTGGACAAATGCTGTAGTTCTCTTTTGAAATAAATCATTCAGAATATAAATAGGGTGTTCAAGGTTGCTAGGTTGGTACTCCAAAGTCACCAATACAAAGTCATCAACTTGTGCACTGCATGCATTGAGACACAATGCCAGAAATTTTGGACCATTATTACATTGTGGTGTAGAAGATACATGTACCAGTGATCATATTATATTCCACGCCTTGCCTCACAAAGTTCAAGCTTGATTGTGTGCAAAACATCCAACCAGACAAGCAGCTATCCCATGATTGCACACGGTACACATAGCAGGACATGGACACTACTACATTCATGGCAGGCTGGCATTACTGTGACATGATTTCCAATTGCAGCAATTGTGAAACACACTCTGCATAGCAACAACTAAGGTACCCTACTCACCAGCTTCACTTTTGGCCAAGACAACACCCAGCTCATTCTCTGCCGTAGTCAGGAGGTACGACTGTGCATCCCCAAGAGACAGCTGAGGCCACTTGTTAAGGTGACAAAAGGTCATTGAGGACAAAGTGTAACCAAAGCAGTTCACTCCCTTCCCCTCTTCTATTCCCCTTCCTTTGTGTTTGTGTATTTTGGTGGGAGAGCTATTTTAAAAGTTTATCTCACCCTGAGTGTACTTGTATGTCATGTTTAAAATTCATCTTGTCAAAATATGAGAAGCCCTCATACATCAACACCAATTAGTCCAGATAGACAATTCAGCAATTTTAATTTCAAGGCTGATGTTGTGATTTAAATTTGTAAAACTGTAACTCATAACTCACTAAAGACTTCAAACATCTTCTTGAAGTTTGCACTGAACTTGTGAGGAACCACCTTCTAATGAAATATACACAAGCTTCGTATGGATTCCCTGTATGTTACAATAGGATTATCAAATTTTTTGAAATTGCAATAGAAAACTTTCTGGCCAATAAGTTGTAAGTGTGAAACCATCTCTCCAAACTTCCACTTCACCTTCAAAGAGGGCTCAATTGCAAATCACAGTTGTTAGGTACACATGAACCTCCAATATGAGGATTCCATTTTTCAATTTTTTTTTTTTTTGTTTACGTTTGTTCGTCTGTTTGGCAATAACAATGATGATACACAAAATATTCAGCAGATCCATGAGGTATTTACTTCCCCAAATATTGCACAGAAAATATCTTCGATACAATAGAAAGTGCGATAAAAGTTTTTGAACATGGAATTCCCAATTCAGGCATTTCAAATTGTTCCACTTTCATAAAACACAAATAACAACACAAGCAGTAAGAAAGTAAGTTGTAATATCAAACATACTAAAAAAAAAATAATTTCAAAGTGAGATGCAGTCATGAGTGCATGAGATTAGGCATTTAAACATTATAGATTAATTCAAAATACTACAGGTATATCAACATTCTTCATAATATGAGTACAATTTTTTTTTTTTTTTGAAAAGGGGCCGGAGCTTGCGATCCTTGCAGAATCTTCATCAGAGGCAAGATTCTCCTAGGACTGAAAGCTCACACCCCTTTTGACTTCACTTTACACTCCATTGGTTTACCACTATTGGATAAGCAGTTTTCAACAACTTTTTCTGCAACAAATTTTTAATTTCATAACATTCTTTTGTTTTGGTATTCCACAACTATTAGTTTTTTGGTCAATTTACCTATTTTCCAGCCTATCTTAATCTATTCTTTTTTATTTCATTTCTGTGGCTTCTGTAACTCTATCAGGGTAATGTGATTACTTGTGACACATCAAATAAAAAACAAGAGACCCAATGGGTCTAGCACTCACCTGAGTATTATTGCAAGTTCATTTTCCATGCATTCTTGCAGACAATGAAACATATTCTGTATGCATCTCGTAATTTTCAAAAGTTGAATTGAACCTTGGGGATAATGGTTAATTCTTCCTCAAATTATTCCCCCTCAATAATATTTCCTAATTATTTCAAATGGCAAAGGATACAACTCGGGCTAAAATGATGTCTCCCGGTCTGAACGACTTGTGGACTTCCACTTTGTCCTTCTCCGTGGCCCGGATGTCCTCTTTGCGAATCATTCCCCGAAAAGTGGATGTTAGCTGGACGCCTTCCACGCTAAGGATGTCACAGCGGCAAAACTTGGATGTGATATTCACAGCCTGTGGTTGATGGATGCAAAATAGGTGTAGAAGCATTGGTCTAAAAAGTCAAGATTGACTGAGAATTCCAATTATGGTTGAATTTTCTCAACAAATGTTATGATATGATGGTCCTGGGTCAAAGATCACTAATATGTTAATTGCACCATAACTATAAAACAATTTATGATTAAAAAGACAAAAGAAAAAAAACTGCACCATAAAAAAAAAAAGATTTTACACACATCCAAGAATTATCATCCACTTTCAAATCAAATGCCTTGATTCATAACAACTTGATTTGAAAATGCTCAAAAATTTCATGGGGGGGGGGGGAACAGTACTCTTCAATACTGTGTACTTCTGCTTTTTCCTTTCTCACTACTTTTTTAATGCAATTTTCAAATGTTTTGACCAATGTTTTTCAAAGAGAAGGACAAACAAACATTATGAATAGATCAGTACATGAATAGAGAGATAAATAGATAAATTGCGAGAGAGAGAGAGAGAGAGAGAGAGATAAAGAGAAAGAAAGAGAAAGATGATGTACATACCTTACATGTTACTAAAGAATTCTGCTGTGGAACTGTTGTCTGTACTTCTTCTCGCAGAACAGTTAACTCTGGAAGCTAGAAAAGCAAACTCGGGTAAGGGATTTTTCTAAAACTCTCAAAAATAACAAAAGATTTACAGGAGACAAAGCAGAAAGCATTGATACAACAAGCACTGTTAGTATGCTCCTCAATCATATCTACTTGTATTAGCTGTTCTAGTGTACCTCAAGCATTATGAAGGCAATTTATTTGATATTTTGAGTGTAGGGTATTATGCATTTCCATCTTTATTACATTTATATATCAGTCAACTTCTGTGCTGATTTATTTCTTTATCAATTCTAACTAAATGTCTTCTTTTCATATAATTTCTTTCTTTTCTGAGAGAGTACTGATCTCCACTGAACTACAATGTAATTTAAATGCTGAATTTTTTGGATAAAGTATTCTTGTATAAAAGATACTTGTATTGCCGACTAAAAAACAAAACAAAACAAAACAAAACAAAACTGTGTTATTAATGTTGTGATAGTTCATATGAGTGCTAAATTATGAAATATTTCATGTTTGTTGCTGGCAGTTACAGTGAAAGCATTCTGGATTACAGAATGACTGTTCTAACCCCCCCCCCCCCCCCCCAAAAAAAAAAAAAACAAAAAAACAAAAAAAAAAAAAACAAAAAAACCCAACAAAAACAAAAACAAAACAAAACAACAAAACAAAGCAAAACAAAACAAAACAAAACAAAGCAAAACAAAACAAAACAAAACAAAATAAAAACAGAAATGCCCAAGACGTGTGGAATGAACAACAAATACTGTACTGTACAACAAAACCCCAAACATTCAAATATTCTTGTACTCTAAATTGAATCGTACATGCCGTTTTTAGAAATCAAATAAGTAATATGACACTGCATGAACTACAAAATGGGAAGAGTAGGGTAGGATATGCATTTCAGATTGTAGCTGGCATATAGATGTCTAAACTGCACAAAATGCAGACCAATGATATTTACTTGCGGGGGGGGGGGGGGGGGTGTGCTTTGAACACGCACGATACTTAAGACTATTATCATCAATTTATCTTAAAATTATAGCCTTCAATATTTTTTTTTCATATCATTTCATTATCTGATGCCACTCAAGAGAATTACGGTTGATTAAATCATACTTCTCACCTCCTGTTCAGTGTTGTGTCTCGTACACACATGTCCTGCCAGACTAGAGTAGATGAGCCCATGCTTGATGTATGTGCCTGGACCTGAGTGATATTCACTCTCACCTGCAAGCCGCTCTCCTACAATTTCGTAAAATGCATTGAGAGCACAGTGATATTGACTGTAATAACCTTCCATAAATACATATTGTAATATAAAAAGAGCAATTCTGCGAGGGGGAACAGTGGGAACAGTGATATTGACTGCAATAAACTTCCATAATCCCTTAAAAAAGAAAAGAGTGCCACGTAATTCTGCAAGGGGGAACAAAGACATACAATGTTTGTAACGGTACATACCTAATGCACTAAAATGCAAAGCGATACTACAGATAGTGGTAATGAATGCAAACTGCTCAGAATTGACATTGGGATTGAGTGAGGACGTGCATGGCAAACACACACGTTTTAATAGCCCGACCAGACGGCGTGCTCCGGCATCTCGCATCGGCGACTGGGCTGTGTATAGTTAACATATGATGTGATGCACTTTGTGGTCATTTTATAAATTATAGAAGAGGGGGGTTCCAGCTAGATTAACCATCATTTTGTTAAAAAAATGTTATCCAGAGTGGTCCAGCTATTAAAGCCAACCTCCCTCTTTGAGTCTTGCTTGGTTCTCACAAGTCTTGATCTTACTGATCATTTTAAAGTCAGTGTGAATTGCATCCTACAAACTAATAGCCATTAATCATGAGAGCAAGCGAATTCTAATTCATAAATATTCTCAGTAGATCTAGATCTACACAGTGCTACTAGTTAGGGTTATTAAATGAAGATGAACGCAATTGCATACACAATATCCAGTATGTCGGACTACACAAGAGCATGGCTTGGCTACACTGCTGCAACATGGAGGCGTTAAAAGACATGGCTTGACTTAAATACATCTACAATATTGTTCAAAAAAATTAATCTAGGTCTCACTTCAACTCTGCGTTAAGAATGAGTATTTTCTATCACTTACCAGGAATGCACAGTTGACCAAGTTTTGTTACGTTGGTGTCTTCCATGGGCGCTGCCATTGTTAATGCATGGCTAGTCTGTATTTCAGACCGCGCGTGCTTTCATGCAGAGCGCAATCTGGTCATCCGCCAGGTTAACCGCTGACGATGACGTAGATGATAAAGATTACAATTGTATTAAATGAGGACTCCTTTTGCATAGGGCTCGTTCATGACTGATTACACCAAGGAGGCAGCTCGCGTAGTACCTCCTTGATTACACTGGGAGATGAAGAAATACTGTATCGGAGCTGCCATGAACTGATGACACAAATAATCTAATTTAATTTAATTTAATTCTGACAGTAGATGTTGTCTATCTACATGTATGTGTCTAGTAGTATTGTTCATGTATTTATAACTATTCTATTTTTTTATTACTATAATTTCTATGTATTATTATTATCATTATTTTATTTTGACATCTGATGATGACACCCATGGCTCACACACAATCTTCTTTCATAGTAGGCTTATACTTTTCATTCCAAGCCCCTACACTCTGCCCTCTTTTCCTCTCTTTTTCTCCTTCCATTCCTTTCCTTTTCCCCCTTTTCTTTGAGATGATCTCAATGCAGCCCTGAGACTTCAAATTCCACTACCAAATCAGTAGCTCTACATACAAGACACAAGATTTCTGACGCTTTACGATGACATACTTGGGGTTCAACCATATGCGTCAAGTCTCACACCTCAGGCGTGAGACTCAAGTCTCAGGGGTTGGTCTCTCTTTTAATAGTCTCACACGCCTGTCATGCTTTTTCTTGTGCCTCACAAAGATATAATAGTATGCCCAAAACATACACCATGTGTATTGTGTACATGTACACACATGCACACACACCCAAAATCCAGAAAATGGATTTCCCACCATCTTGACATCTCTGGGTTCAGCAACAAGTATAACCCTGAGCAGCTGCACTAAGATTAAAATACATGTATATCACTCTCCATCTTAATGTATTATCATGATTGCCAACATCATCATCATCATCATCATCATCACCATCACCACCATTATCACTATTACTGTATTATTGTTTTCAATTAGAAATGGTTTGGAATCTGGATTAACCCTATGGGCTATTTGAGACCAAGTTTTTTACTAAGGGGGGTCAATTTGACCCCCCCTTCAGATCTCGGCCGCTGATGGCGCGATTGCCGCAAAATTTTGCCTGAACATAATAGAGCCGGATGTCGACTACAAGATTACACGGTCATACAATACACAAAATATTGATTTTCTACTTTGAGTAAATTAATTATGCAAATTTATGCATGAAATCATATTTTCACCTGCAAGTCCACTAAAAAGACTGAAGGATTGCTAAATTTTTTGTGTCAGAATTCCTCAAGACACATTTAACAATTTTCTTGTAAAAGAATAGCACAATCAAATTCAATTTCTTTTGTGTTTTATTGTTTTGTTAATTTCTTATATATTTTATTGTTTTTTCGTCCTTTTGTTTTCTATTTTTTTCCAAAATTTGTTGCAGGCACTCTTTCAAGCTTATCTACATTAGAATTAATTAATTTCAATGATTTAAAGTTGATATAATCTAATTTATGTCAAATCAACAACAACAACAAAAAAACAATTTGCCTTGGATTTGCACACGATATCATGAATTTGAGCCGTTTTTGGGTTGACATGCACATGCAAAATATTACGTAACTTCAGAACAGTGTGCCCGGTCGTCGCAAATTTGGTCTCAAAATATGCGGGAGACTTCAATGAAAAAAGTTATGAAACGACGCAGCAAAATCTTTGCGCATTACAGAATCGTGGCGCAAAATGTCGAGGGGGGTCAATTTGAACCACCGGTTAGAATAGGGTTAACAACTTCCACAAGATCATCAATCATTCATGACGAAATTCTTGTAACCATAATCCTTGAGAAGAGCTTTAGTTGTGAATGACAACAGAACTGGAAAAACAAAAATAGTATATCACTCGTGTTCTAGTGATAGTCAAAACAACTTCAATTGTTCATTTCTGAGTGAGATCATTATACATTTTAACCCGTTGAGGACGAGTCTTGAGTATACTCGGGCAGGTGTCTATGGGAAATGCGTGTTGTGTAGCAAAATCAGTCCTTCCTCCACGGGTTAGTAGACTCATGCTTTACTGAGCTCCTTGCTATGCACTTAATTTCAAATGTCAACCTGCAAATATAAGTTACATGAAAAATCCACACCCGAGTCAGACGGATTTCACAGAGGCAGAAACTCTGCAATTGATCCATTCCAGAGGAGCACCCTCCTTTCTTTGATACACAAAACTCTCCTCACCAATGGAATTATGACACAAAAACAGAACACAGGTTGGGTAAATATACATGGTATGTCTCATTTATTGCAGTACTGACATTTAACATCCATTTTTTTTTTTAATAGAAGTAATATGAGCTAGTATATTCTCTTTTTTTTACCCTCACAACAGGAGAACATTATACATCTTACTGTGGTTAATAAAACATTATCTATGAAGCTAAATATTCTTTGCATCCACTGATTAACAATATAATACAACCCATCACTTTCCATCCCCCATCTAGACAACACATAGCACAAAAATATGCATGCACATTTTTCTCTCCAAAAGTTTCGTTTAACATGCTTGTCTTTTTTGACAACCGTAATCATTTCCTACCTACACAGGGCCACTAAAATACCATACTCCGAATCACATCCCCCCAGAGAGAAGAATAATTCTAAAATCTGGCTCACGCTGGAATGTCTAATCGCACATTTCTCCCACACAAATCAAGATTCTGCTGGTGAACAGGACATTGCTCCATGGACTCTAAAATATAGGTTACCAGATCAAAATCTGCACACATTTTGGGCTAAAACATCTTCATGGCTTCACTACTGTGCATGTGATGATAAATAAAAAGGGAATACCACAAGCAAGTCACCAACGTTATTATTCTCATCTGGATTTGCTGACGATTGTCAACTTTGCATCGCTGTAATAATTTGGCATGGTTGTATTCATATACAGTTGTATTAGCTATTGTAGCATTTGGTTTGAAGCATTAACACTGAGAAAAATGAATAGACAAACAGTTGACTTGCGCTGCTAAAACAAAAGTTCTTGAAACTAAAATGCTGTTGCGCAATTTTTCTTCAATCAAGCTTCCTGCTTGAGAGGATGGAGTCAAACAGGTCCCGAATGGGCCGGCAGAGCACAGCTTCTTCAGTCACAACTGGGGGCAAACCAATACAAAGCATACTGGACTCCACTGTAGCATCCAAACTATAAGGATTCTACAGCTCAGACATGTAAGTTTGTCAATACTAACCAACACTATAATATCTATGGCATCTCTTGGCACAAATTGGAAAAGCATTTACATAAACATTCCACATGAACTAGAGGATATTAGACAAAGGAGCAGAAATGCACAAAACCAAGCTTCTATTTGCAACTATGATGTACAATGTAGCTAAAGACATTGCTAACATATTTATTTTTCGCATTTGGTAATTATCCTTCTTTGTTTGTTTGTTCATTTGTTTTGTATCAGCTATCAGCGCAAGACCCTTTACAGACCCACCAAGACGAGTAGGAGACAATAGAAAACACATCTGCAGCACAAATTTCAGAGCAGAAAAAAAAAAAAAGAACTGGTCTGGACAGGCTTGGAATCCATCCATTTGTCCTTGGACAGGCAAGTTCTTTGAATGCAGAGGTCAACATGCATAGCTTACATACTGTGGACGTATAATTATGTACTTCATACATACTGGGACGGCTAGCACATCCATGTAAACACAAAAAAATCAAATAATATACAACCCTGGGAGCAGCAAACATGAACATGCCGACCATGTGCGATTGAGAAGCTGTAATCTACAAAGAGCTATACCAAACATTGAAATATTTTGCTTCTGCGCTCCTTGTTTCACCTACTTCGGCTACTCCAAAGATGCCTTGCCGTCTCTGCTAGCCGAAACGCAATGCACAAGAATTTTTATCACTATTACTCACAATTTGTGAAGGTAGTGTTCTAATTGTCAATGAGAAAGGCATCTTACTTGACATCCAAAGTTCACATTAACTTCTTGTTGCTGAAGTAATGACAGAATGTACATGCATATCCAGTGAGTTCTTCCTAATTCCTTTGGCCTCACAATACAGACCATTACAAATATGATATCAAGTGGGCTCTTTCATTGTTTGCTACATGTATACAGTGTTCTTGTGTTTGGTTCTTTAAAGTGCCAATACTTGTGTATATCAAATGTGTCCCCTTCAACTTTCGAGGTGTACATGCATTAAAAATGACCAATTGAAACTGAAGAAGAAGTTTCTTCATGGAAGCAAGCCAGGGTTAATATTTTCACCAAGTCAAATGCTCACAAAATGCACAGATTATTCACTGATTCACTTGAGCAGATTAAAAAAAGTAAGAAATGAAAACAAAACATTTAATTGTCCAATATGCGTGCAGTAGAGTGATTGTCCTACATGTCTCACATCTCTACCTGACCTACACTATCTCAACAAAAAAAATGAACATAACAAATATCTATAACTGATCACATGACTATGTGAACAACCAATATCAACTTTCCCTTAAACTCACATGGTAATACATGTACGTACTGACCCACTTGCGTGCCAAGCACCATTCATTGATATGCTACCTCTTGCAACCAATATATTTTTCATGAGTTGACAGCCAAATACCCAAAGTCTGCAGTTGCAAATATCAAATAAGTCACCATTTTCTGCTCCTTCACGAACCATTCCACGGCCAGCTGTGTCAAACAAACATACTGTGTACAGATGCCGGAGAGATAAGATTCTTCTTTCTTGCTGGATCCAACCCTAAATGCCTTGCCCTTCCTATCAAATGGATAAACCTAACACACCTTGGTTGGAGGAGACATACAGTTCACTTTTACAAGCCTCCTAAATAGCCATCCTGGCAAGCTGCCATGTGCAGTGACAAGTTCTCATTAAACTGACAAAAAGATAGATGAAATTTCACCCAGCTGTATCTATTTTCAAGTCCAGACGGATGAAATTCCAATCTCTGCAATTACACATCCATTTGCAAGTGTCCTTTACTAAAAACCTAACATGTGTAAGTTCTGACTCACATAGTTTGCATACCTTGGTGTGATGTAGAATAACAATCAATGATGACTGTTGTCCTAGCTTCTCAATGTATTGTCCTTTTGACAGAAAAAGGCTGTCTCAGGAGATGGATACCACAGCAATTAAGTAGCAGGGAACACATTTCCAGTACAACTCAAGGTATGACGCATACAACAGATACCAGCAAAACCGTTTCATCCACATACATTACTGCCCCAAAGGAAAGAAAAAAATAGAACAAGAAAAGGTTAATGCTCATTAAGCACAAGACAAATGCCCACTAGACGGGTATGAAGAAAGAGCGGGATCTTGACATAGTAAGCGAACACGGATAGAGGTCTTTTAGCGTCTCGAGTCACGGGGGTAGTATTCTGCCAGCATGTTCTGGGGGATTCTTTTCAGCATCTCCTTGGGGAAGATTCGCAGCAGCTGCCAGCCAATGTCCAGCGACTCAAAGACGGTGCGGTTCTCGTAGTTACCTGTATATTTACACAATAAACGAAGCACAAGTGATGTCACCTTTTATAATCCATGATGCGTTACAGCATGCCAGGGTAACAAGGTTCTTGAAAGAAGACTACATCAGCATGTATGCTTGTCTATTTGTCTGCACTCATTTCACATATGGCCACTACAGCATACAGCATACTCGTGAATTCCACAGAAGGTCTAATCATTAATGAAACCAAACGTGCAGGAATATAAAAAGTCCACACACAAACAATGTCGGACGTAGTCAATAAGTTTGTTATTAAAGATTTGACACGTTTAACACTCTACTGTCAGAAATACAGAACTCAAGGCACTGTGTCTGAATCATTTCCTCCTAAGAAAACCACATGTCACACTAAAAATCAAGTGGCAGTTTTTTAATGTACCATAATTCTGTTATACCTAAACAGTTCAATCTATGAAATCATATGCCAGTGCAAGTTTGGTATCCCTTGTACATGTGAGGAAGGGGGGGGGGGGGGGGGGGAGGTGGCGGTCCCTTTCCTATCTTTGCAGAGGCTTTGCCAAAAGCCAAAAAATAAGTGTGATTAGTTATCGTATTAGAATCTGATAAAATTGTGTCAACATCACAGTCACTGGAAACGATTAAAGGTGATGTTATCAAGAAAAAGTTATAAAGAGAGTTGATGTTTGCGCAGAACTCAGTGGCTTGATACATTTGCTACCTATAGTCTGAATTTCAGAATCTTAGAAAGTTCTGAAATTCCAAACTTTTCAGGGTTTATAGTATTACAAATTTATGGTGTTTTGAAATCACCCACACAGTGAATGCTTAACACCACATTTCTTGCTAGCTTGATCATGTTAATCTTTAAGGACAATTTTCCGAAAACTTGTGTGTGTGACAGCCGACTTTTTCACCGTTTTGGGGGTGGGTTGAAACAAACAAAGTGGGACAAATTTGATATCACTGCAGCGGGGGAATCAACAAATCGAAAAAGCAGACAATTTTTTGTTCAACGATTATTATCACCCTTCTGTAGCAACCCTCACATACATGATTTAGCATTTCAGAAGTGTCTAAGTGATGACAAATGGGCTCTTGAAAGGGATCTTCAAGTTTCCCCTCATGGACATCCCCTCTCCTCCCACTACTATCTTCCATACATAAAAACAATGACAAAGCTCACCCTGAGTGATGAAGTTCTTCTCAAATTTGCCCAGGAACTCGAGGTAGAGCAAGTCATCCGGGGTCAGGGCCTCCTCTCCCACCACTGCCTTCATGGCCTGCACGTCTTTGCCAATGGCGTAGTTGGCGTACTGCAAGGTGGCAAAGCAACGGACACACAAGACAATTATAGTACGTGTATGTGCAAGGTTTTACCGGTCTCAGGAGCTGTGCAGCATGACTATGGACATGCTGCAAGGAAGGGGGCGGGGGAGGCAGGTGAAGAGCTGCAGAGAAGGGCGCGGGGGAAGTGGGTGAAGAGCTGCAAGGAAGGGGGCGGGTTAACAAATGTGGGGGTGTTTTGTACAGGATTTCACTGTAGGATTACAGGTGAATTGTGAGTGGAGTAGGGAAAAGGGAATGAGTAGCTTGCATACTTTTGGAATACAGCAATCAGAGCTGTATGTGTGGAAAGTTCTACAGGTCAGCAGTTGTAGACTAGGAGGTAAAAATTGTTCCAGCGCACAGGAAATGACAAGAAATGTGAAAGGGGCATGGGGAGTGGGGCTGTAGTGACTGGGGTTGTGGATTGATGTGGTACTAAAGTGGTAAAGTGGAATATGGGGGAATTCATTGGACATACAGTGGGAGGTGTACAGAATGGATGGGGGTGATGTAAGAAAAAGAGTGCTTTTACATGCTACATGCGAGACAGAAAGCTTCGGATAAATGAGCAAAGTTGAAGAGGCCAGCAGTTGTATGAGTACGAGGCAGCCTTGTTCCAGTGAGGAGGGAATGATGAGAAATGTCGAAGGGGTGCAAATGTATGGCGAAGGTCTGTGGGGAAAGGGTTGGGGTGGTTAAAAGTTGTGGATTGATTGGACGTAAGGTGGGGGGTAAATTATCAGGGATATAGCGGTGATGTGGGGAGGGTGATGGGGGGGGGGGGGGGGGGGTGCCAAGGGCACAAATCCATAGCAGTCTATATAAAATTGGGATAGCAGCAAAATGTAAGATTAATGCATCTGTATGAACACTGAAAGACAGTAGCAACAAGTAGAACTTATAATTACCAGCTGGTTGGACACATCCGAGTGGTCTTTCCTCGTCATGCCTTCACCGATGGCAGACTTCATGAGACGGGACAGCGAGGGCAGCACATTGATGGGAGGGTAGATCTGTCAATTCAACACAAAATAATGCGAATAAATTAAAATCTCACGTGCCGACAGAGTGAAGAGTTATTATTTAATCATGTATTTGACAAGTCTCCTGCTTGGCACATCCTCTGTGTTAACTACTTTTTACATGCTGGTAAAAGTTTTATTGCCACATCGACCTCCAAATACTTACCTTGTGGGTGGGTTGAAAATGATTTGATCAAACTCATTACTTATGATAATAATTCATTGCTAACATGAAAAAGACGAAAATACTTGGGACATTTATTCATTTTTTTTTTTACCATAGAGAGCATATCACTCCACACAAAAATAAAATTGCTGTGATGATAGGGAATATCCTACCTGCAATATGCATGTGTCATTCACGTAAATTTGGAGTAAATCCTACTCTAACGAGCACATACATGCAGCAAGCAAATTTCCTGCATGCAAATATTAGCAGACACACTTTTAGGGAGCAACCTTTGGATGCTAGTTTAGATTGCTTGCTTGCTGGCTGCCAGAAAATATACACCAGAAACAGCCCGATAATGATGTACCGCACCTGTCTGTTGTGAAGCTGTCTGTCGACGTAGATCTGTCCCTCAGTGATGTACCCGGTCAGATCAGGGATTGGATGGGTGATGTCTAAAAGGGGGGGGGGGGGAAGGAAACAAAACAAAACAAACATCATAACATGGCCATCTCACATTAGGATGTTGTGGTCAAGTGGTAAAAACATTAGTTGACTCCAAGATCATAAGGTTGTGGTGTGGGTTTAAAGCCAAGATGACACGGTATTGATATTTCATTTTTAATATTTGTAAAGTTCCTCTTGCGGCCGCTATTTATAAACTCCTGTTTTAGGGTCCTGCAACCAACTAATCTAAGAATAATGGCAATGCAGATGTTGGCTAAAACTAGGATATACTTTACCAGATTCACTCAGTGTACGATTTTAACCTGAAAGTAACATCAGGAAACAATGTGCTTCTTGGGGAGCAAAGAAGGAAAGACAGGTATCTGTTTATTATATTTCTGAAGGTATTAGCTGCTCATATGTTTTCACAAAGGGGATGCTATATTGGGTTTTACACCTTAAATACAAGAGTTCAGGTTGCAAGTTGAGCCCTGATAAAACCTGTTTTGTTGCAATGACATAAAAGGGAGCCATAGAGAGTGGCTAGAAAAAGAACTGATACTTTCATTATTTTCATTCTCTGAAGAAGGATTGAGTGCTTACGCAAAGTACATTGCAGCTGGGCAATGAAGAGCCCAAAGAAAACTCAATGTAATATCTCTATAATGACTTGTTCTCCTTTGTAAAATTGCTCTGCTTTTTCCACAAGTCAACACCCTCCTTTGCCCGAGACTGAGATCCTACACCATTGATGTTGACGTCCCAAGCAGTTTTTAGCTGAGAGTAACCTCAAGAAGCAAGTCTCATGTACAAGCTACTCGTTACCTAGGAGAAAATGGCATTTGGGCAGGGTATCTCATATCGTTTACGTGGTCAGATATACTGATTCATGAACATCGCAAGCATGGAGACCTCCACTCACCGTCGTTCGGCATAGTTAGGATGGGGATCTGGGTGATGGACCCGTTGCGCCCTTCCACACGCCCCGCCCGCTCATAGATGGTGGCCAAATCGGTGTACATGTATCCAGGGAAACCGCGACGACCCGGAACCTCCTCACGGGCAGCCGAGACCTGGGCAATTCGATTGCGAATGTTGAAAACTTCAGTTGAATGAATCTCTGCCATAATTGTAAGCACCCCATGTGTTTAAAAGAATATATGCTATCAAGAATAAACTCTATCACAATGTTAAATACCTTCTGTTTCGATTTTGTTGTTATTATTGCATCTTGCCACTCCTAATTTCATCCCTATCAGGCTAAAGACCACAAACATGACAATTGTCATGCCCCTGACTCACTACTCCCTGTGAAGTTAAGGTTGGTATGACGCACTTGTTCTTCTAATCCACAAACTTACAAGCAAATCTTACAGGGGTTAAGAAATGTTTCCTGTGTCTGTATGCATGTCTGTCTGTGTCTGTCTGTCTGTCTGTCTATCTGTACATTTAGCACAGCCTACCTCTCTCAAGGCTTCAGCGTAGGAGCTCATGTCGGTCAAGATGACCAGGACGTGCTTCTCGCACTGGTAGGCCAGGAATTCGGCTGTGGTCAGGGCCAAACGGGGAGTGATGATACGCTCGATCCTGAAACAAAATACAGCATGAAGGAGCAGAGAATTAGCAGATAATTATGGATATTTCTGTCCACAAACCTTCAACATGAAGGGACTGATTCGGCAGTGATTTAATGTCTCGGACAACACATGTAGTTGTCTGATGGAAAAACCCGTAACATTCCTAGTCATATAAACCTGGGCCCTGTTGCAAGAAAGTTGCAATCAATTGCAAATAATTGCTAATTTTGAAACAACCATTCTGATTGGCTCAGGGTCTGCCCTATTAAGACATGCATGCTGGCCAGTGACAATCAGTTGCAAGTTGCGTTTGAATGCAAAGTTTCTAGCAACGGGGCCCTGGTCAGGTTTAAAGACAACACTTATTACGAGAAGCTTAAGTACTTCCCAGTAGCTCATGGCAACGTAACATACCATGGTATTTTTGTGCCCACCAAAATATACACACCGCAATGCTAATATGCCAACCAATACTTGAATTCATATTGATGGATATCTTTCATCTGAGGAACTGGAAACAAGCAATTTCAGCCATCTCTTTATAGTCAATGTATTGTCATACTTGTCATCAAGTTCACATGCATATTAGTTGCTGTTTTGTCTGATGCAGGACGGTGGGGCAAGGGGCAAGCTTTCTGCTTCTGATGCACACCTTCTGTTTAATACAAAAGGCATGCATGGAATTTGAATGCTATTTACTGATCTATTCCTTCTGCCATGTTAAAAAGTCTGCGCTTATGCGCTCCCCACCCCCCCCCCCCCCAAAAAAAAGAGAAAATTCGAAAAAATGCATCAACTTTCATTAAGATGTGTTTCACGGAGGTGGGAGCATTTGATTTTCTTACGTTGGATCATTGGCCAAGTTGAGGAAGAGACAAACATTGTCCATTGAACCATTCTCCTCAAAATCTTGCTTGAAGAATCTAGCCGCCTCCATGTTCACCTGTTGGGGAAGGTCAATGAGTAGGAAGAGAGAGATGCATATTAACCCATTGAGGATGGACTGATTTTGCTGCAACATGCATTTCCCATAGACACTTGCCCGAGTATACTCGGGACTCATCCTCATCGGGTTAATGACAGACAAAGGAATGGAAAGATGAAGATTGAGAGCACACGAGAAAAATCATGATGACACATTATCATATTGTCAGCACTCGCATCACTCATTTCAGGGATTCATATGATTTTACAGGGTGGTGAGGTGGCTCCTGATCAGTCAGTTGCCTGTCTTCCCAGCAGTCAAATGGCTCTGGTTGAAGTCCAGCTGCACAGTGTTTTGTGTTCTCATCTTGTGCATTCCAGAAATAGGCAGAAACCCTATCTGTCCCTCGGATAGGATATTAACCCTTTCAGTGCCAGAGACTTTTGACAGTGTGTACAACGCTATGGGGTTTTCTGAGCCAATC
Source organism: Diadema antillarum (assembly GCF_040938485.1). NCBI lineage: Eukaryota > Metazoa > Echinodermata > Echinoidea > Diadematoida > Diadematidae > Diadema > Diadema antillarum. The sequence goes on along the minus strand of NW_027270942.1, from coordinate 2,087,885 downwards.
AGTAAGCAAAGCACACAAAGGGTTAACTGGTGGTCTGTGTGTGAGAGAGACACAGCTCCTGCATATGTGACCCTGCACCTCAAAACAAACAAAAAGTCGCCAGACATGATTTTTTAGTTAAGACCATATTCTGAAAGAGCAGACTTTAAGCTTTAAAATGATGTATAACTCAAATCAAATGGACTCTCCTAACATATCTAAATATTGGAAAGAAAGCACAAACTCAGGAAAAAGTCGAACTGAGAAGAGAGGCATCTGAAGTACAGTGTCTATTCAAGCGCTTAATCTTTACCAAACCGTGCTGGCTGTGTGATGAATGGGACAAAAAACAGGAAGTAAACCATTAGAGTAACAGCAATGAAGAGATTATTAGATTAAACTGAAATTAAGCATGCCTCATTAACACATTCTGTCCATAATCAATGCCAATTTTCAAATCAGTACCCCTATCCTTTCAAAAGTTATTTGAGTTGAAAGTGAAGAGTGTGGACAAGGTTTTTCAGAAATGAAAAAGGGATTCTAAAGACACACCTAATCGCACTATTCTACCAAAAATGTTCGAGATAAAATGCTTAAAAAACACACTTTCCTGCCCGTTTTATGATACCAAATTTTAGCATAATGTAAAAGAAGACCCGCTCTTTCAGAAAATATGAAAAAGTCAAGTTCGGCTAGATTGACTCATTTCACTTATTTTCAGTCCTCACGCAAAATCAGTGTGTGCGACTTTATGTTCGTTTTGATGTGCACGGTCACATATGGTATCTTGAACATTTTGTAAATCACTGCTCCCAAAGGTATTACAGGACCTTTAAGATGTACAGCTGTACATTGCATACCCTGTACATCCTGATAATGAATGTATTGTACATGTGTATATTCGATGTTGAGTGGAGTTTGCAGTTTGTAGTACCCGTACAAAGTTAGTTTGATGCAAGTCCTCTACATTATGCTAAAATTTGGTATCATAAAACGGGCAGGAAAGTGTGTTTTTTTAGCAGTTTATCTCGAACATTTTTCGTAGAATTGTGTGATTAGGTGTGTCTTTAGAATCCCTTTTTCATTTCTGAAAAACCTTTTCCACACTCTTCACTTTCAACTCTAATAAATTTTGAAAGGATAGTGCTACTACTTTGAAAGTTGGCATTAATTATGGACAGAATGTGTTAATGAGGCATGCTTAATTTCAATTTAATCTGATAATCCCTTCATTGTTGTTACTCTGGTGGCTTACTTCCTGTTCTTTGTCCCATTCACCCCACAGCCAGCATGGTTTGGTAAAGATTAAGCTCTTGAATAGACACTGTACTTCAGAGCCTCTTTTCTCAGTTCACACTTTTCCTGAGTTTGTGCTTTCTTTCCAATATTTAGATAGGTTAGGAGAGTCCATTTGATTTGAGTTATACATCATTTTAAAGCTTAAAGTCTGCTCTTTCAGAATATGGTCTTAATTAAAAATTCATGTCTGGCGACTTTTTGTTTGTTTTGAGGTGCAGGGTCACATATGGATGTGAAAGATCCCTCTTTCCTTTCTCACACAGAGCAAGAGGGGTCATCCAGGCAGTGTAGGCTACCCTCCCCCCCCCCCCCATACCAACACCCACACCATATACACGTTCAATAACACAGGTGAACAATACTGACCCCTCTCATAGTTCGCCCGAGGCAAAGAGCAAGAGCCAGCTAATGGTATCGACCACGCACATATTGCCTTTTAATAGAGAAGTATGAAGGTTACGGTTTATCCACTCCCATGCATGCACAAGTATCCCTATGAAAGCCTCGCCTTCACGCTACACATGCTTGAAAGAATGTGCAAAGCCAGTCTCTGCTCATTGAGATGATATGTGTGGAGAAAATGCACAAAAGAGCATGCCTTGCAGCTGGGAAGTACACTGACTGTGGATCTTTGATCTCATTTGTCCTTACTCTTCTTCCAGTAACCTTGACTACTGAAACCTATACATGGCACTTACACCCATGGCAGCGAAAATGATGGCAAAGTTGTCCTCGTGTCCATCCAGTACGTCCTTGTCTGGGAGCTTGACCAGGCCGGCTTGACGGCAGATTTGGGCCGCAATCTGTGCGAGGCAAGTCAAACACAATAACATACAATCATTATTATTACAGTGACAGAGCACAAGCTACACATGTACATACATATTACAAATGATGGGAGAATATAATCATGAACTACAAACAAATCAATCCTTCACCTCATCAAGTTCATGATTATTGCAGAAATGTTTGTGATGTTGTTTGCAATGGTATCGCACAATAAAACATTTTTTTTTTTTTTGTTGCAGTACTACCTACTACTTTTCTGTAATAATTAGTATAACTAGAGTGAAGTACTGAGATATAATGTATGATGTACTGACTTCATTGTGAGGTAGACCAGCGGCGGAGAAAATAGGTATCTTCTGGCCTCTGGCGATACTATTCATCACGTCGATGGCTGAGATACCCGTCTGGATCATCTCCTCGGGGTAGATACGGGACTGTGGGTTGATGGGTTGCCCTGGAAACGGGAAAAGGTGCAGCATGGGAGATGATGATGTTGATGGAGAGACAGGCACTTGAGCATCCAACAAAAATCTCATATCCTAAAATGTTCACACACCCAGTAAAGTCTGTGTGTTCAGGTCAGTTATGATACAGAGTCTACATATTATATTTGTCAGAAGTAAAATTTTGCAAATTTGAAAATTTAAGAAAACAGAACAGGAACTAAAAGAATCAGTTATGAATTCAGCAACCTGAAGGCTTTTGGTCATTCTGCAACCTACAATGTATGTAAGCCATTGGCCAATTGTTCTTGAAACTTACCTTGAATATCCAAGAAGTCTTCAGCTAAGACTGGTGGTCCTTTGTCGATGGCTTTGCCAGACCCATTGAATACCCTACCTGTTGTGGGAGAGTGACAATTAGTCCATTGAACAGAGACAAACCATTTTTTAAAAAATCCATATATATGATTATATGTACAGGCAAACGTGGGGAATTCACGGAATTTTCAAACACAACTGCATGACACAGAGTAAGCACAACGGTTGAATCAAGTGAAAACTTTCACTCATCTCACACTACAAATATGAACAAAATAAGACTAAGGGGAAACTACGTAGAACAAAATAAATCAACAGAGATAGTGACAGACACACTAAATCAAAACTTTTGAATGCACTTTTTTTTTTCTTCACAGTACACTCGTACATCACACTTTTACAAACAAGACTAGATACAGTATTTTGGCAATGTAACAAACTCCGATCACAAAGGGAGCACCTGTGGAAGTTGATATCAAGGTGATTGTTGATGCAATGAGCCATAGATACACATGATGTTAATGTACATGTAATACCTATCAATTTATCAAAAGATGCTCAGCACACGCATGTACAACTTGTACAGAACCTTGGTTGAGTATAGTGTGCATGATACAATATGTATGATTATCTTGAACAAGTGTGACATTATCATTCTCTCCTAAATTGTATTTTGCCTTTCACAGAAGTTCATTTCACACACACATGGAAGATTATGATGTTAGCAATGTCCCTTTTATATACATGTATGTACTTTCTTTTTTACCCACCTAACATGTCTTCTGATACAGGAATCCGGAGAATATCGCCTGTGAATTCACATGTTGTGTTCTTTGCGTCAATTCCTGATGTACCTTCAAAGACCTAGGGAAGAACAAACAGAGATATCATTTTTGATGAGTGAGCAAATAAAAGCCTCCAGTGTCTCAATGTTTGGAAACTCTCATTGTCACATTGGTAGGTACAGTGTGACTGTTCTGTTTTCTTTGCTTTATATTTTTATTTGGTTCAAAGCAACCTTTCTTACCCCGTTGAAGACTAGTCCTGTGTATACTCGGACAAAAGGTGTCTATGGAAAGTGTGTGTTACAGCCAAATCAGGTTAAGCTAAGGTCACAAACCCTTCCTGAAGTGTTCCCGCAGCTGGTATGGAGCTCTAAATCCTCGCAGTATCATTTGCCTTTTTTCCAAAGTAGTGCATGCTTATTTTGATGTAAAACTCGTATGAAGATGTACAAATAACAATTACGACTGAGGTCAGTGGAAATTTGCTTTTGCTGACCCCATTCAGGTGCCTACTTTGTGTAGAACAAACAATTTTTTGAGCCCATCAGCGCACATTCTATTCATACGTTGCAACAGATTGATATTTTCATTGCTCGATGGCACATACATGTATGGTTGTCCGTGCAAAGGGGAAACACGTACTGCTTGACTGCTTTCGCACAGGTGGATTACCAACCTGTCCATTCTCTGTCGACCTGCAAAAAGAATCTTGTTTAGGGGCATTGAAGGCTTGCAGAGAGTTGCGGGAGGAATGGGTTAAAGCACAGGACTAGCCTTAACATGGTCGAGGAAAGTCCATTCTACGCTAATCCCCTTTTAAAATGGTTGTCCTGTATTACATTACTGTATACGCTGTTATTTTTGCGTACAGATATTTTCGCGAATAACGAGGTCATAGACATTTTTGCGAGATGTTGTTTTCATGGATCAACGCCGATGCTTACATTAATGCTCTATTAACACAGCGAATGGAGTTATTTTCGTGTGTTGTTAAATTCGCGATCCAACTTTGATTCGCGAAATTCACATTATTCGCATTGTATTATCTCCACTTGCATAACCACAAAGTTACATGCATTGCAAAAAAGAAAAGACTAGGAATGTCGCTATGGCGACTGGTATGCCTCTGCCATAATGTATGATTCTCCTATAGGTCTATAGTACGTCTTGACAATGTGTGATGACAGTTTCATCTAATAGGCAAAATATTAACATGACATGTTATAATGTGTTGAGTGTTCACTTTCCTTGAACTAGGTTTAATCAGATGAATGACTATATTTTCTAAGAGAGCATGTGTTTGGGGATTTGAGGACTTTTACTTAGCTTTTGACCTTTCTTTGATTCTAAGCATTTAGTGATTTTCACGGTATAGAGAAAAAGTGGAATTTCTGTATTAAATATTACACTGTTAGCATTTTGACTTGGCCTTTGACCCTTGTCCTTCGACCCTACATGTATGACCTTAAAATTCCCAAGAGAATCACTGTCGAGCAGAACATTAGTTTCATGATGATTTTTTTTCCCAAACATTTCACGATTATGCCTAGAGCCACTTCCGAGATATGAAGGAAGAAGTGAAATTTAGCACTTTTTAATTGACCTTTGACCTTTGATCTTTTTGGCTAGAAACTTCCTGGAGAATCTCTATTGGGTACGGTAATACATGTACAAGGGTATACACTAAGTTTCCAGAAAAAAATCCTGCAGGCATTGCATAAATATAATGGAGAAAGTAAAATTTAATGAGTTGACCTTGACCTTTGACCCCCTGATCTTTGACCTCATGACTCCCAAATTCCCTACATAATCACTGCCAGTCAGTACATGCAAATATACTATGTTCCATGAAGATAGTACCTTGAACCATATCTGAGATATGGAGAAAAAAAGTGAAATTTTAACATTTTCACTTGACCGTTGACCTTTGAACTTTGACCTCATGACCCAAAACTCTAACTCGAGAATCTTTATTGGGCAATACATGTATACACTAAGTTTCAAGAAAATACCTTCAGGCATTGCATACATGTAGATGCGGGGGAAATAGTGAAATTTTGAGCATTTGACCTTGACCTTTGACCTTGAGCATCTGCACCCAAAAGTTGATAGGTACAACTTCACCCCCTCATACATATACCTGCCAAGTTTCATTAGGATACCTCAAGCTGTTTTTTAGTTATGCTGTCCAAAATTGATTACCAACGGACGGACGAACGGAAGGACGGAAGGACTGACAACCCGAAAACATAATGCCTCCGGCGACACTTCGGAGGCATTAAAACAAGAAGAAAAACAGAAAGAGAGAATAACCAACAATGCTCACCTGTACAACGGCCTTTGACCCGCTGACCTCCAGGACTGATCCGCTCCTCTTGGTGCCATCATTCAGGGTCAGGGAGACGATTTCTGCATACTTTGGAAACTAGGGAGGCAAGGCACAGGACATGTTCACACTTACACTGTACACGTATGTGTCTCACACTTAAAAGCTTGCTTTCCCTATGATGAGAACTGAGGTTCTGTATGCAGTGATTTTGATCTTCTGGGAGGTCAAGGATGAGATTCAGTTACATATCGACCAACTCTAGACCAAACTCTGCCATGAGCTGTCACCATAATACAAGATAAAATTTGCATACTTACATTAGTTTGGTGTGTGTGTGTTTTTTTTTTTTATACAGCACAATTGGGCCAGTTGGGTACAAAATAAGGACATTTTTGATGTGGTCAAGAATGTAAAATTGTGGTAAGTTAACTACCTCTTACCTGAATTCTACAGTAAAAGAATGTTTAGAAGTGTAATGCTTCTAAGGTTTTCAAGAAGCATACTGGGGTGTTTAAATCAACCCATTGTGTCTGTATGCTCAATTTCCTACAAGCTCAATTGCACTATAACCTTCAAAACAGATCTACTAGAAAAAAATGTGCCAAATATCTGGTGGGTGGCCTTCTAACCATTTCCAAGGTATAAAGTGGAACAAATTATAAAACATTGTCAAGTCTCTCACTCCCAGCATTATTTTCTTCCTGAACTAGATATCAACCAATTTTAGAATATCAAGTTTAACTTTGATTTACACTTCTTCATCAGTACATTTGTGTACATTTCAGAAAAAGAAATGAAACTGCTCCAAGAAGTGTCGAGGTTCTTTCTTTCCCAACCCTCTTGACCAATGATGACACTGTATCAAAGTAGTCTGAACTGGATGGAAGCAATTAATTCTCAGTCAAACACAAATGTTAGGGCAACTTAAAAATGATGTCCAAGTTGATAGATAGCCTGTTATCAAGAGAATCAAATTTCCAGAGTACACTCTTAGATATGATGGAGGATATTGCAACAAAACCTGCCTCCCTGATGAAGCTATTAATTTGTATCAACTGAAAACTTGCACAAGAATGACATGTGCAGGGTACACACAAGTACAAAGCTCTCATTTCTACGGGACTTTTCATGCTGTGACTATTTTTACAATCATATGTTATAAACAAGTATGCCTTTATGAGAAAAAAGCATTGACTGCTGTACCTTTACATTGTCCAAGATGACCAGCGGACCATTCACACCACACACAGTCTTGTATGCTGTTAGATTGAGAGAGAAGAAAACACACAAATTTGCTTAAACTGTATGCTATGAAAAATAAAGTGAGGAAATATATGGTTCTAAAGTGAAGTTAACTCATCTTGCTGTTCTCTATAAAAATCTATTTCACATGTAGACTGCTTCTGGTGAATTTTCAATGGAGTACTACAGTTGTTGCCCATTTTGGTGAAAAATGTAAACTACAAATGTAATCACATGACGTGTATTTAAGTTAAAACTAGGAACTACATCAAGTACATGATGTATGAGCTTTACGTATGTATGTGCCCAGGCATTTTATAAAGTGTATATATGGTAGCTTTATTTGCCAACCTTTTTCATCAGCAGTCAGTAATCCTTCCAAACATGACCTAGAAGTGGAATAGCAAGCCCACTCAGGTGTAGCAACTGTTTGCATTTTATAGTCCAACAGGAAGGCGAAGTTACACAATAGAAATCTTAGGGGATTACAGTGTATAACCTATTCATTATTAAACAATCAGTAGTTCAATTGAACAATTAATTTGATATACTGAATATGTGGTAAAACCTTTTGATTTGTGTAAACAGCGATGGGAGAGAGAGAGAGAGAGAGAGAGAGAGAGAGAGAGAGAGAAAGCAAGAGGTACCTGTACATTGTACATGTACAGTATACTCTAGTGTACTGTACGTATCTATAGACTGCAGGAAAAGTACATTTTGCAGCATGTGACATCCTGGATACTGTGGACAGAATTCATCTCTAGAGTTGAGACAGGAAGTGGAGGATGTTACTCCATGCTCCTGATTTGACTGTACTACAGTTGTATACTGTCCTCATTTCCTCTACTGGTGGCAGAAATTGCTCACAAACCACACCACGACACCTGCTTCTTCTACCCAGGCAAGTTTTATGGAAACATACACTGCATCGTACAAAAACTGCCAAAATAAGATCAGACACATGAATTTGGGCTGCTGACTTGTACAGGTATACATATAACACACTTATGCTTAAATATGAAAAAAAAAACCCCACCAAACAAACACGAAGGAAATAAAAAAAATGCTGAAGGCAAATACAAGTATTATACTTGTACTTTGATTTTATTTTTTTGTTGTAAAGATAAGTCGCTCATTGAGCATGCTAATCAACTTTCAGAAGAAAACAACAACTTACCCAGTTACGTACATGTGTGTTCATTGCTAAAAAGCCTATCTTCTCAAGTTCTCATTTCTGATTCAGAAAAATCACAACATATTACACCAATTAGCAGCTCTGATGCATGCAGCTCACATGGAGGATGAACTTACTACATGTATCACAATTATACACTACATGCTGCATGTACAGCTCATAAGGTCAGCTACATGTATACATACTGTATTTAGAATCCTCTATGACTTTCAAATGTACAATACACTGTCCATAACATACACTTTGTACAGATAATACTGTGAATGCAACATGAATTTGAGAATAGACCTAAACTGGACGAATAAAGTCAAACTCAAGGTATTAGAGGACTTGCATCAAACTAACTTTGTACAGGTACTACAAACTGCAAACTCCACTCAACATCATAATACACTATATACACATGTACAATACATTCATTATCAGGATGTACAGGGTATGCAATGTACAGCTGTACATCTTAAAGGTCCTGTAATACCTTTGGGAGCAGTGATTTACAAAATGTTCAAGATACCATATTTGATGCACTACGTACTCTGTAGGTCTGTTGTACCACAAAACATCCTACCATACTGTATAACATTTTTGCAATAAAGCCTAAAATATAAGGAGATATCAATATTTTTCTCAATAAACCGTAACTGTAGACGGTTTATAGTCTGGAAGCATTTTTATTACTGAGTTGTACAACTACTGTTCACATTTTGTATTATATTCAACAATACTTAACATTGATTTATCTGATTCAAATTTCTACAGTGGTTGTTTCTATTCCTAACTCATATTTTAGAACTATTTTAAAGCACTAATGCTGGGTTTTTGTTTCATAGATCTGCAAATGGTAAATTATGCCTTTAAGTGTGTTAACGTACATTGTAGTGCATACACATATCCAGTGGTCAGTGGACAGTCTGAAAGCATCTGTATGCCCTCTGTCACTGATTATTGGAACATTCTTGTTGAAATAGCAACTACTGTGCTTACATTTTGAAGATGTCTATAGTATTCGCTAGTAAATGATGCAATCTTTGGCATGCTATCATAATTTCCATCTCTAAAAACTTTGAGACAATTTTTAACAAAATCTCCCAGCCTCCCCCTTAAGTTTGAATTTTCCCCCTTGCTGTCAGACTCCTGCTTCAAAAGTATTTTTTTCCTGCTTAAAATCAAAGTTTCTCCAACCAAACTCTAGTTTTGTTAAAACGTATGTATTATTAGCGCATGTGTTACAATTGTATACACACACATGTAGGATGCATTGTGCATCATCGCGTTTGAAAAACTGTGTTAATCTGCCACCTGAAATCCATTCGAAATCAAAAACATTCTCGCATTAAAACTGGTTTTGTCACCTGTTAGACATATTTATTATGGTAAAATACATTTGGATTACAAAAATTATTTGTGTTTTTAGGGAGGAAAAAGGTGAATTAGGAATATAATGTCTTTTGAGAATGATGAAAATCCATTGCCCCAGCTGATCTCCGATCGCGGTGCACGTTTAACATGCGATGTGAATGTCTGGCGACTTTACGTAGTGGCGACTTGATGGTAATCGACGTTAGTTGTATATAGAACTAGTTTAGAATGATCATGAATGAATTCCAGACATCTCACACAATGAAAATTAAAATGGAATACCAGAATCACTCTTCTCTCCTGCCTGTTGCTGAATATAGTGAATTTATGCATCTGGATGGTGCATACATGTTGATCACGTGACGTAGATGCCAGATGGTCTACACTGTGCATAGATAATTGAAGTGCATGGCATGTCATGTTGCTGTAATCAATGTGAAAATCTCTGCAACGGCAAAGTTTTTCACTGCCAGCAGCAACTAACACTAAGCAACCTGTTTATCATTTACAACTTTAAAGAAAAGTCATGACTCATCTCTCCCTCTCTCTCTCCCTTTCTCTTTCTCAGACAGAGTTTTATTCAAAATATTCTAGAGTAGAAAAGAACAACCAGCCGGAGTAACCATGCTTAATTAAAAAGGAAAAATGAAAGGAAAACAAATGCCTGGCTGGGGTTTAGGGATCATGCGACCTCCCTGTATAATACCCCTGTTAACGCGTTTCGTAAGAGTGTAGACTAGTACATAGTAGGCCGACATAGATTGGTCACCAATGGTCACAAGACACAAAACTCGCTTGTTCAATAATTATGATAATGCAAGGCCAATTAAATATTGCAATGCCAATGGGCATGATGAGTGTGGTCCTTTGCGGACCCTAACCCATATCAAAATTCGTTTTGTACACGACCATGCACTGCTACAGTACCATCGTTGACTACAATTTTCTATGTAATTTTACGGATTAATTTCTACTCACTTAGCCTCGGTTGAGAAATGTAATTTCTCGTCACTGCTAAAGTGTGTTCTTTAGCAGCTTCGAGCCTGGTTCTCGCCTGCTCGTACGACATTGTTGGCGGATGGATTACACAGTTTTAGAGACCGGGGTAGAACTGATCAAAGTGTCACTGTTAGAGAATTATAGTTTCACTGGCATTAGCTAGCTGGCTGGGTGTGATATTTTCTCCCTCTTGATCTCGATCAAAGTACCTCTGTCGAGCTGCGAGCGATCCGAGCTAGGACTCGAGTATCGAGCAACTTATCGTGGGCCACCTAGCTGTAATGGTGGTGTACTGTGCTGGAAAATATCGTCTCGTACATACAGCGTGTACAAGTATGAGTGATCCGTGAGCTGATGGTCGATCATGTGACGGACTCCCGACTAGCTGCTGAGCATAATATTTTTCTGAATGCGTGCTGTGTAACTTCATTCAGTCGTTAGTGCATAGTATCTGGAGCATATCGCACAGGCAAAGTGAACTGAACATAGACACTATACAAAGCAGCCAACGTATGGTATCCGTAACAAGCAAGCACTTTATGGCCTTTTATGCCTCGTACAATACTGTAATATTTGTACTATGAACATGCCGTCATAAAATGTCACACATCATGATGTGATAATAATTGTAAATTAAAAGAAAATGGTTTCAGGCTCTTCTAAGATGCGTTCTTTTGCACATGTAATATTTCTGTACAAGTCCCGATTGAGAGCGTACATACAAAGACAAACGATTCTAGTGTGCAGTAAAGAATACTGTCAGTAATCGATGTAAAACGCCCTCTCACGTTTGCAGCAGCTTAACCGGCTCTGTTGTTTACACGTACCACTGGCAAGGAATGCAAACTACGTTTTTGCCCTTTCTTACTTTCTTTGCCGGGAAAATGAGTTGATAATAGTTATCCCTTTATATATTTGTCTCACCTTGCTTCCTTTCATTTTCCTTGTCTATTCACATTCCTTGTTTTTCTGTGTATGTGTCTATCATAAGATAATCATAATGGTTTATATATAGGTCTACGTATATTATACTCTCATTTCGTTTTACTTTACATTTTTCCCTGGTCGTCCAAGAATACTAATCTTTTACAACCTTGCTTGTGCATTTGTCTTCTTTTTTTAAGCTGGGAAACATTTAGCCAGTTTGGATTTTTGCAAATCTTTGGTTGTTCTCTCCTGGGCAGAATGCGAAGCCTGAACTTGAACACTAAAGCGGAGACGGTGATCGGTCAAGCAGTTGGCACCACCAGGTCATGATGGGACTTGAGGTCCATACGACAGTGCCTTTAGCGTGGGCGCGACCGTAACGTCTTCTTATGAGAGGGTAGACAGAACCCGGGGTGATATGGTATGTCTTCAGAAGGTATACGTTATTTTGAAACACGCAAATTCCCTATATCTATAAACATACTGAATTCCCTTATTCCGGAAATGAAGTAAATTTTGTTATTCCGACAATGCCGAAGATTCGTTCATCGGCAACAGTGATCGGAAATGAAATGAATGGTCGTTATTCTGAAGGTTCGTTAATCCGAAAATGAAATAACGTTCCTTATTCTGAAAAACTGAATGATCTGTGGTGAAGAGGAGGAAGGATGGTTTTGTTGAAACTTACGTGATTCAAAGTTCCTTTAAATATCATGTACTCATGTTAGGCGTTATGTATACTTTGTATTACCTTATAATTATGGAAATGAAATCATTTTGAATTGAAAATTGAATGGCATACGGAGGAGAAGAAGAAAATACAGTGTATTACTTTTGTTTTCATCAATATTGTGTAACATAATGATTACACGTAAGATTGTATTCTACTTTGCCAATAAGTATGCATATTGCCTGTGTTTACTTTATGTGTATTTACATACATGGCTCTGTATATGTGGTGTTTTCATTAAATTTCATTCCTTAATATTCTACCATTTTGTTCTTTAGCTGCAACATCGTATCTTGTAACTGAATAAAGTTTTTTTTTTCGGAATTGCGAGCTTCATTTCTGTTTTCCGATTAACAAACCTCTGATTTTCATTTTCGGATGAACGAACCTTCGGACCAACAAACATTTTTTTTTTCGTTTTCGGATTAAGGAACCTTATCGCACTTTCAGATCAAATAACTTTTTAGAATAACGAACCTTATTTCATTTTTTGGATTAATGAAACGTCAGAATTATGAAGCTTATTTCATTTTAAGAATTACGAACATTCGGCATAGGGAACCTTCGGAATAACGAACTGTAACCGACGAAACACTTGCAGAGCGTTGGTCTTGAACGCAGACGGGATAGACACATCACAGATCAATGGGGCTACATACAGAAGGGCTTCAGAGACGTTGTCTATTATACTCCTATTTAACATGTCTCCTCTATTAACCAGTAGAACGCTATGACTGGTTTGATGTGAATGATTATGCTATAATACAAAATAATACTGACAGTGAAACATCCGCTCTTAATGAGCGCATCAGCACGATCCCTTATGTCACAAGCCAAGAAAAATGCTCTTGCCTGTGCAAGTATAACGCTGCAAAAGGAGTTTCAGAACATCTGGGGGCGTTTCATCAACGAGTTCGTCGGAGGTTTTCACCGACAAATTTGCTATCAGCCAATCAGACGCAAGGATTTCAGTAGCTTTTAACAGTTGTCAGTGTAAATCACTGACAAAAAGTTTCATGAAACGGTCCCCTGGTCTTGCAAAGAGGCAGATGAAAATTAATTTAGACAAATATGTGCCAACAGTTACGATAGGAGGCTGTATACGGACCCCAGTCCTCCGCCTCCACCTCTCCTGAACCCAGCAAGAGATTACCTTAAAGTTCATGGGGAGCATCGACATCATGCTCGGGACCGTCCGGAGTTGTGCTGCAAGATCACCATGTATAAGGGCACGGTGAGATGAAAACAGGCACATCACCTCGTCGAAACAAAAGTGCGCTGTGCGCGAGGTTCGAGCTGCATCCTCTGCCACCGACAGCACTCTCCAACTTGTGTCAAATACGAGGGGGGGGGGGGAATCTTGGGGTCACAAGTAATCCCATAACCACCAATCATCGACCATATATTTGAAACTAGTGTCCGAACATACAACAACATACATTTTGTATCTACAAGTACTTTGTATCTGGTCTTCTTTTCTTTTCTTTTTTTTCTTCTTTTTTTTTTTTGCCTTCTTTGTGACCTGTAGTACTTCGCCCCTCCCCATCAGGAGGGCGCACAAGGAATTTCGTGACGAAACTGGAAACAAAAGTTTGCTTTTATCATCATCGGCAAAATAAATCTTGTAAAATGTCACTATTAGGAAGCCCTGACGTGCACTGAGTGAAAAATCTTGTTACATTCCGATACAACTATTTCATAGTTTACTAGATAGGAAGCCAGTATATGAGAGGAGTGAGTAAGGTTGGTTTGAATGAATGATAAGAAAACATGAAAGAAGGAGACAATGGAGACAGAAATAAAAGAGGTGAACGAGGAGAGAAAAAGGTAAACACAAGGGAGGATGTGGAGATAGTAGAAAGAAGGACCTGAAATCTAGAGAGAGTTGGAGAAAGGGGAAGGAAAGAGAAATGTGTGATAAGGTTGATAAGGTTTAAGAAGTTTAACTGGATACCAAAGCATCAATGTTTGGGGAATATTACTTACATTTTTTAAAGCGTTTATTCAGGTAAATTTGAATTGTTAAGTTTTTGTAGATTTTTTTTTCTTGTAATGGTTCATAAACAACTAATATGTTCAATAAGCAACGCAGATGAAAACATCGCATGTTGTATGTGCCTTGTATCTCCTACACTCTTGATATTATGAAGAAATTTTTAATGTATAAATATATATGATAATATGAATCATAACATATGTATATATATAATATATCTATATATCTATATATATATAACATATTATGTATATATATGTATATATACATACATATATATATATATATATATATATATATATATATATATATATATATAAATGAATAACAGCAAATAATAGTTTCTGCTCGGAGTCATAAGAAAGTATAGATTCACAACAGTAGGTCAATATAAACTCCGTTGAAGACGTAAATTTGACGAATTTTCGCCCATAGGGCTTTGTCAAGTCAATACATTTGACACTTTATTTTGAAGCAGATCAAAATAAAAGATGCGTCGTCACTGTGATGGACGCGCTACCATCACAGTGACGACGCATCTTTTATTTTGATCTGCTTCAAAATAAAGTGTCAAATGTATTGACTTGACAAAGCCCTATGGGCGAAAATTCGTCAAATTTACGTCTTCAACGGAGTTTATATTGACCTACTGTTGTGAATATATATATATATATATATATATATATATATATATATATATATATAATTATACATAATTATGATCGCTGGTAAAATTTCAGGAAGTCAGATTTATCGAGCCTCATGGTCAGGATTGAGGAATTTGCATTCATAAAGGGATACATCCAGCATTAACATTGTTCTTTTATCATTTATCTCCTCACGCTACTCCCTCAACCCCCTCAAATAAGAACAACCTCCATTTGAATGTTTCCATGGTTGCTCTGTAACAGTTGTACTAAAAAAGAAGAATGAAAAAGCCTAATCGGTTGGTATGTCAACAAATGTACATTCCATTTACTCATGTATTTGTACATGATATTATTGATTATGACTGATTACCATTGATTCAGTGATATTCAAAATGTTGATTGTTATTCATCCGCGTTCAGATTTTAAATCTATTGACCTTAGTGTTGTGTTGTGTTGCTAGCACTTGAAGATCTTTGCGAGAGGGGCAACTATGGGTGGATGTAATATACTTGTTTTCCCCGTCATTGTATTCTCTTTGAACGAATACTATTTTCTACATTGTTGCATAATGTCCATCTTTGAATAATGTTCAACGTTTTCGGAGCTCGAATAGTGATCCGTTATGCAACAGCCATTAGAGTGCATACATACCTTATTCCATTATTTATTGTAATGTAGTAACACGTAGGCTTACAAGCACATCCACACTCTTTCAATTCACATCAATCACACACTCCTTTCCTAATAGCTTTTATTTTATGTAACGTTGTATTTCTTTTCAGGATCGTCAGCGCTGAGTAGTTATTTCTAATTAAGGATATCTCTGAATACACAAGAAGAAAATACAGGCAAGTATGATATTTGGGGATCATATTTCTGACACTTTATTGACGACATCAAGTCAGTGGAGGATTTCAGTGATTTCTGTTTCCCCTTTTTCCAAGGGGTCAAATTGAAAACGATTGATTAGGCAGACGTAAAATCTTGCAGCAGTTTTCTCTTTTTTCATATTTCTGTTTGGTTTGATTCTTGTAGAACCACCTATTCGGTGTAGAGCATGAGGTTGGGTGAGAGGAATCCCCTGCCGGTAACCAGACCCCTGGTGGCGCTGTTGAGGATCGCAGAGTAGACGGAAGAGGGCGACATATTTGGAGAAGATGCGAGGGTCAGAGCAGCAACACCTGTTTTAAGACAAGAGGGTGAAGTTATTAATGTCGACTGGTGATGGGGGAGAAACACTGCAAATCATTAGGACGCTTAGCCAGCCCAGGACGAGAATGCATGATATATTTTCTAAATTAACTGAACATTTCAATCCTGAATCGTTAGCCTCCCCTCCACATTTCGTTTCATTTCATTTCATTTATTATTAAAGTTTCCACACAAATCAGAGTGTGTTGTGTTTACAACATTAAAAATTAAGTATCAAACGCCTAACATTTTCAATTTGGACAATGTTTCATGTTCAATAAATACCAACGATCACAAATCTTGATTTGTATATTAATGCCACCCAAAGCTGATAGACAACACGTAATGGTCAATCAGTTGAACAACAGCAGCAACAACAAAATAATACAGAACAAAAAAAAAATGAGACAGCCCAAAAGATAAAAGTAGGTAAAGAGGATTGGAAACAAATGGGGTCTATGTCATACCGGAGACATGGGGGCAGGCCATGGAGGTACCGCTGATGGTGCTGGTGGCACTGTCGGATCCCTTCCAGGCGGAGGTGATGTCAACACCAGGAGCGAAGATGTTCAGGCAGGATCCGTAGTTGGAGAAGTAGGCACGGGCGTCGGTGTTGTCGGTGGCTCCAACGGTCAGGGCCTGTTCACACACAAGCAAGCAAGTACATTAATACTCATCTTCAAACGCACAAATTAATTATAGTAACATAATCACACACACACACACACACACACACACACACACACACACATGAATAAGCGGAAACAATTATTTGTCAACGACAATTTTCTGGTGCCTACGTCATTCGTCTAGTACTACAAGAATTCAATATACATTTAGTGTTATGCCACATTCAAGATTTGAGGTCAATAGCTATCAGTGATTTAAGCTGCAGGGGTGCATGAACATAAATTTAAATTTAACATTCTGCCCACTGCATGATTTACACCATACCTGAATCAAATGCATGAATGTACATGTACTTACTGTTCAGAGCAACACATGCTTTATGATCAAAACATACATCATAGACTTCCTCGTAACATCGATTTAAAGAGTTTAATCGGAAGAACGATTAAGCTTTATTTTCACACATTTTAAAGTAAGTCCATCATCAGATAGATCAAAATAAAACCGCTTCAGTGTTCCGTCACTTCTTGCATAACAAGGAATATTAAGGAAGTAATGCTTAAAATATCCAATATTATCTTATTGTTTTGTTCTTTTTTTACCAGGTTTATAGTTGCAAATAATCTCAAATTGAAAAGAATGGAGTAAGATGGTTTTGCGATCAAAATTTTCATTGCATCCTATTAAACAGTGCAAAGTATTTCAAAAAGGAATTAAGAATATAAGGCAGCGACAGTGAATGAGATGGAGCAAGAATCAATACTCACGTATCCGGACCTGGCGGGGGAGGTACCACAGGCATCCTCGTCGCTGTTGCCAGCGGCAACCGAGACGGTGAATCCGGCGTCGTACATGCGCTTGACGGCAGCGTCGGTGGTAGAGGAGGCTCCTCCGCCAAGAGACATGGACACAACTCCGGGCTTCTGGCCGTTGGACACAACCCAGTCCATACCTTTCATTGAAGCAAGGAATACAATTCTAGCCTAATTATTGTCACCTGTCATAATCAAACCTAAATGAAATCTAAGTTAGTTAAGACTAATCTATGTAATCACAAAATTTATGATTATATATAGTATATACATATAGTATATATATATATATATATATATATATATATATTATATATTAATTTATGATTATATATAGTAAATGTAGTTTATTGCTACAATTGTATAATTTGTCAAAATTTGTGACAACCTCTGTAACAGCAAGGGAAAAATCCAACCTTCTGATAAAGTCATTTTTGAAGTTTAAATGCATCTCAAGTAGTTAAGAAACTTGACACTAAAGCGCATTAAATACAAGATCTAAGAAAAAACACACACCATGATAATATAAATTTACGGAATGTATGGTGAAATTCACTGAGATGGAGCTTATTGTGAACATTCCTTTGAATTCATCAAAATTACATCTTGTTTGCAATACTAGTAACTGTAATACACTTTTAACCGAGACGAGACAGGGTCAATGTCATCACAGTGCATTAGACATGTTGGTAAGCAGCACTGCTGCTGGATGTTGGTAAACTCACCGTCAACGATTCCAGAAGTAGAGCCAGAGCCAAGACAGCCGAGAACGCGAATGCCGTAGATGTTGGCGTATTTAGCGACACCATAGTTGGTTCCGGCGACGGTTCCAGCGCAGTGGGTACCGTGTCCGTTGCAATCGATTCCCTGTATGGGAGGCACGAGAGAACAAATTGATTGATTGATTGATTGATTGATTGATTGATTGATTGATTGATTGATTGATTGATTGATTGATTGAATGATTGATCGATCGATTTTATTGTTCAATCTGTAACACAAAGTCTAGTGAACAAAGTGATTGAGTAGAATATAACAAGTGTAACAGGCAAGTGATTTTAAAAAGTACGACATTTTCCATGATAATACAAGATGGAGACGAGCAGGTGTTATTTCATGCTATGCAAACTTAAGAATCGCATGAACCTGCCGTTCAAAGGATAAACAACTCAAAATACAATGTCAGAATATACCATCATCATAATCCGATTCAAACTCTAGACGAGGATCAAAGTGGCCTAAGAATTAGTTTTCTACAACAAATAATGAGATACTCTACAGTCACCACTCACAGAATGGAGAAAGAAAATGAAGAAAAAAGGCACAGCGGTGCATTGTGAAAAAAAAAATGTGAAAACTTCGTGTGAAGATGAGCTGTGTGTAAGTGATACATGTATTGAATGTGTCTTTTATGTTCATGTTTGTTGTGTAGGTAAATTAATTGTACATTATGGAAAGAGCGAATACATATCCGATAAATTAAAAACTAATTTGAATATAACTTTGCTCTGCCTGCAGTTGACGTAATTACAAAGTGATACTCACGTTGTTGTTACCAACAGCGTCGTAGGCGGCGACAGCACGCCCGCCGAAGTCGTTATGGGTGGGCCAGACACCGGTGTCGATCACGTACACGTTGACGCCACGACCATTGTCTGAAAAAAAAAATGTTAGAAACTTATTAAAACGTAAACTTAAACATAAGCGTTTTGCTGATTAGGACTGCTTTCATAAGGTCAATCATGCTGGACGGAAAGCATTTTACGACATATATATCTATGCAAACAAATACGTTTAAAAGGTGCACTTGTTGATTAGCCGGACAGCAAGAATAATTCATTCATATTTGTCATATAAGCTATATGAAATTGCGATGATAGAATCAGATCAAGATACTTCTGTCTGAATTCTTCAAATTTTCACTACTTCATTCGTAGGATTGTCAAAACGTTAATAAAGCACATTACATTAGATTGCTATCAGTTATTTGATCACGATCACAATGGGAGCACCATAACGGGTGCAACTTTGCACCTTTCAGACCAGAAAGGTGCATTTACACCCATCAAGTGCTCCCATCATGACACTGCTCTGAAAGGTGCAAAGTTGCATCCGTAAAGGTGCTCCCAGGGGGACATTGTTAAAGGTGCAAAGTAGACCCTATTTTTCTTAGGGTGTAGGCCTATACGGAATTCAGCTAGAACGGGAATCAGAGAGAGGAGGATTCTTACTGGATGGGGAGTAGGTGTTGTCGAGGGGAAGGTACCTCTGGTCGATACGGTCAAGGCCCCACGAGGCAACAGCCTGGGTGCGGACCACACTGTCTTCTTCCACGTGGACGACGCCCTCAAAGCGACGCAGCTAATGAAATCATGATAATGAAACACGTCTGTATTCTATATTGATAAATATGTCATTTTCATTGTATTAATCATCTTGTCTTGCCATTTTTCTTCTCTCGCAACTAACCTTACATGAGAAAATGTGTTCATATTGTAATCATTATTTTTGTCCTACTCAGTGAATACACGGGTGGCAAATATTTCACCAGAAATAATTAACCGTATTCCTTTCACGCTATCTTTGTTCTTTATCGAGTTATTTCTCATACTTTACTTTTCGAAGAGACAGCTATGACATTTTTATTTCTTAAAATATCCTTGTATTCCTAACATGCCTAAATTGTAAAGTCACGTGAATGGATCACGGTGTTTTCTAAAGGGAAAGAAAAGATTGATAATCAAAATCGTGGTGGATTTTACTATTACTGCCTGATTACTATTATTCTTATTGCTTCACAAAATATCATGAGAGACTTACGAACTCGACGGCGTCATCACTGAGCTCGACTGAGAGGGTCTTCATGTTCTTGAAAGACTTGAGGATCTTGGCGAGCTTGAAGCGGCGGCTGGCGAAGGCGGCGGACAGACGACCACCGAAGTCACCGACGTCGAGACTCTCCTAAAATCAAATGATTTTTGTTGTTGTTGATAGAGATCAAGCCTTGCAAGTGTCGAATGGCAGTGAACGAGGGTCATTATTTTTCATAATCAAAAGTGGCCGTTGTCTTAAACTGACCAGTGGACTTGTTCACTGTCAAGCACACTTCCCTTTTTTCTTATGGTTTGAAAGCTCAATCAAAATTTCGAACCCCAATTAATACCATGTCGGAAGTACACGAAATCGAAAAAAGCGCACTATTTCGTGTTTGCTTCACACGGCATCCTTAGTGAAATCAAAGAATACACAGACAACATTAAGCTACAAACCATGAGAAATAAATACCCCCCCCCCCCTTAAAAAAAGTAGACCATAATGCTCTGACGAGTCCAAGTCGATGTTAAATGTGATAAAAAGCAAATCATTGTGCATTGTAATTATTACTGAACCTATATATCTCAAGATCAACAATTAAATATAACTTTGCATGCAGGCACATCATTTGTACACTCTTCCTAAACAACCGAAGGTGAGACATTTAACAAGAGTTCCAGAAAAATACTTATTTCTGTTATTCTTTAAAGTTATTTCGAATGAGGTTTCGAACGGGAATAGGCGGGGCGTTCTCACATCGATGACGACGAGGTACTTGTTTTGGATCTTCTCCGCGACGCGTTGGAGAGGAGCGATGCCGTAGGCGGCGGCCACGAGGGCGGCGAAGAGGCAGAGAGTAAGACCACGCATTTTCTGGATTTAAGAGTTGAGACAAAGATTTTTCTCAATCAATATAAAAAAAGAAGATATTCCACTGATATATCAGTTTAGATAAATTTGTAAATCTCAAAAACTCACCTGAGCAAAATTAATTGGAAGAGGTCAGTCATGAATGTAATAAAACATAATGTTGCACATTAATGATAATTATTGAACGAGCCTGTATGACGTCTACTCGGTTATGGAATTTTGACTACGATCTGCACTGGTAATGTTGGGTGAATTTATTTTCTACTATACTAAATACACCCATATACCTCACACGATCCATTGTCGAAGAAGTGTCATTGGATGTTCCAAAGATCCAAAAACATATTGGGATAAGTTTGAAACAACTGGTCGGAAATTCCGATTCTTAAGGCCATGAAGGCGGATCGCTGTATCCCATCTGACACAAAGGTGTCGATCCATTAAACTGGTATACTGAAATCAATACAGAGTACTGAAATTCTAGTGATCACTTACCAGTGTCTTCTTGATGATGGCTTGGAACCAGTAACAGAATCGTCTCCTCTTCCAGCTTTTATAGAGGATGAAAAGTCCGTCACCTGGTGGCTTCACATGTTTCTATAAGAGGATTAGTGATAAATGACGATCCATCGTTCCGGTTACGTCACTTTGATATTCTGACACGTACTCGCATATACCGCACTGACGTCAAAGACTATCATCACGTGTCTTTTTGAAAAAGAAAATTGGCCTAAAACAAAGACGTTCCTGCACGAGCCTGGATTTGTTTCAATGGAATGTATCGAAAGCCCTGAATGTAGTAACTTAACTTTTGTCAAAAATGATTGTAACCACTAATGTATTTACTTTAATCATGGGCATTACAAAATCATGGATATTAAACAAAACCTAAAATTATGTACGAGTGTTTCTTCAAACAGGTTGTTGCTGTTGTTATTCAGTTGTTATTCAGTGTCATTCAGTTTTGAATATCTAATAATAATCTAATACATACTAACAATTCATATACTGGTATCTTGTTTCATTTAAAGAAAACGAAATCAAATTAATAAGGGAGGGGAAAAAACTACGCTGCATTATTGCCGCCATTTTGGAGATTCTGGACAGACTGTCATCACCCGTCATGGACCGTTTTTTACGTATTGGTCATGCGGTCACACGAATGGATCATGTGGTAGTTTAAGGCGTCTTTTTTATTTTATCTCTTTATCTATTTTAATAATGTAACTTATCTATACCTTTGCCAAACCAAACAAAGTGCAAAGGGGTGGATGGAAATCATTGTGATTGGTGGGTAGGTTAGGTCTGATGTGAAACTAGACTGCTTCCGTGGTGTGAAAGCGTTTAAGCGTTTAAAGTGATATCTCATACATAGGTTGGCTTTCATGTGCAGCTTTTTAAGATGCATTTTTTCGAGGGCTGTCAAAACTTGCTTTGTCATGATAATTACACGTTTGTTTATAGGTAAACGTATCAAGATAAGACAACAAAAACGTTTTTAGTTTTGTAGAGTAAATTTGCACAGACATTGGTTTTGCGGTATTGATGTTGAAGACTTAATTTCGAAAGTAGTAGCAAAACGTGTGAACAGCAAGAGAAAACACAGCAAAAAAAAAAAGAAATACTGCAATATTAGATAATACAATAAGGTGCTAAAACGAAATCCACATACTGTTCTTGAGGTGCTGATGATGCTGATGAGCAAGATCAAGCAGAAATGTCAGGGCTCTAATAGGGTAAAGACATTTACCCTATTAGCTTTGGTGAAGAAATTTATATTGTGTAAGGTAAAAACAGAAGTCGGAAAAAGAACTCTTTCCTGTAGAGGAGTCCAGTGTTGGAATTGGTTAACTTATGATTTGAAATGTAAGCTCTCTGTCGAGTTTCAAACGAGCTCTTGATGTATATCTGCTG
The DNA here is from genome assembly GCF_040938485.1 of Diadema antillarum. Classification (NCBI taxonomy): domain Eukaryota; kingdom Metazoa; phylum Echinodermata; class Echinoidea; order Diadematoida; family Diadematidae; genus Diadema; species Diadema antillarum. Next base: position 2,064,613 of record NW_027270942.1, on the reverse strand, counting down.
TAGCCTAAGCAACTGCCCAGGATTTTTTTTTTCTGTCTCTCCTTCTTTCTCCCTGTCTCTACTTGATATTGTTGAAATAACATGTTCCTCTATAGGGTATTTGCTCCGGTTTCCTTTTTTTTTTGCTGTACCTTTTTAATGTTTCGTTGTTTTTGTCGCTACCTGACACTTGTTCATTATTATTGTATATGCACTTTGTATGTAGTTCTGCTATTTTTATATTGTTCACGGATTTATAGAAGAACAGCTTTGCTGAAGCAAATTGCCGTGATTAAATAAGATAAACTGAAACTGAAACTGAAACATCATTATTAAAAAATGAAATGAGGAAATTAATAATAGACTAGTACGTTATTAAAATTCACTTTTGGCGGATATGTTGGCCCTGAGATGGTGATGTATGAGACCAGTTTTTGAAGAGTAGTGGAAGTGTATAGCCAAAGTAATGGCATATGATAATGCTAAAAATCAGAAGAAAAAAATATGCATGTATACCGTGTCAAGAGATGTAGATTTAGCAAATAGATGTTGACTTGACTTATAGTATATGGTAATTCATGGCACAAAAACGTACCACGACAATGATCTTAGTTATGAGTGTTATGATTATCATCTCACCTTAAAAAAAAAACTGTTCGTTTAGAACTTATGTTGGTTGACAAGATGGACAAAATTATCTTTCCCTCCAATTATCCTCTCAGAGCAATATTGTTGGGCAGGGATATAAAGTACCTCAATGGTTTTTCTAGCTATCGTTGATGGATTAAAAAATGTATATATGTCAGAGGAGGTCTGAAACAATTATTTGCTCCAGTCACTATTTGCCAGTAGACTCGTTATTGTGTACTGTATTATGCCTTACATGGGAGTCAGTTTATATAAGGCAACGTAAAGTGGTTAACGTTGCCCCGTACGTCGACAACCCGACTTATAATTTCTTATTCAACGTATTCACTCGTATTCAGCTTTTTAATTAATATTCTATGATCGTCCGAGAGCAACATGAATTCAGCAGTCATTGAATAATCAATTCATCTCGGCACATCTCATATCATTCTAAGTATGGCTGGCGTGACACACACACACACACACACACACACACACAAACAAACAAACAGACACACACACACAAACACACACACACATTTTCAATCATTTTGTGGTCCTCTCTCAAGTGGGCCCTTTAAATATATGAATGGTGTTGTTGGGAGATTTTTATTCATCTTTCTTAATTGATTAATTCTTGCGGCATTTTTTTTTTACTGCAACTGATTTACAAATTGCCCTTCATCGACGTAGATAATTATCAATAATTCAGTGTTTCAGAGGTAGCCGGGACAACAACAACAAAAAAAAAAGTCCTCATGGCTACATTTAAAAGACTGAAAAATCGGTGCAAATATTTCAATTTAACATTAACAATTAACAATCCTGAACTATTCATCATTCTGCCGTACGGAGAGCAAAGGTTATCAGAAATAGAGTAGTGCATAATTCACTACAGTGTGATACTTTTATTTTTTATAGGTTTTTTTTTTTTTTTTAATTCAGTTCGTCTGTCATATATACAGGGCTCCACAATAGCGGTAGCCCGATGACCTGGGTCTACTAGAAATTCAAGATTCAAGATGGATTGTTACTTTTGCTTTTATTTCGGGCCACTACATATCTTTCTCGGACCATAAAAATTTCAGATTTAAAGATTTTTATTGGCCCGATAATATATTGTGGAACTCTTTTCATTCCAAATAGCTTTACTTACCTTAATTTCTGTTATCACAGAAAGTGATGTCTAAATGTTTTCGTCGGAAACAAAATTAATAATTGAAATTGAAATTGAAACATATTTATACCGACAGAAGAGAGATACGCTTTGAGCAGACCCAGTGAGAGGATATTCAGATCGGTTTATTATCAATCCTCGAAAAGACCTAAAAACAAAGCAAAACAATACAATTCAAGTTAGAGTTTAAAGTTAATATACTTGAAATTTCATTGACGATTAATACTAAAATGAGAAAGGACTACTTTGTACTTCATACTCCGTAGTCTTAAAAATTAGACAGATGATTAATTGTTAGTCGGATTTAGTTTGCGAAATAAGCGCATAACCGTTTCACGAGCACTGTAATCCGTTTTATTTAACCGTCTGTTATCTCTGTAATGATGTGGTGGTGACGTTAGAGTTTAAGTATATGGTGCTCTTTGAAGGAACAGAAACACCTGGTGTCGGACGCGTGTCTTTGATTTTTTTCTTTGTTTTTCTTTTTGTTTAAGCAACTGACATTTTCTTTCATTTTTAAAAAGGATTTTGGTCTTGGATGTTGCCAAAGGCAATGCAAGACGAGATTTTACTACTGTGACATTCAAATTCTGAACCTTTTTGTTCTTTATGACTAGATCTTTAACATAAATGAATCGGACCTAGTTTAGGAAGTAAGGTGCATGTTCATGTACCTGATTGGCAGGCTAATGACTTGGGACTCTTCAAGACCACTTCAAAGACGTGAGAGCAATATTCTCTTATAATTATGTATTCCCCTCCTTCTCTTCACCTTACAATGTTAATGACAAAAGTAACTTCATCATTATTTGTACAACATTTTGGAGTTTTGCCGATTGATACCAGTACAAAGTAAGGTAGTGTATAGGTCTTTGGAGATTGAGAAATATTTTTAGTTGTAGGTATCAATTTATAATGTTTAAGTAGATATTACTCGTACTTATTTCAGTGGGTATGATGGAAATGCTTTGCAATGCAAATGAAAAGCCATAGTCACACGGCTATCAGATAATCATTTGCGGATTTCACCTCTTTATACTGACCTGGATAAAATTTATCCCCTTACACTCTAAAAAGTTTTCACCTTTTGTCACACTGGGAGCACAGTTACCAGTGTCGCACTGTGACCACATTTCCGGGTGCAACTTTGCACCTTTGAGACAAGGAAGGTGCAAAGTTGCACCTTTTAAAGGTCCCAACTGGTCTGAAAGGTGTTACACAAAGTAACAAAGTTACATCCGTAAAGGTGCTCCCAGTGTGACACAGGTGAAGGTGCAAAGTAGAACCTATTTCAGAGTTTATTGTGATGTGCAAAGCATAGTTGTTCAGTAGGCCCTATTAATTTTGTGGTCTGTACTTAATTGATCAAGTTCATCGCATTTGGTTACGTGTTTTGTTTTTATGTAGCAGTTTATTTGATTTCTGTTCCTAATTCTAAGCAGGGCAGGTTTTCATTATTATAAGCAACTAAAATACCGAGTGCCATTGTTCAAATGAGAATGTGTGAATCACAGTAGTACTGCAAATTAGTTACGCTATCAAGTACTTTTTGTACACTATTGAATATAAGAGTAATCCCCTCCTTGAATACCACCAAGCAAATGGAACGACGGAGGTTTCTTTGATAATATCAAAACTTTTCCACATGTTTTTGCAGGGATGCCAGCTGGCTATCTCAGTCTCACAAACTATTTAAGGTCATGATGCCATTCCCTCACATACTCCAGCAAGACAAATAAACGGTAGAGTAAGAGTAAGTAGAGTCTTAATGTTACATGTTACATGCGTTATGGTTCCCAGTCCATTATTTACACCTTCCCCATCCATTGTCGCAAAGCAGACGTGCTTTTGTACATCCAGTCCCCGAAATTATTTCCTCCCTCCCCTCCCCCGCCAATCGGTGAATACGTTAAACGACAGGTCCACCTTCATATGTGGATTGATTGAATGCAACAATATTATTAGAACACATCAGTGAAAGTATGGGGAAACTGATCAGACAATCCGTTCAAAAGTTATGATTTTTAAAGTATCTGCACAGTCACTGCTGGATGAGAAGACTACTACAGTGTATGATGTCGTGTGCGTGCGACGACATAAAGAAAATTAAAAGAAAATTTCACAAAACATCAATTTTTGAATAAAGTACGCATTTCTTCAACTTGTTACTGACATAATATGTTAAGGGTAATATTATTCCCCTGCCTTCTGAAAGAGAGAAGTTAAGTGTTCTTTTGTTATGCTAGAAAAGTGAAAATATGTTGAATTTTCTTTATTCTTTCTTTATATCGTTGTACGCATTGTGACATCACAAGCTATAGTAGACTTCTCATCCAGCCTTGAGTGAGCAGAAACTTCAAAAATGCATAACATTTGAACAGATTGTCCGATTTTCCTCAAACTCTCACTGATGTGTTCTACTAATATTGCTGCATTCATTCAGCCCACATGTTTATGAAGGTGAACTTGTCCTTTAAGCTTTGCAACCATGATTTATCATATCGCTTTATATCCGCGAAACCACAGAAAAGGTACGAAGAATGGTAAACAGATTGCTTTTGTGGTTTAGATGCGGTCAACGCCAAAAGCGTTAAAACGTCCAATTAACATGCTTCGGTAAAACTCAAAACCTTTGAATTTCTAAAATTCTTGAACGTTCACCGGTTGCTAAGATCTCAAACTTTTTTTGTTAGATTCTTAAATTTTAACCAAATCAAATCCCTACTTTTGAAATCTGTGATGCACGTGGTTACATGGAGACGAGCTATTTTTTTAAAGGTTTTTGTAATGAACTCAAAGTATGTACCTTTCATTGTTTCTATTTCTCTACAAAACATTTATTTAAAAAAAATAATAACTGAAGTATTTTTTCTCATTGCCATTGTAAAGAGTATTCACGAAAAATTGTTTTTTGTGAGTGATAAAGTGAGTTTGATAGTGTGATTGTTCGTTTGCTTATTTATTTATTTATTTATTTATTCATTCATTTATTCATTTAATCTATCTATTTATTTAATCATTTGCTTGTTTGATTGTTTGTTTTTGTTTTGTCAACATGACATGGCATGTATGAGAATGGTGGAATGCAATGTTGTGCATCAGCATCTCTGCTATGGATCTTGGATAATGTAGACGTCTGTATTGATCTTCGAGTTCAGGATTAAAGATGACTTATACATTGTTACTATGTATATTTCTTATATTTTTCTCTCTCTTTCTACTCCCCTCTTTCCTTCATTCTTTCTCTCTTTCTCCCTATTTCTCTCTCTTTATAATTACACCACATACATGTACATGCATACGTGTAAATACACACACACACACACATGTATATATATATATATATATATATATATATATATATATATATAATATATATATATAATGTGAGAGATAGTTCCCTGGGTCCCGAACGTACGCGGTGCCGCATTGTTGGTTGCATATAATTGAAAGAAATTGGACTGAGGCGGGACGTTGCTCTCGATCTCAGTCTCCCTTTTATTTGTCAAGCTTTCGGCCCGTCATTGGGCCTTCGTCAGGACCTACCAACAGAACGATTATTATATGAATAACCTGATGTGTCATATAATATATAATGCAATTTCACATATTACCAATCTTCTAAATCATTTCCTTGTACGATATTTGTATTGAATTGAATGATTGATTTGTGTATATAAAGGAAATGATTTAGAAGATTGGTAATATGTGAAATTGCATTATATATTATATGACACATCAGGTTATTCATATAATAATCGTTCTGTTGGTAGGTCCTGACGAAGGCCCAATGACGGGCCGAAAGCTTGACAAATAAAAGGGAGACTAAGATCGAGAGCAACGTCCCGCCTCAGTCCAATTTCTTTCAATTATATATATATATATATATATATATATATATATATATATATATATATATATATCTCAAGTGTAAAAACAGTCGTATAAACACCGCAGGAGCCAAAAAATTGGACTGACGTTTCGGTCAAAGACCTTTATCAAAGTGACTTTGATAAAGGTCTTTGACCGAAACGTCAGTCCAATTTTTGGCTCCTGCGGTGTTTATACGACTGTTTTTACACTTGATATCTACTTACTACACACCGACGCAGAACTTTCATATTTTGATATATATATATATATATATATATATATATATATATATGTATATATAGCGGTATGATGCTGATACTTTTTTTTTACCAAACGCTTTTGTCACCTTGGGTAGGGTGACAATAATTATGTACATATGTAATTATTATAAATGTCATTCTTCCATTCGCTCAAATCTCATCCATTTACTCTTTCATGAATACTATAAGTGGGCATACACACAAATGAATGTAAGTCATACACGCATGAGTACCAACAAAGAGTGAGGGCATCTCTTTCTGTATCGCTTGCGTCACTCTCTTCAATCTACAATACAATCGTATAAAGACTCAAGACGAATTGCTTTCCACTTCATTTTTCTTCTGTTTATTGGGACATCATCTGTCATCATTGATTCATCTTCTCAAGTCACAAGGGCATAATTTGAGTAATGATTATCATAAATTCGTTTAAATTTGATAGCATGGCAGTCCAAAGGCTGAATCCACGTTTGTTTGTTTTTTTCCTCCGCTTTAGTTGGTGTAAAGCATGAGGTTGGGTGAGAGGAATCCCCTGCCGGTAACCAGGCCACTGGTGGCGCTGTTCAAGATGGATGAGTAGACGGAAGAGGGCGAAGAGCTCGGGCTGGCGGCGAGGACAAGGGCAGCGACACCTATGTATATTTTTTTAAAGTAAAATGAAAGCGAACAGAGACATTGGTCACTGCATTCCTTACAATCAACATTGTTAACATTGTTCTTGTTATTCTGTAAAAGTTACTATTCTTACCGTGCTTTGAATACGCAGCTAAGACTTGGGAGGGTCAAATACGGACCTATACAATCTACGATCTTTGCAAGAGACCAGAACGGTTGAATGTGAATTCTTTCGCAGTAGTAGAGGCAGTTAATTACAAGCTACATTTGAGAGTAGTGTAGCACTTCATAGAGCCCACAATAATTTGTGATCGCAGGTTGTAACATGAACGGACAAATCTTTCAACAATCTCACAAACCCGCTGAGTATTCGTATCGGGAGACGAAAGAAAACGTAGGAGAAATTGCACAACGTGATAAGGAGGACGAAGAGAGGAGCTGGTATGTGTCTTACCGGAGACATGGGGGCAGGCCATGGAGGTACCGCTGATGGTGCTGGTGGCACTGTCGGATCCCTTCCAGGCGGAGGTGATGTCGACACCAGGAGCGAAGATGTTCAGGCAGGATCCGTAGTTGGAGAAGTAGGCGCGGGCATCGGTGTTATCGGTGGCTCCAACGGTCAGGGCCTGTTCACATGAGAAAGGGGAGGGTGTATGACTCTGAGGAATTTGCTACGCGATCAACAAAGATTCTTTTATGTAACTATTTATTTGACAAAAAGTCTTCCACGAAAAAAACGCACACACACATTATATACAATTTTCGAATCAGTAAAGGCAACATTAGTTTTTGGTGATGATTACATGCAGTCATCTTGCCACATTGAGAATCATCTGACCTTCTTGTGTTCTTACAGCATTGGGAAGTAGTGGGTAAAAGGTCCCACAAGTACGGCCAAGGCGGACAATACATTAAGGAAGACAATATCATGTAGCGTATTTACAGTTTAAGATGTAAATGAATTGAAGTATTAATAGCACTTACGTATCCGGACCTGGCGGGCGAGGTACCACAGGCATCCTCGTCGCTGTTGCCAGCGGCAACCGAGACGGTGAATCCGGCGTCGTACATGCGCTTGACGGCAGCGTCGGTGGTAGAGGAAGCTCCTCCGCCGAGAGACATGGACACAACTCCGGGCTTCTGGCCGTTGGACACAACCCAGTCCATACCTGGAAGATTTAAGATTTGGGGAAAGCTTGATGTGGCTTGAAAACATGCAAATATGACCATAGCACATCCCAAGAAGAAAACTGATATTTGTACCATCGATGCTGTGTCAATTTATAAATCAAACCTTTGAGGTAAGAGAGAAATCGATACGTTTTGAAAATTCGACTGCCAGCTACATTACTTTTATTTCATGTTCATGTGAGGCTACTGGTACACAGCACCGTCTATTCGTAATAGATTATAGATTATGTGTATCACGAATTCCACATCCAGTCTATTGGATCTATCAGAATCTATCGGAATGCTTTTCCAATGTAGCTTTTATCAAATCTTTGTTGTAAAGTATAATTAACTAGTAGACGAATCAAATGTAACATCAATAATATTATTATGTATCCCTAAAATTAACACTTTCCATTCGTGGTTCGGGTTTGCGTTGTGTGAAATATTCGTGTTATTGTCATATCTCGGGGCAAGGGGTTTATACATGTACATCGAGATAATTATAGAACTACGAGATGATTGTACCGTCGATGATTCCAGAGTTGCTGCCGGATCCGAGGCAACCAAGAACGCGGATACCGTAAATGTTTGCGCTCTTAGCGACACCATAGTTGGTTCCAGCGACAGTTCCGGCGCAGTGGGTTCCGTGTCCGTTGCAGTCGATTCCCTGAAGGCGAAAAAAAAAAGGACAAAAACATATAGGGTGAGCATACAGGCAGAATGACGTTATTGGAAGCACTGACGTTCGACGATAGGTTTGCTATCATAAGATGATTCGCCATATCTATCTCTTCTGTTTACATCCCACCTTCGCACGCCGTCCTCAGGAAGAAATTCATATTGCTGTTGTAACTGGATTGAGCGGAATTACCTGTCAACAATTTTATTTCTACTCATTTTTAAGTGTTACAACGAGCAACCATTAGCAGATGAAATCTACAAACGCGTCCAATCAATAAATAAAGTAGTCTCAATTTCATTTTTTTTTTTCTTGATTTGGCTCTTATCAATCCATGGAAGCCTAACCAATAAGCGAGATCTGTAACGGAACATGCACGCGCAGAATTTAAACTGTAAAGAGAAGTGTGAAAAGACGCTCACGTTGTTGTTGCCGACGGCGTCGTAGGCGGCAACGGCGCGGTTGCCGAAGTCGTCGTGGGTGGGCCAGACACCGGTGTCGATCACGTACACGTTGACGCCACGTCCGTTGTCTGACAGGGGAAAAAAAAGATAGTGAATGAAAGAAATGTGAATAATAGCAACAACAACAACAACAACAACAATAAAACAAAATTCCACCGAGTCAGCTACATTAGTGAGGGAGGAAAGATTCCGTGTGCACGATAAATCTTGCAATGTAAGGCGTGTAGGCTGTCATCGTTGTCGCTTGTCAAGCAAAGGTCATCTCCCTTTCTGCTCGTTTGTTCGGAATGGCATGAGATTTAAAATCTCACTGAAATTTCAGTGAAATAAAATGTCTTTATTTAAACTATAATGACATTTGTTTTATTTTTTCAACATGTTCAATGTTCTTACTTGAAGGGGAGTAGCTGTTGTCGAGGGGAAGGTACCTCTGGTCGATACGGTCAAGACCCCATGAGGCAACAGCCTGGGTGCGTACCACACCGTCTTCTTCCACGTGGACGACGCCCTCGAAGCGACGCAGCTAATGAAATCAAGATAATGAAATATTGTTCATATTATTGAAAATGTATTCTTCACAACCACCACCAACACACATGCCACAATAACAAAACAAAACAAAACAAAACAAGGGGGATTGGGAAGAATCGAAGCACACGGGCATTGTTATTTTTTCCTTTAGTTACCGTTCACTGTTTAGCAATTCGCCATAAACGCAGTTTGATTCTTATTAGATTATTTGTGGTGACTATTAAAAAAGAAATCTAAGAAAAAGTCAGAATGGTAGGACCCTAATTGTGGGATCCATAGATAAATGCAGGATATGAATGAGAAAGTATGTCACTTTCCTTCAGTCAGTTGATTGACATGGTGCATATATCTTTGTAGACGATACAAGGCAAACATTCTTTTACTCTTTTCTCATTTTTCAAAAAAAAAAAACACCACACCAAACAATGTTGGATACCATATAGATACTGGTAGTAATAACTACCGCTTTTCTAGCCACTGAGAACGTGTTGCACATATTATTTTTGTTTGTTCTTTTATACTATATATGATTCGTCACTTTCGAACATCTATGAGTATTCCAATGCATATCAATGATACGATGTATGATCATATTTCACGGCACTTTCCAGGAGCAGATCCAGGAATTCTGTAAAGGGGGGGGGGGGGGGGGGGGCGTAACTAATATTTCTGGTGCCGCTTCCGGGTTTCATTTCATTTTTTTCTTTTTATTTCTTTGGTTTTAACGAAAAATAGACGGGAGGCGTGCGCCGGTTGCGCCCCCTCTGGATCCGCAACTGCTTTCTTGGAGCACTGCCATTTACTCAGATACACAATTTCCAGTATGAACAACTTTTGATTGCCATTGAAGTTCTCGACGTGAACTTACGAACTCGACGGCGTCATCGCTGAGCTCGACTGAGAGGGTCTTCATGTTCTTGAAAGACTTGAGGATCTTGGCGAGCTTGAAGCGACGGCTGGCGAAGGCGGCGGTCAGACGATCACCAAACTCACTGACGTCGAGACTCTCCTGGTGTGCAATCAACCAAACAAAATATTCTTTGATGAACGAGTAACTACAGTCACCACAGTCACTGCAGATGAATTACCCATTTAACGATGCAAGACGATCTTAGACAATTAGCGACAGGGAAACTCGAAAAGAAAAAAACATACTAAATAATTTTCCTTATACAAACAAACAAACGAACAAACCTTTAAGACAACTTGCATGGCCATTCTCTATTATGGGTGATTGTTGCCCTTTTACAGAACATCATGCCTAATCGTATGCCGGAATGAAATGCTTCTTCTCCCCTTTATTTGATCATATTCTTCAGTTGATTAGATCAAACGTCGGGGATAGGAATTTGAATACTACAATGTCTAAGTCTTACAATCGCTTGAGCATGAGCGACTGACTGACTCGTCTGTATGATAATGTAAAAAACTATTCAAGGAATGAGGTTCATTTCAAATAATGAGACATTATGTTCATAACCTGCTGTATCCAAGAAATGTATAGAATTTAATTTTTTATGAATTTGATCATGAGCGATTTATATTCGTGAATCTTGGTGCAAAAGGATAAGACGATTTTTTTCGCTTTATAAAAAAAGTGTGGAATCTTACATCGATGACGACGAGGTACTTGTTTTGGATCTTCTCCGCGACGCGCTGGAGAGGAGCGATGCCGTAGGCGGCGGCCACGAGGGCGGCGAAGAGGCAGAGAGTAAGACCACGCATGGTCTAAGACGGAGTAGGGAGAATAAGCATGAACAATGTACAAAAAAAAAGAAACGAACTTAAGTTCTTAAATATATATTTTGTCTGCTTCTATCACTTATATCTTGATTCAATATCGCAATAATCATAATGTAAATGATGGCACATGTCTCACTACGTCATATTCAGAGTTATCCAGCCCCACTGTGTACCGAAGAGGTACGAGAATCGGAAATGTTGAACCAATCACGTACTCCTACAGTTGGTATCCAGCCTCTATACCTGTCACCCAATCAGCTATCAGTAACGATACTTGGAATTTGTCCTTAACAGGAGCCCTTTCATACACCCATGCTGTAATTGATTTCTCCACCGAATCATCATCATGATCATTAATGTTGACTTTGTCTACTTTTTCTTCTTCGTCTGCATTTTTTTTTAAGTTGCTCCCGATAATTCACCGTCTTGGTCTTTGAAGCAAAGCATGCCGTGAAGTTTCGAAGTCATTATGTGTTGAGTGCACGAAGCGTAATATGCGGTGGAAAACATTGGGGGAAAAAGCAGAGTCCCCCAAAACAACCCAACTGCTACAACGAACTAGATAATATCCATATCCTACTTTACTGTCACACTCCCTCTATCTGTCTATGTAACACGACGCTTTGACATGGACATAGTCCAATACTTTTGAGGGCAACGTAAATTTTTGTTGGAATAATTATAATGGTAGGGAATCTCAGAATCAAGTAAAATGGGAACCTTTATCAAACGAATGGGATGATGACGTTCATTTTAATTAAACCATGGCTTATTGTCAACTTATTTTTCTTAAAATATTCCAAGAGAAGAAAACAGCACTAATGTTAAGAGTTTGTATAAAAAAAAATGAAGCAATAATGCGAAAGCAATCGAAGACTGGACACTCACTGCTGTTGTTCTGTTGCTTGCTGGGTTGAGAGTCGAAGCTGGAACCGATGAGGAAAGTCCTCCAAGACTCCTCCTTTTATAGCCCATCCTCACCTAGACCATCCATACATACCTCGCCCACTGTTTGCAGAAAATGTCGTCATAATCCGCTTTGATTGATAAGTACTGACCTTCCAGTAATCATATCGGTAGACTATGGGGATTATGACAATCAGAATGTGTCTTTCATGATTCAAGTTACTGTATTCTATGCAGATGAAAAGCGAGGTAATCAAAGGGACCTCGGTGTATCTTTGTCTTTTTAGTTTAACCATATCTTTGATATACGTGAGAAGAAAACAGTTAATGAGCCTTTAATATTTTGGATTTTTAATGTCATATGACAAGTATTGTGCACCTTCATCATGTTATGGAAAACCATGTGAAGTATGAGGCAACATCCGGCATTATCTAATCTTTGTGTGTACTTTGTGACGGCATAATACCGTTTTGTAATACAAACAAAAACGATGACATAAATAACATTAGCCAGGTGCAATCCTAATTATTGGTAGGTGTCTGCGTGGCGATATAGGAAAGGACTTAACCAGGGCTAAGGATACTTAAAGGCATGAACCTCTTTGAAACAGGTTGTTGCTGCTGTTATTCAATTGTTATTCAGTGTCATTCAGTTTTGAATATCTAATAATAATCTAATACATACTAAAAAATTATATACTGGTATCTTGTTTTCATTTAAAGAAAACGAAATCAAATCAATAATGGAGGGGAAAAAAATACGCTGCATTATTGCCGCCATTTTGGAGATTCTGGACAGACTGTCATCACCCGTCATGGACCGTTTTTTTTTTTTACGTATTGGTCATGCGGTCACACGAATGGATCATGCGGTAGTTTAAGCCGTCTTTTTTATTTCATCTCTTTATCTATTTTAATAATGTAACTTATTTATACCTTCGCCAAACCAAACAAAGTGCAAAGGGATGGATGGAAATCATTGTGATTGGTGGGTAGGTTAGTAGGTCTGATGTGAAGCTAGACTGCTTCCGTGGTGTGTAAGCGTTTGAGCGTTTAAAGTGATATCTCGTATATAGTTTGGCTTTCATGTGCAGTTTTTTAAGATGCATTTTTCGAGGGCTGTAAAAACTTGCTTTGTCTTGATAATTACACGTTTGTTTAGGTAAACGAATCAAGATAAGACAACAAAAACGTTCTAGTTTTGTAGAGTAAATTTGCACAGACGTTGGTTTTGCGGTATTGATGTGGAAGACTTAATTTCGAAAATAGTAGCAAAACGTGTGAACAGCATTAGAATAAGAGAAAACACAGCAAAACAAAATACTGCAATATTAGATAATACAACAACAAAATATCTTAATAGTGATTAAGGAGCTAAAAAGAAATCCACATACTGTTATTTAGGTGCTGATGTGCAAGATCAAGCAAAAATGTCAGTGCTCTAATAGGGTAAAGACATCATTATTAAAGAATAAAATGAGGTAATTAATAACAGACTTGTAGTTATCAAAATTTACTTTTGGCGGATATGTTGGCCCTGAGATGGAGATGTATGAGACCAGTTTTTGAAGAGTAGTGGAAGTGTATAGCCAAAGTAATGGCATATGATAATGCTAAAAATCAGAAAAATGCGTGTTTACTGTGTCAAGACAGTAGATTTAGCAAATAGATGTTGATATGAGTTACGTACAGTATAAATTATGGTAATTCATGGCACAAAAACGTACCACGACAATGATCTTAGCTATGAGTGTTATGATTATCATCTCACCTAAAAAAAAACTGTTCGTTTAGAACTTATGTTGGTTGACAAGGTGGACAAAATGGTCTTCCACCCCCCCCCCCCCCTAATTATCCTCCTAGAGCAATATTGTTGGGCAAGGATATAAAGTCTCAATGATTTTTCTAGCTACCGTTGATGGATTTAAAAAAATATATATATGTCAGAGGAGTTCTGAAACAATTATTTGCTCCAGTAGACTCGTTATTGTGTACTGTATTATGCCGTACATGAGAGTCAATTTATATAAGGCAACGCAAAGTGGTTAACGTTGCCTCGTACGTCGACAACCCGACTTATGATTTCTTATTCAACGTATTCACTCGTATTCAGCTTTTTAATCAATATTCTACGATCGTCCGAGAGCAACATGGATTCAGCAGTCATTGAATAACCAATTCATCTCGGCACATCTCATATCATTCTAAGTATGGCTGTCGTGACACGCACGCACACACACACACACACACACACACAAACACACAAACAGACACACACACACACTCAAACACACACACACTTTCAATCATTTTGTGGTCCTCTCTTAATCGGGCCCTTTAAATGAATAAATGGTGTTGTTGGGAGATTTTTATTTATCTTTCTTAATTGATTAATTCTTGCGGCATTTTTTTTTTTTACTGCAACTGATTTACAAATTGCCCTTCATCGACGTAGATAATTATCAATAATTCAATGTTTCAGAGGTAGCCGGGACAAAATAATATAAAACATAGAAAAAATCTTCATGGCTACATTTAAAAGACTAAAAATCGGTGCTAATATTTCAACTTAGCATTAACAATTAACAATCCTGAACTATTCATCATTCCGCTTTACGGAGTGCAAACGTTATCAGAATTAGAGTAGTGCATAATTCACTACAATGTGATACTTTCATTTTTTTATAGATTTTTTTTTTAAAATTCAGTTCATCTATCATATATACAGGGCTCCACAATAGCGGTAGCCCGATGGCCCGGGTCTACTAAAAATTGGGGCCGGGCCACCAAAAATTCAAATGGATTGTTACTTTTGCTTTTACTAGTATGTCGGGCCACTACATATCTTTCTCAGGCCATCAAAATTTCAGACTTAAAGATTTTTATTGGCCCGATAATATATTGTGGAACTCTTTTCATTCCACATAGCTTTACTTACCTTAATTTCTGTTATCAAAGAAAGTGATGTCTAAATGTTTCCGTCAGAAATGAAATGAAAATTGAAATTGAAATTGAAATATATCTATACCGACAGAAGAGAGGTACGCTTTCAGCAGACGCAGTTAGATGATATTCAAATCGGTTTACTATCAATCCTCGAAAAGATCTAAAAACAAAGCAAAACAATACAATAAAAGCTAGAGTTTAAAGTTAATATACTTGACATTTCATTGACGATTAATACTGAAATGAGAAAGGACACTTTGTACTTCATACTCCGTAGTCTTAAATTAGACAGATGACTGTTAGTCGGATTTTAGTTAGCGAAATAAGCACACAACCGTTTCACGAGCACTATAATCCGTTCTATTTAATCGTCTGTTATCTCTGTAATGATGTGGTGGTGACGTTAGAGTTTAAGTATGGTGCTCTTTGAAGGAACAGAAACACCTGGTGTAGGACGCGTGTCTTTGATTTTTATGTTTTTGTGTTTGTTTGAGTAACTGACATTTTCTTTCATTCTTAAAAAGGGTTTTGGTCTTGGATGTTGCCAAAGGCAATGCAAGACGATATTTTACTACTATGACATTCAAATTCTGAATCTTTTTGTTCTTTATGACTAGATCTTTAACATAAATGAATCGGACCTAGTTTAGGAAGTAAGGTGCATGTCCATGTACCTGATTGGCAGGCTAATGACTTGGGACTCTTCAAGACCACTTCAAAGACGTGAGAGCAATATTCTCTTATAATTATGTATTCCCCTCCTTCTCTTCACCTTACAATATTTATGACAAAAGTAACTTCAACATATTTGTACATTTCGGAGTTTTGCCGATTGATACCAGTACAAAGTGAGGTAGTGTATAGGTCTTCGGAGATTGAGAAATATTTTAAGTTGTAGGTATCAATTTATAATGTTTAAGTAGATATAACTCGTACTTATTTCAGTGGGCATGGCGGAAATGCTTTAAAATGCAAATGAAGAGCCATGTAGTCACACGGCTGTCAGATAATCATTTGCGGATTTCACCTCTTTATACTGACCTGGATGAAATTTATCCCTCTACACTCTAAGAAGTTTTCACCTTTTGTCACACTGGGAGCACAGTTATCAGTGTCGCACTGTAAGCACATTTCCAAAGGTGCAACTTTGCACCTTTCAGACCAGAAAAGTGCAAAGTTGCACCTTTAAAGGTACTAACTGGTATGAAAGGTGCAAAGTTTAACCCGTAAAGGCGCTTCCAGTGTGGCACTTGTAAAGGTGCAAAGTTGAACCTATTTTTCTTAGAGTGTATTGTGATGTGCGAAGCATAGTTGTTGAGTATCAATTTTCTGGTCTATACTAAATTGATCAAGTTCATATAATTGCGTGTTTTGTTCTGCTTTGTTTTGTCTTTATATATAGCAGTTTATTTGATTTCTATTCCTAATTCTAAGCAGGAAAGGTTATTACTATTGAAAACAGCTAGAATACCGAGTACCGTTGAACAATTAATGAGAATGTGTGAACCATAGGCTACGTGCTACAGATTAATTACACTGCCTAACAGTACTTTTTGTGCACTGTTGAATATAAAAGTAAACCCTCCATGTCCACGTTCATTTCCATACATAGAATACAATCAAACAAATGGAACGACTGAGGTTTCTTTTGTAAAAACGGTCCCACATTTTCATGTAGGGTTGTTTTCTACATTGTAGTCCCACAACGTATAAAAGGTCAAGATGCCATTTCCTCACATACTGCAACAACGCAAGTAAACAGTAGAGTAAATAGAGTCTTATGGTTTCCTGTCCATTATTTACACCTTCCCAATCCATTGTCGCAAAAAAGACGTGCTTTTGTGCTCATAAGATTGTGTGCTGAGTAACCACGTAAACCAGGTACGTACCGTCGCCGAAATTATTTCCTCCCTCTCCTACCCCCGCCAATCGGTGAATACGTTAAGCTTTGCAACCATGATTTATCATATCGCTTTATATCCGCAAAACCACAGAAAAGGTACGAAGAATGGTACACAGATTGCTTTTGTGGTTTAGATGTGGTCAACGCCGAAAGCGTTAGAACGTCCAAATAATATAATTTATGCTTCGGTAAAACCGAAAACCTTCGAATGTCTAAAATGTAACATTATTTGAGGTTAACCGGTTGCTAAGATAACAGACTTTTTTTTGTTAGTTTCTTAACTCTTAATCAAATCAAATCCCTACTTTTAAAATCGATGATGCACGTGGTTTCTCTAATTAACTCAAGTATGTACCTTTTATTGTTTCTATTTCTCTACAAAACATTTATTTAAAAAATAATAACTCAAGTATTCTTTCTATTACCATTGTAAGGAGTATTCATGAAAAATTATGTTTTGTGTGAGTGATACAGTGAGTTTGATATTGTGATTGTTCGTTAGCTTATTTATTTATTTGTTTATTTATTTATTTATTCATTCATTTGCTGGTTTGATTTTTTATTTTTGTTTTGTTAAATTTGACATGGCATGTATGAGAATGGTGGAATGCAATGTTGTGCATCAGCATCTCTGCTATAGATCTTGGATAATGTAGACGTCTGCATTGATTTTCGAGTTCAGAATTCAAGATGACTTATACATTGTTACTATGTATATTTCTTCTATTTTTCTCTCTCTTTCTACTCCCCTCTTTCCTTTCTCCCTATTTCTATCTCTCTTTACAATTACACCACATACATGTACATACATACGTGTAAATACATACACACACACGCACACACACACACACACACATATATATATATATATATATATATATATATATATATGTATATTTATATTTATATGTATATGTATATATATATATATATATATACATATATATATATGTATATATACATATATATATCTATATATATACATATATATATATATATATATAGAGAGAGAGAGAGAGAGAGAGAGAGAGAGAGAGAGAGTCGTATAAACACCGCAGGAGCCAAAAAATTGGACTGACGTTTCGGTCAAAGACCTTTATCAAAGTCACTTTGATAAAGGTCTTTGACCGAAACGTCAGTCCAATTTTTTGGCTCCTGCGGTGTTTATACGACTATTTTTACACTTGATATCTAATTACTACACACCGACGCAAAACTTTCATATTTCATATCTCATCCATTTACTCCTTCATGAATACTATAAGTGGGCATACACACAAATGAATGTAAGTCATGCACGCATGAATACCAACAAAGAGTAAGGACATCTCTTTCTGTATCGCTTGCGTCACTCTCTTCAATCTACAACACAATCGTATAAAGTCTCAAGACGAATTGCTTTCCACTTCATTTTTCTTCAGTTTATTGGGACATCATCTGTCATCATCAATTCATCTTCTCAAGTCACATGGGCATAATTTAAGTAATGATTGTCATAAATTCATTTAAATTTGATAGCATGGCAGTCCAAAGGCTGAATCCATGTTTGTTTGGGTTTTTTCCCCGATTTAGTTGGTGTAAAGCATGAGGTTGGGTGAGAGGAATCCCCTGCCGGTAACCAGGCCACTGGTGGCGCTGTTCAGGATGGATGAGTAGACGGAAGAGGGCGAAGAGCTCGGGCTGGCGGCGAGGACAAGGGCAGCGACACCTATGTATATTTTTTGAAGTAAAATGAAAGCGAACAGAGACATTGGTCACTGCATTCCTTACAATCAACATTGTTAACATTGTTCTTGTTATTCTGTAAAAGTTACTATTCTTACCTTGCTTTGAATACGCAGCTAAGACTTGGGAGGGTCAAATACGGACCTATACAATCTACTCTCTTTGCAAAAGACCAGAACGGCTGAATGTGAATTCTTTCGCAGTAGTAAAGGCAGTTAATCACAAGCTACATTTGAGAGAGCAGTGTAGCACTTCATAGAGCCCACAATAATTTGTGATCGCAGGTTGAAACTTGAACGGAGAAATCTTTCAACAATCTCTACAAACCCGCTGAGTATTCGTATCGGGAGACGAAAGAAAACGTAAGAGAAATTGCACAACGTGATAAGAAGGACGAAGAGAGGAGCTGGTGTGTGTCTTACCGGAGACATGGGGGCAGGCCATGGAGGTACCGCTGATGGTGCTGGTGGCACTGTCGGATCCCTTCCAGGCGGAGGTGATGTCGACACCAGGAGCGAAGATGTTAAGGCAGGATCCGTAGTTGGAGAAGTAGGCGCGGGCATCGGTGTTATCGGTGGCTCCAACGGTCAGGGCCTGTTCACATGAGAAAGGGGAGGGTGTGAGGAATTTGCTACGCGATCAACAAAGATTCTTTTATGTAACTATTTATTTGACAAAAAGTCTCCCACAAAAAAAAAACCCACACACACACACATTATATTATACAATTTTCGAATCTGTAAAGGCAACAATAGTTTTTGGTGATGATTACATGCAGTCATCTTGCCACATTGAGAATCATCTGACCTTCTTGTGTTCTTACAGCATTGGGAAGTAGTGGGTAAAAGGTCCCTGAAGTACGGCCAAGGCGGATAATACATTAAGGAAGACAATATCATGTAGCGTATTTACAGTTTAAGATGTAAATGAATTGAAGTATTAATGGCACTTACGTATCCGGACCTGGCGGGCGAGGTACCACAGGCATCCTCGTCGCTGTTGCCAGCGGCAACCGAGACGGTGAATCCGGCGTCGTACATGCGCTTGACGGCAGCGTCGGTGGTAGAGGAAGCTCCTCCGCCGAGAGACATGGACACAACTCCGGGCTTCTGGCCGTTGGACACAACCCAGTCCATACCTGAAATATTTAACATTGGGGAAAGCTTGATGTGGCTTGAAACATGCAAATATGACCGTAGCACATCCCAGAAAGAAAACTTATATTTGTACCATCGATGCTGTATCAATTTATAAATCAAACCTTTGAGGTAAGAGAGAAATCGATACGTTTTGCAGATTCGACTGCCAGCTGCATTACTTTTATTTCATGTTCATGTGAGGCCACTGGTAGACAGTACCATCTATTGGTAATAGATTATAGATTATGTGTATCATGAATTCCACATCCAGTCTATTGGATCTATCAGAATCTATCGGAATGCTTTTCCAATGTAGCTCTTATCAAATATTTGTTGTAAAGTATGAACTAACCAGTAAATAAATCAAATGTAACATCAATATTGTTATTATGTATCCCTAAAATTAACACTTTCCATACGTGGTTCGGGTTTGCATTGTGTGAAATATCCGTGTTATTGTCATATCTCGGGGCAAGGGGTTTATACATGTACATCGAGATAATTATAGAACTACGAGATGATTGTACCGTCGATGATTCCAGAGTTGCTGCCGGATCCGAGGCAACCAAGAACGCGGATGCCGTAGATGTTTGCGCTCTTAGCGACACCATAGTTGGTTCCAGCGACAGTTCCGGCGCAGTGGGTTCCGTGTCCGTTGCAGTCGATTCCCTGAAGGCGAAAAAAAAGGACAAAAACATATAGGGTGAGCATACAGGCAGAATGACGTTATTGGAAGCACTGACGTTCGACGATAGGTTTGCTATCATAAGATGATTCGCCATATCTATCTCTTCTGTTTACATCCCACCTTCGCACGCCGTCCTCAGGAAGAAATTCATATTGCTGTTGTAACTGGATTGAGCGGAATTACCTGTCAACAATTTTATTTCTACTCATTTTTAAGTGTTACAACGAGCAACCATTAGCAGATGAAATCTACAAACGCGTCCAATCAATAAATAAAGTAGTCTCAATTTCATTTTTTTTTTCTTGATTTGGCTCTTATCAATCCATGGAAGCCTAACCAATAAGCGAGATCTGTAACGGAACATGCACGCGCAGAATTTAAACTGTAAAGAGAAGTGTGAAAAGACGCTCACGTTGTTGTTGCCGACGGCGTCGTAGGCGGCAACGGCGCGGTTGCCGAAGTCGTCGTGGGTGGGCCAGACACCGGTGTCGATCACGTACACGTTGACGCCACGTCCGTTGTCTGACAGGGGGAAAAAAAGATAGTGAATGAAAGAAATGTGAATAATAGCAACAACAACAACAACAACAACAATAAAACAAAATTCCACCGAGTCAGCTACATTAGTGAGGGAGGAAAGATTCCGTGTGCACGATAAATCTTGCAATGTAAGGCGTGTAGGCTGTCATCGTTGTCGCTTGTCAAGCAAAGGTCATCTCCCTTTCTGCTCGTTTGTTCGGAATGGCATGAGATTTAAAATCTCAGTGAAATTTCAGTGAAATAAAATGTCTTTATTTAAAATATAATGACATTTGTTTTATTTTTTCAACATGTTCAATGTTCTTACTTGAAGGGGAGTAGCTGTTGTCGAGGGGAAGGTACCTCTGGTCGATACGGTCAAGACCCCATGAGGCAACAGCCTGGGTGCGGACCACACCGTCTTCTTCCACGTGGACGACGCCCTCGAAGCGACGCAGCTAATGAAATCAAGATAATGAAATATTGTTCATATTATTGAAAATGTATTCTTCACAACCACCACCAACACACATGCCACAATAACAAAACAAAACAAGGGGGATTGGGAAGAATCGAAGCACACGGTCATTGTTATTTTTTCCTTTAGTTACCGTTCACTGTTTAGCAATTCGCCATAAACGCAGTTTGATTCTTATTAGATTATTTGTGGTGACTATTAAAAAAAAATCTAAGAAAAAGTCAGAATGGTAGGACCCTAATTGTGGGATCCATAGATAAATGCAGGATATGAATGAGAAAGTATGTCACTTTCCTTCAGTCAGTTGATTGACATGGTACATATATCTTTCTAGACGATACAAGGCAAACATTCTTTTACTCTTTTCTCATTTTTCAAAAAAAAACAAAACACCACACCAAACAATGTTGGATACCATATAGATACTGGTAGTAATAACTACCGCTTTTCTAGCCACTGAGAACGTGTTGCACATATTATTTTTGTTTGTTCTTTTATACTATATATGATTCGTCACTTTCGAACATCTATGAGTATTCCAATGCATATCAATGATACGATGTATGATCATATTTCACGGCACTTTCCAGGAGCATATCCAGGAATTCTGTAAAGGGGGGGGGGGCGTAACTAATACTTCTGGTGCCGCTTCCGGGTTTCATTTCATTTTTTTCTTTTTATTTCTTTGGTTTTAACGAAAAATAGACGGGAGGCGTGCGCCGGTTGCGCCCCCTCTGGATCCGCAACTGCTTTCTTGGAGCACTGCCATTTACTCAGATACACAATTTGCAGTATGAACAACTTTTGATTGCCATTGAAGTTCTCGAAGTGAACTTACGAACTCGACGGCGTCATCGCTGAGCTCGACTGAGAGGGTCTTCATGTTCTTGAAAGACTTGAGGATCTTGGCGAGCTTGAAGCGACGGCTGGCGAAGGCGGCGGTCAGACGATCACCAAACTCACTGACGTCGAGACTCTCCTGGTGTGCAATCAACCAAACAAAATATTCTTTGATGAACGAGTAACTACAGTCACCACAGTCACTGCAGATGAATTACCCATTTAACGATATAAGACGATCTTAGACGAGTAGCGACAGGGAAACTCGAAAAGAAAAAAACATACTAAATAATTTTCCTTATACAAACAAACAAACGAACAAACCTTTAAGACAACTTGCATGGCCATTCTCTATTATGGGTGATTGTTGCCCTTTTACAGAACATCATGCCTAATCGTATGCCAGAATGAAATGCTTCTTCTCCCCTTTATTTGATCATATTCCTCAGTTGATTAGATCAAACGTCGGGGATAGGGATTTGAATACTACAATGTCTAAGTCTTACAATCGCTTGAGCATGAGCGACTGACTGACTCGTCTGTATGATAATGTAAAAACTATTCAAGGAATGAGGTTCATTTCAAATAATGAGACATTATGTTCATAACCTGCTGTATCCAAGAAATGTATAGAATTTTATCTTTTTTTATGAATTTGATCATGAGCGATTTATATTCGTGAATCTTGGTGCAAAAGGAAAGGACGATTTTTTTGGCTTTATAAAAAAAGTGTGGAATCTTACATCGATGACGACGAGGTACTTGTTTTGGATCTTCTCCGCGACGCGCTGGAGAGGAGCGATGCCGTAGGCGGCGGCCACGAGGGCGGCGAAGAGGCAGAGAGTAAGACCACGCATGGTCTAAGACGGAGTAGGGAGAATAAGCATGAACAATGTACCACACACACAAAAAAGAAACGAACTTAAGTTCTTGAATATACATTTTGTCTGCTTCTATCACTTATATCTTGATTCAATATCGCAAGAATCATAATGTAAATGATGGCACATGTCTCACTACGTCATATTCAGAGTTATCCAGCCCCACTTTGTACCGAAGCGGTACGAGAATCGGAAATGTTGAACCAATCTCTCCTACAGTTGGTATCCAGCCTCTATACCTGTCACCCAATGAGCTATCAGTAACGATACTTTCCTGCCCTATATCTATTTGTCCTTAACAGGAGCCCTTTCATACACACATGCTGTAATTGATTTCTCAACCGAATCATCATCATGATCATTACTGTTGACTTTGTCTGCTTTTTCTTCTTCGTTGCATTTTTTAAGATGCTCCCAATTATTCACTGTCTTGGTCTTTGAAGCAAAGCATGCGTGTGACGTTTTGTGTCATTTTGTGTTGAGTGCACGAAACATGATATGCAATGGGAAACATTGGGGGAAAACAAGACTGAATCCCCCAAATGACCCAACCGCTACAACGAAGTAGATAGTAACCACTTCCCGCTCATAGTATATATTACTGTCACATTCCCTCTAACACGACGCTTTGACATGGACAAAGTCTATACTTTTGAAGGCAACGTAGATTTTTGTTTGAATAATTGTAATGGTAGGGAATCTCAGAGTCAAGTAAAATACGAACCCATATCAAATGGAAGGGATGACGGTGTTCATTTCTGTTAAACCAAGGCTTATTGTCAACTTCTTTCTCTTGAAAATATTCCAAGAGAAGAAAACAGCACTAATGTTAAGAGTTTGTATTTTAAAAAAATGAAAGAATAATGCGAAAACAATCGAAGACTGGACACTCACTGCTGTTGTTCTGTTGCTTGCTGGGTTGAGAGTCGAAGCTGGAACCGATGAGGAAAGTTCTCCAGGACTCCTCCTTTTATAGCCAATCCTCACCTAGACCATCCATACATACCTCGCCCACTGTTTGCAGAAAATGTCGTCATAATCCGCTTTGATTGATAAGTACTGACCTTCCAGTAATCATATCGGTAGACTATGGGGATTATGACAATCAAAATTTGTCTTTCGTGATTCAAGTTACTGTATTCTATGCACATGAAAAACGAGGTAATCAAAGGGACCTCGGTGTGTCTTTGTCTTTTTAGTTTAACCATATCTTTGATATACGTGAGAAGAAAACAGTTAATGAGCCTTTGTTATTTTGGATTTTTAGTGTCATATGACAAGTGATATGCACCTCCATCATGTTATGGAAAATCATGTGAAGTTTGAGGCAATATCCGGAATTGTCTAATCTTTGTGTGCACTTTGTGACGTCATGATACAGTTTTGTAATGCAAAAAAAAGGATGACATAATTAACATTAGCCAGGTGCAATCATAATTATTGGTAGGCGTCTGCGTGGCGATTTTGGCAAGGACTTGACCAGGGCTAAGGATACTTAAAGGCATGAACCTCCTTGAAACAAATTCAACGTAAGATATGATTTAGCCAATAAAACGATGTTACAACATAATCAATATTACAGCCGTTGAATATTTTCATTTTTGGATGAACCTCAGGTGAGTTGGAAATATGACTAATTCATTCTTACCGAATTATTTGTTTGTTTGTTTTTTGTCATATAATATCCATGCTTTGAAAAACAAGTGAAATAAAAGGTTGGAAACACAAAAACAGCGTTCACGAACCTTTTTCCTTCTTCTTCTACTTCTTTTTAATATGCTATCGGTCCAGAAAGAAAACGTCATGATAGTACCATAGCAAAGCGAGAGAGATCTGAAGGTGAATTATTCATTGATTTAATGATTTATGCTTTTTCTTGATCAGTACTACTGATCACCCATGTTTTGACCTCTTGAGACCAGCCTCTTGAATCTTCAAATGTATTGTTTGTTCCTTTCCATGTACATAAAGAGGAACAGACAAAATGAATAAGATACAATAGATTTTGCTAGTATGATTCAGGGGCGGATCCAGGAATTCTGTAAAGGGGGGGGGGGGGTGTGACTAATATTTCTGGTGCCACTTCCGGGTTTCATTTCATTGTTTTTCTTTTTATTTCTTTTGTTTTTTACGAAAAATAAAGGGGGGGGGGGCGTGCGCCGGTTGCGCCCCCCTCTGGATCCGCCACTGTGATTGGACAACGCTCAGGATTATGAAGGAAAATGATAATCATTCTCAGTTCCACTTCTGCCAGGGGCAAGTGTCTGTTGCCAATTAAAATGTCCTCTTCCAAAAAAAAAAAAATAGTATTTGAGGTATGTGAAGCTTTTTCACATCCAGACAATGCTGTGTATCGTAATTCATTATCAATCTGTTTTTTTATATATACTGTATACAAAAGCACTTGAGTTGGAGTCATCAGTAAGTAGTGGATGTACGGTGGTAGCGAACAAATAAGTGGCATAATACCTTTAAAATAGCTTCACGTGCGGCGACACGATTAGATGGTATTATCTCTGATGTAGTGTTTGATAAGACGCTCAGTTTTCGTCATGAGTATTAGCTTTATCCCAAACATAGTGTGAGAAGTCGACAACTGGCTATCTGTTCGTATAAAGAATTCACAGTACTCTACAAGGACTTTTAGGGACCCATTGTCTATGAGACTGAAATGACAGCCAGTTATATTATTCAAATTTTCACAAAATTCTGCACGCTTTCTACTTGAAAAAAAAAGAAGACAGAATAGCGTTTCGTTTCGTTTCGTTGTGGATGTATAGGTAGCCAATCGGTGTATTTGAGCTGGTCTTGAAATGTTTTCAGTTGATTGACAGCGATCTTTTTTTTTTGTATTGCTTTTTGTGTAGTTACATATTCATTTTTTTATACTGATTATGTATTCGTTGCTTATTTGAAGTATTTATTTATTTGTTTACTCATTTTTTGTTGGGATGTCACCGTGGGATAGAAGCTAGTAAACTGGTTGTCTGCATGATGGCTATGTGCAATTCTATTTTCAGCAAGTTTTAAGTTGAAACGACACTCTGTTGTTTATCGCGCACCACTGAAGATGTTAATAGCTGGTGTTCAATCGAATCGTTATTGGCAAAGATACACTGCTATACAAAATATCATGACAACTCATGGTCCAGAGGTGGCTAATGTATTCTTTTCCAAATTAATTATCTTTTTTTTTTCAGCTCATTCTGATAGTTCAAATGATGAATGCAACCATTAGCCTTCAATCATTAAATTTTATTGCATTGACTTTGTAACAGAATAATTAAAATGATTGTGAGAACCTTGAAATGTAATGGCCTTTATATTGTATCCACAATAAATGATAATTAGAAGTATACTTTCTTAGAATTCTTTCTGCGGTTTGGTACATTAATAAATTTTATTTTCACTTGTTGCTGTGCGTGAGGGGACGAGCCTTTCCGCGGTCCGTATAGCCACAGTCCGTAGCCCGTACACGTTGCTTTAAAGGGTAAATGGAGTTTGCGTTTAATATCCGTTTAACAGTTTGTGTGTTGAGGAAAGGAATGTGATGAAAAATATCGGTTTGCTTCAACTTTGACTCATTTTAAAGTTATTAATCTCTTTAGTTCACCGCCACTTGTCCATATTATACATATACATATCACCGTATGGCGTCAGAAAATAACATCGATCAGCAATTGATGGTATCGATGATATTTTTACACCGTATTTGACTCTGTTTGCATTAATGGGCTAGAAAAAAATGCCGTTTTTGAGTACTGAAACGAATGCATACGGCTCATTTTTTTTTCGTTTATTCATTTTGTGAATACACATGTGTTATTATACATTTTTTTTTTTAGATTGCCTTTCAACCATGACATGAGATATCACCAGTACGATCGGCACTTTAATCATCACTAAGAATTATGAAGTGCACTGGAGGGCCTTAAATCTCTGTTCTCATGTCATTATGAATTTAAATGTAAATGAACGAGCACATTTCAGTAAATGGTTCCCGAGAGTCAATAATGTTGCGGCATTTTTATTTGAACAGAGCCCTCACCGACGAAGGGCGTATCACACCACCGTCCACGAGTATCTGTGGCGTGCATCGTGGCAAGCTTGACGCATTGCGGTGGAAGGAAGCTGTCTTTGCAACCTTCAAAATGCTCGAATTGATGTCCGCTTAGTGAAGTGATGCGATAAATTGTCACAGAGAAGCCAAGTCCAAAATAGCTACAAGACCATCATTAACTATTTCGGAGCCGCCAACAATATCCTCCTTCTCCTCCTCCTCCTCCTCCTCCTCCTCCTCCTCCTCCTCCTCATCATCATCATCATCATCATCATCATCATCATCATCATCATTATAAATACCATCATCATCATCATCATCATCTACCATCAGTAAGAACATATATACAAAACGAAAGAACAAAAACATTTCTCGCGCTCAATCTTTTTTTGATAACCACATTTGATACAATCATTGAAAACAGAGATGGTAGCGTGAGAAATTCACCTGCCATTACGCAATTTTAATCATCAATCATAGGTGTTGCAGTTAGAAATGATGATTGAAGGAGGAAACGAAGGAAAATAAAGGAGAGAGAAGAGTGTGAAAAGAAGAGGTGTTATTTCCATCTAAGACATAGAAGAACGTGTCTCCTAACCTGATTGCAACCGGCTACCGCGATATTCCTTTTCTTCTTGAGAGGTATATAAAGTGAAAGAAAAACATACTTGCACTAGGAAATCTTTCTGTAAGATGTTTCTCCTTCTTCAACTTACTCTCAACGTCTTCTTCTGCTGACTATGAAATGCAAAAGATGGATAATGTCCCAGAAATAGGAAGTAGAAGGTTATCCTCACTGCTATAAGGACACATGCGAGAAAGGTTATTTACTTCTTAATGTAAGGCTATCAAGGCCACTGTGAACACAGATCGAGAGAGTTATGAAAATTCTCGTGTCCTACTTCGCGTGTGAAGGCTCTTATGATAAAACCTGGTATGGTTATTTCAACAATGTCTTCTTCTTAGCTTGTGGTTATGTGACTTCAGGTGACTCTGTTGATCCGTACCCCAGATGTTGAGAATAATAATCATCTTCTCCTCCTCATCTCTCCCCATCTCCATCCTCTCTACTTGTATCGAGTGGAATGCCCCCGGCTGGAGTACACCATCTGCGCTCAGACATCCGTTCAGAAAAGCAATCATCTGCAAGGTTGATCAGCCATAGGTGTGAAACTAGATCGGACTGAACGTTACATACCAAAAAAAGCCTAAATCATGGAAATGTTTCCGGCCGCATATATACTAATGTCATGGCCTCGTGGCATAAACTCATAACCGCTTGCCAATCGCGAAAGAGAGCGAGAGAACGAACGGATGTTGGCAGTACTTCAGGTGGCAGGACTTAACAAAATAAAGAAGTAGAGCCCATCTTAAAACGAGGTCATTCATTGCCTACTTGTATGTCTTATTCTTGTCCATTCATATTTCCTATAAATCAGGTAATGATTGTCAAGTTTCCTTATAAAACACAACGTGATCGTTTATACGGTCTTTGTTACGAACTTCACAAACACACTTGTTTGTTCATGTGGGTGTGCGTGTGCGTGTGCGTGTGTGTGTGTGTGTGTGTGCCTGTGTCTGTGTCATGAAGGGTGGTGTAACTTTGATCATGCAAGTAATCAATTTAGCCAATAAACACTACACACGCGCACACACACACGCTACATTCATACGCAAATGAACTATTACACAACGACAAACAAAATAGTGGAGCTTCATTCATCATAGCTGGAATGGGCTCATTGATTTTAACATGTGATGCACGTGTAGACGTATTGTAGTTATAGTCGTAATTCTAGTGATGTATCATACTAGGAGAGGCACTTCCGCAGCACATAGTGCATTCTGGGATCTTTGCAGGTTTCCCGGCCACTGGACTTTGCCGCCATCTTGCCTGATTGCGAATTTTTAACGAGCAGCCTTGTCATGGGCTTTTCTCGCCCTAGAGAATAAAGCGCCAGCGACAGGTGACAATTTGAGACTTTCTCGCTAATTCATCTAATGCACTTTGCTCCCCATTGGCCATCATGTGCAGATGGTCCTACTTCCCAAGTTATTTCGGACGCTGCGCGTGCATACCGCAGCTCTCACCTCACTTGTTTTCGTCTGCTATGTTATTGGCGCTGCACATGTGCAGTGAACCCATTGGCCATTCGGTCGTGTTTTACAGAATAAAAAATTTATTGTTCAGTTGTTTTTTTTTTTTATTGAAACATCAATTATCATTTGTATGTATTACATTATAATATATTAGATTATATATTAGACAGTTTTGTATCAGAAACTCTCAGAATTACACAATCTCAGAGATGTCAATCATTGACGTTAAGGAAATCTGACATAAAAGATACCAAAGGGAAAAGCACATGAAGAACAAGTTATCAAATGAATTTATTCAATAATCAGATGAGCTGACAATATCCACATAATGCACACACTTTTGCTCAGTCTTGCTATTAGAATGACAAATACACCCAAGATAATATTTTCACGCTGTGTGATGACAGCCTAAATCACATGGCATAAAATCCGGTTGAGATTCGCTGCTCTCCCTTTCTTTGGTTCCGCTTTCGTCGGCAGACTGACACACGTGCAGATCAATTTTGTGGGGAGATGCGAATGGAATGCAGCAAGCATTTCCGCTATGGCAACTGGGACGCGGAAGGAATCAAAACAGCAATCTAATAATTCATTCGTCAAATATTTTAACCTAAATTTATTATGAAGCGAATGATGCTACACAGTAGGAATATTATATGAATGAGAGCTGGGGGAGAGTTTGCTCACTATAAACTAGAAGTGATGACGTCTCTCCATGTCTAACAGATTGAATCCCAGAAACCAGATTTCTGTGTTGTGATGCATACTGCATCTCTTTTAAAATCATAATGATACATTCATTCATCTTTATGAGGCATTCATTCGCGCCAACATAAATGAATACATGGATGAATGAATGAATGAATGAATGAATGAATGAATGAATGAATGCATAAATCGATAAATAAACAAGCAAATAAATAAATAAATAAATAAATAAATGAATACAAAAAGGTATAAAAACCTACATCAAGGGCAAAAGGAGAGCAACTCAATAACATGCCAAAAGGTATGTAACTGTACCCGATATAGGATGCCGTGAAGGAATCAAAATAATTCATGCTACCTGCTGTGACCGACTCTGATAATGCACACACTGTCCAGGGCTGAGAGACCTGGGTCCCGTTTCATAAAACTTGTTATCAGTGACAACTGCCATATTTCTGTGACAAATTTGCTCTTAGCCAATCAGATGCAAGGATTTCAGTAGCTTATAACAACTATGACAGCTTGTCACTGATATAAAGTTTTATGAGACGGGGCCCAGTGACCCTTGTCGTGTGTTCCAATCCTACCGGTACCTATCAACAGATGACGTCACAGATGACGTCCTTAAACCCACTGGGTGGCAGGCGAGACGTGTACCTCCTTGCTTAACCAAGATTATACCCCTTGCATCTCTGGGATTGGATCCCCTTGCCAAGAGGTGCAGCAATCTCTGCCATTGTCTTCCCAGAAGAAAGTATGAAGAGGTACGCTGATGATGATGACAGTCTGTTTTATACGGGCACCAAGTAACCACCTGTGCGCTTGTCATCGTGAAACAACTTCTCAAAGACCGTGCTCCATCTCATTAAACCTCTCCATAAACCCGAGCAACCTCCAAAGCAACAGACCCACCAGTTGATCTCTACACAGATCAGCGCGCGAGACCAACCTGAAGACACCCCTGGTGACTGCGGTAATCACGGAAAGTTGATCAGATCCTGGAATGTAGTATAACGCCTTCGCAGCTTCTAGAAGGGTCTGCCTCTGATCACCGAGAGAAGATCTTACCATGGATCTGAGACTCTGTGATCTAGAAGTGGAACATTCTATAAAGTGACACCTTAAACACCGAGAGCTCTGGCTTTGTCATTCACCAGCTTGCGTGCCACACCAAATCGATGGTTGAATGCAAATCTTCAAGAACTCAATTTTTCAAAGTTTTCAAACAGAAATTAGAAAAAAAAGAGGACCAAAGAATAAAATAACCATGTAGTATAGCGATAGCTGTTCCGAAACTGTAAAAAAAAAATCGTAGCTTTTCAAGGTTCATTGTGGGGGTTAGGACTGTCCAATTTTCCTCACTTCACTTCAACTTCACTGATGTGTTCTACTGATACTTCTGAATTCACGTGATCCACATTTTGGGATTCTTTCGCCTTGAATGTTTAACTCCCTCCGTATCAGCCTCTGGAGGAAAAGAGTGTCGTGTCTACTGCATTGTTTAGAGAGGGAAGTACTCTGTTCCCAGGAGCGGATCCAGGAATTCTGTAAAGGGGGGCGTGACTAATATTTCTGGTGCCACTTCCGGGTTTCATTTCATTTTTTTATTTCTTTTGTTTTTAACGAAAAAAAAGGGGGGCGTGCGCCGGTTGCGCCCCCCTCTGGATCCGCCACTGGTTCCGGCAGTTAGAGTCCCTTCTTTAGGACTCTACCGGTAGTAAGGGGTTAATTGGACATGGATACAATATGAAGTTAAAGACGAGGGGGGGGGGGGAAGAGGGGAGGTCATTCTTGTCATCATCAGCAAGGCCATTGTCACACAAAATATGGTATAACTAATTGAGTGGTTCATGGGCTACAATACAATGACAAATTATATCTCTGAAAATGGAAATTACCGGTTCGTTCATGACCCAAGTGAAACTAGGATGTTTTCTATCTTGAAAATAGTGCAGACACATCAGTTGATGTCTGCGATAATGACAATGGGCTGTCATCATTTGCATCTGAGTATATAAGAGGGGTATAACGCGGTCATTTATCTTGTCGGGGCAATGATGGTAATGGACAAATGGACATAAAAATGATTACCTCATGGTGAATTAGTGTGAGCTCACCGTCAGTTGCACATGCGATATACTCGCAATTTCTTTGCAGTGCAATGTAATATTTACCACCATACTTTTGTATATATATTTTTTCCTCGATGAAAAAATTAGGCACCAGACACGTGAAACACATGATTCATGGAAAAATGTTAGATCTTCAAGACAGTATCGCTGCGCACATTGATATGGTTTTATTCTTGTGTTTTGTTTTGTGTTGTTTTTTTTTTCAATGTAGATTGTTAAACATGTTTTCATTTCTTTAGTAGTTCGGACACGCAAGAAGGAGTGTGCTATGATACAGAAATATGTATCGATTTTTCTTATTCTAATGTTTCCAATTATATGCATTTTGCAATACGGAGTAAACGCCACACATTCGTTCATTCATTTTTTCCATCTCCAACAAAACTTGTAAATTTTTTTTTTTTACAAAAGATATAAGTACATACATATGTCAATGTTACAAAATATGATAAATGAAATTTATGGATAAACCATTGATAAGGTAAAAAAGAAAAAACACAAAAGGCATTCAGATACATGTTTCTTCATCTATCATTGTAAACACAATGTCCTCTTTATTACGTAACCAAGTGGTCACTGAATTCACAGTCTTTAATGTAATATCATGCATCTTCCCCTCCCCTCAACCCCTAGAAAAAATAAAGGGGGAATAATTTTTTATCACCAAAGTATGATTACAATCATCACGTGGTTATCCATTAGAATTGATATATCTCTTTTAATAGTTTAAGGTAGGGTCTATGAAACTCACCAAACATTTGCATTTGGAGCTTCGGAACGCATACATGACCCCCTTTATACTTATCATTGACAAATGACGAATTTGCTTTTCTCAATATTCTAATGCACTTTTATGATTCAGATACTTGGATAGACATTGGATGCCAAAAATAAGCGGATTATAGATATATGCACTTATCAACGAGAAGACCCTCCCCAAAAACAAAACAAAGCTAAGCAAAACCCAAACCGACCACAGCAACAACAAAACAAAACTATAAAGATAATTCAATTTTTTTCATGATTAATTCAACCTATTGTCAAACTCATTTCATAAAGCATGCAAAACTCTACCATAATTTTGTGAGCGCACCAATCGTGAATTAACATTTCCTATTCCATCTAACATGTCTAACATCGTTATCATCTACGAATACTAGGCCTACAATGGAATCATATGAAAACAAGATAATTAACGTAGAAAGGTACATCGGATAAGAACACTTTTAACAATCGTTAACGTCAGCGTTTCCGTACAAGAATATGGAGTCACCTGTTTAAAATTGAATCTGGAAGAGGATTTCCGTTTTGAGTGAACACGCTACTTAAAATGTTTATAAGATATGTATGTACGTATAGTTTGTACATACGCGTATGTACTTCTACAGACGAACACATGACTTGGCCTCGAATGTTTGAAGACTTCCTAGAGACACAATTAACTTTGATGATGTCGATTGTTGGTAATAATTAGTGAATTTGAACAATCTACCTACAAAGTAAATAAATTGTCACTTGAAATAACTGTCACGCAGCACTGCGAGTTTGTGTGACATCGCAAGAAACCGTCGCAATTTCCTTTTGGACTTATCAAGAAATAAGACGACATTGATAAACAAATTATGAAACAATGCATGACGTGTCATCCCCATGGAAATGTTGGGACTATTTCCGTTTTCATGGCACCAAACAAGTCAGTCCTATATTTAGAGACATGAAAACGACGCAAATACACCGGAGACTTCATCATACATTACTGAGACGTTTTCAATTAAACGATGGTTAGGGAATTCAATATTGAAGTTGCAGCAACAATCTGCGTGTTACGTAATACCGGTCACATTATCAGGCGCCTTCATTTTTTTTTTGAACGAAGTCCGTGTAAAACCTTCGGTCTACCATATGAGTCCCACAGTATATCAATGCCAAGGCTGTCTCACTCTCTCGCTTGCTAAATATTGAAATTTCATACTCACTTATTTTAATTTTATACTCAAGTTGATGCATTTAAAATCCACAAAAACAGCGGATTTGGTTGACGATCCTAACATGATAATGGTGACATGATCATAGTAACGTGATAATGGTTCTTGCTCTACGGCAGTCTATTAAATGACCTACTGACCGTCATGTAGGAAGACTCTAATTAACATCTTCAATCGACTTGGGCAAGACATTACATTGGTGGGTCGGTCTCACCTGCTTGCGAATTGTTCTTTGGTTCTACATCCTGCGCCTATACCTGCCAACGGAAGACAGAATATAGATTGGAGAAAAATTGGAGAGATGGATAAACAGATACATGAAGGGGGAGAGACATGGATAGGGAGAGAGAGATGGGGGGGGGGGTCATGAGATGGCCCTTCATGGGACAAATAAACACCTGGTGGCAGGACTGTTTCTTTTCCTTCCTTTCCTTTTTTTTTTCTTCAAAACAGTCTAATACATTTCTTCTTTTTCTGACGGTAAAGAATCAAATGGATAGACCCTCACAATCTTCAAGATACAGAATGGATGTGATGCCGAAGCAAGCGGGGTAAATAGATCAATCGGATGCGAGGGAATTGAATAACCAAGAGCACACAGTGATACGCGTAATGTAAAGCAAACCGCGAACGAGGTAAGACTCATGTGAAGGAGGAAAACGTATATAAAAAACTACAATGTGCTTTAAACTGCTAGGAAACGTCTTCGCTGAACAATGTTGACAAACGGAAATAAAATCCATCTGCCCTCAATTTGCGAGGGATGAGCTAACTGATGGCAAGGAATAGGTGTTACTGGGCGAAAGAGGTTTACACTTTGCGTCTTCCTCTCTGAAGGTGAACGTATGGAAACATAGCACATACATGTATACACGATGTACCCAATTCACATACGAGTCAGCACGCTTACATGATCCATAGCACCATGAAATAGTTTTAAAATCTAATATTTACACAGTGCGTTTATGGAGATGACGTCATACAAGAAACCAAATCATATACAGTATTCACGGTGGAAAGTTGTATCTTCAGAACTGTCCTGCAGGAATTAACGGATTATAGTTTTATGACGGACACGGGAAGATTACGTCATTCATTGGAGGTTCAATCACTTCCTCATTAGGCGTTTTGACATCAGCCCGATGAAAATCCAAGCTCGAGATATTTTCCTATTTCCCAAGTCAGAAAATAGCGCGCTATTTCGAACATCGGGCTGATGTGAAAACGCCTAATTTCACTTTCAGACAATATTGAATCGCAGGTCAATTGGGGAGGATCTAAGATTTGTTGTTGTTTAAGATCTGTCGGGCTTGTTTGGTCTGTTGTGTACAGTTAAACATTCAGATAACTAGCATGCGCGTACACATGAATACTCATTTTCCCTATGAAAATAGGGATTGATACATCTTACTTTTTTGTACTTTTTTATTTCCTAGCAATGAAATAATACCAGGTAAGACTGATAATCTGTAGCGAGACAATATTATAGGAAGGATGTCTATACAACGATTGACACTTTGTTTGTTGAATCTCATGACGATACTTGTATTTGAATTTCAACTTTGGCGGCCATCTTAAACATCTAAAAACCGTCAAGGATGCAAAAGTTGTCTCATCTAGATTTCAGATTCAGATTCAGATTCAGCACCCCCGAAATAGTTTAAAGGGATGGTATAGTATTGGTGGAGATGAGGATTTGGCTTTTAACTTTTTGCGAGATACCAAGAAACCACTATTGAAATTGTACCGAGCATACCATTCTAGAAGGAATTCTATGTTCATTTGATGAAAATCGGATTTGGAATGCCTGACACATCCAAAAACAAAATAAAACAAAGCGATCATGATAAAAGGTGGGTCCACTCCTTTTATTAGGATCGCCTTGTTTTGGATATCTCAGCCATCTCAAAACCAATTTTCATAAAATAAACGTTGAATTCCTCTTGGAATTACATATTGTTTCATATTTCATAGGAGGTTTCTCAATCTCACTAGAAAATGTTAGAAACCTGAAGTTAGGTCTCACCCAAAACTATACGATCCCTTTAAAACCACCAAAAAACGCAATGAGTGAATGGTGAAACAAGGCTCAGCCACTGGTACCCAGGCTACCATATCGTGTGTGCACGTTCACAACTGAATGTTGCGCGGGGGGGGGGGGGGGGGGGGGGACAATGGAAGAATACAAACTTTATGGCGCCAAAGAGGAAAGGGATGATTAATGTATGAGGGGGAAACGCAATTTGGATAATTTTTATTGCCTGAAATGACGTGACTGGCATCTAAATGACCACACATCCAAACTCGTTGAACTCGGCTCAGAAAAATTACATTGTATTGGCGCAAAATGTTGAAGATAGGAAGTCGTTGCCACTGTACATAGTAAGGATATATCTACGGAATCTTCCAATGATAAGTATCATAAATGATTGCAATCAGACTAATCCATTATGAATTGAAATTTGAATTTGTATCAGAAGAGCTTTTCCCTGAATCGTTAGAAAATTGAGCTTGAAATAGATGTCTAAAATTATTATTCTTATACTGCCAAGTATGGAAGTTTGAGGCTTTGCACAAAATAATTATGTTTCGAGGTGAGTTTTAAGGACTTCATTGTTGGATAAAGTGTAGATAATGACTAAACTAATGCACGATCGAGGCATCCTGACTATAGGTTTTGTTATAAATTAGTTTTACTCACAAACACAAACTAACAAAAACGAACAATAGTCTGGTTTCATGGTTGACGCTAGTTCTAATCTTGACCTCTAAATCAGATATCCCTGGTGTAATGACCTTTTCCCCATCATTTCCATCCCAGTACTTTTCATGAATAAGATTTCCCTTTGCCGTTGCGCAGCTTTAACGCGTGCCTTTCTCAGGGTATGCATTATACTTCTTTTGCAACTTGCTCACAGCTCCTGTTCAAATAACGAAATTTTCATGGAAAAAACAAACTAGAGTTTCAATGCACTTTGGCAAACTGACAAAACGTCATCAATCAATTCATTTCAGTGGGAATATAAGACACATGAAAATTACTTGTGTTGCTTTTTTTCAATTGGTATGTGAATTTTGCTGATCGCCAGATGCCATTAATATATTCACAGCAAATCAATGGAAAGGTTTGTGTCGCTCGATGGCCCCATACGAGATGCATCACCCATCAGGTCGTATATACGTACAGGTGTTTATAAGTGATGAGGGCTTGGTCCCTTGATTGACTCCTCACAGCATGGGCAGTGGTATCCAACCCTGAATTTCATTAGCTGATTATTGTACTGGGGGCGTGTTGCTGGGATGGCGTCAGCTAAAACGGTATAAGATTTAAAGTGTGGCGTCAGGACAGACGACAAGTCGTGGAGCCACGTGATGTTCGTTATTCTGAAGGTTCGTTAGTCTAAAAATGAAATAAGGTTCGTTATTTTCAAAGTTTGTGAGTCCGAAAAAATACTAGTCAAGGTTCGTTAATCCGACAATGAAAAAAAAAAAAAAAGGTGCGAATAACGAACCTTATTATTTTCATTTTTCAGAATTCCGAACCTTTGGAGTAACGAACCTTATTTCATTTACGTTTTAAGGAATCTTCGGAATAACGAACTGTAAACCTATCACAAGCTCTCAACGTCAATTGCACACCATGTCCTGATTGACTTTAAATTGAGTAAAAAAAGTGTGTAAAATTTGAATAGCAGAATATTAAGGCATTCCTAGGGCATTCCTAGATCAGACGCTGATGAAATTTCGAAGTTCAAAATGTTGTTCCCGAATATCGATCAGTCGATATTGCCCTATGAAGCAAACATTTAAACGAGGAAAAGCGATAATGTCATCAATCACAATTCTCATATCGGTTTTTGCGTACAAATTTGATAATGATAGCTGTTTTTCGCTCAATAGCCAAACATGATAGTAAATAGGACAGCCGATTCTTTTCTTTTTTCTTCTAAATTTGATATTCTAAAACAGTGGCAGCTTTCATTGTGCTTTACAGTTGGAATGATGAAATGGATATGATAATCTTTAAATGGACAGTTTTGCCCGGTTGAGAATGGAGAAATGATTGTCGTTATGTTATTCTTGTCTAGGCTTGGACCGCACCTTTACAGATGTTAACGTCTGAGGTGTTGTATAAAACAAATGATGAATGGTCTCTATTCGTGTTGTGGAATAGGACTTTGTGTTCCACGAAAGATGACGCGCTTTTTCAACCAGGCTTCGCCTCATTGAAAAGAGCATGTCATCTTTCACCGCGTGCGAAATCTTGCACCATTGCACTCGTGACCATCCATCTTGTCTGTTAAATCTCCTTGGTATTTTACACGCAATAAAAAATTAAACAATGACTTTCAATGAACTCTTACCTTACAAAGTCTTTTTCTTACAGAGTAACGTTCTTTCATTTTCTATCACACAATAATTTAAAAGGTACGGGACATCGAACCTTGATCAGTAATCCATCATTTCCAAAGCTGTGACTCTCTACTTTGTCTAAGTTTGCTATGAGTTTGCTAAGGCATCTTTTGCTGAATAAGTGCTCCAAGGTTACATTTACACCTTCACAAGCAATGTTCAGCACAATGCACATATGAACATCGCAAATATGAAGTGACTTTCCTATATGTAACTTTTCTACCTAATCTTCAAGAATGGATCGGTCATCCACCTCATACAATTATAATCACAGATTCATACAACAATACGCAGTTTTGATCAGCAGATTAATATCGTCTCTTTAAAGAATTAATTGACATAGTGGAATCTATGTCAGATTATCAAATTATACTTTTCTACTAGTACTGTAACTGCTGTCCTCTAGATGGAATTCCACGTATGTTCTATGATTCATATAACTCATGATTATTCTCTCTTGTAATCAGCAGTTGGAATTATATAGGCAACGATGATCAAAATGTGACCGTGCATCACAAAAAGAACGAAAAGTCGCACACACTGATTTTGCATGAGGACTGAAAATAAGTGAAATGGGTCAACCTAACCGATCTTGACTTTTTTTAGATGGTTTAGATGGCTATAGATCAGATCTTGATTAGATATCCAAGGTTGTTCTAGACCTAAATTAGGAATTTTAACGACTAAACTGAGCCAACTAACACAAGGGTACAAATTGTCACGTAAAATATTATGACGCGTGTTGCTATGACGCCATTTGACAGCTGCATGCGAGATATGGTAGGAATAGAAATGTAGGAATATGCGAATCTTCTGCGGTGTGGTACAACCGGGATCCTCTGTGCATTCTATCAGCACGTGTGTGTGCGTGTGTGCGTGTGTGTGTGTGTGCACGCGTGTGTGTATGTGTGTGTGTGTGCGTGTGTGTGTGTGTGCATGTGTGTGCGCGCGCGCGCGCGTGTGTGTGTGTGTGTGTGTGTGTGTGTATACGGTATGTATGTATGTATCATTAAAAAAAAAAAAAAAAGATGTGTGAGTGCTTGTATACTTGTGTATGCATGCAGGTGTACGTGCCCAGGTACTAAAACATTTCACACAGCATAATTCATCATTGAAATGCAACGTTCCCCGTCGCATACGTCATAACATAGGTCTCTTGGAATACAAACGATTAACAAGCTAACTTTCTTTCAAACCTAGTTTCTCTAAACACAAGGATACATGTTGGAATTTCCTCGCTTTTTCACAGGAGAAAAAAAAATAAGCGACCATTGACAAAATAAATTGAAATACTTTGAGTCACATCATGTGCTGCTATCTCCATCCGCCCCTCCTCCCCCCCCCCCCCCCCCCCCCCTCCTCCCCGCAATCTTACCAAGCATTATAAGAAGAATGCCGGCCGCCAAAGGTCAGATTTCAGGCAGCAAACGATTTCGGCGCCAATATTTTCCTTTTTTTCTATGCACTATACACTCGGACTAAACGAAATTTATCCCTACGCACAGTTTTCGTTAAGTCTTTCTGCCTCTGTAACGCTCTTCTTTGGCCGTGTGTTTGTTTGTACTGATGACAACTTCGACAGATATTTCAATTTCAAATTCAATTCAATTTGATGTCCATTTTTCAGCGGAGCATGCAGAAGGCAAAACTACAACGTATCATTATCTACAACACGATGTAAGGCATGTTAATTAATTTTAGGACGATTCTTCATTTCATTCTGAGAAAACTACTACTATGTTCAAAATAAAAATGCCAGATTCAAAAGGTACATCTTTTTAGAACCTCAAGTGTCAAAAGAACGTTCTATGAAATTGATTGAACTAAAATTTTCAACCATGCAATGCTGTATCTTTTGTATTACCCATTACTCCGTAGTCATAAATATGTGTTTCTTTCAATTTTGTTATTCTTAAGCAAAAGAACCGTTGCCAGGCACCGAGTTCGTGTAAGAGCTATAAAGGCACCTCATGATAGTTATTCAATAAACACCAAAATTGTTCAACCCTTTCACTGCCAATGAGTCAACTGTGCACAAATTTTGCACACAAACCTATGGACACGTAATTAATATGGCATGCAGAGAGTTAAAGAATAAGAACAGAGGCACAAACAATATCACTTTATAATTAAAGCGACAAAGAAATAGAGAGTTGGGAAGTGATAAATAAAAATATAAATATATGCACATACATTGGACAATTTATAATGCACGGCATACGAAGGAACATTCGCAGAGAATATAATACATACACGTTCCACTTAGTAAGAATGCAGCCCTGGATAGAAATACGAGTATGTTGCAATTGCTGCCACGTAAGGAAATACGTCTCTGACGCACAAAGTATGATACCCTTTAATGGTAAGGAGCCATAAACGGGGATGCCGAACGCATCCAGCCAATTGCCTTTTCGGCAGACGACATGTGCCCGCTATGAACAGCAAGAGCAGGTTGTGTGCGCGCCATGCTGCTGTTGAAAACGTGTTCCGGGAGAAAAATATGGAGTTACGACACCACATGGACGAGAGCTCCTGGACTGCGTTAGTGAGGGGGAGAGAGAGATAGATAGAGGGGGAAATATATACACAGCGAGAGAGAAGAAGAGAAAAGTGTATGTCCGAGGACGCCTAGTTTAGGGGATCGCGCTCTTGTCTACACATGCGCTTTCACATCTGCGGCGATGTGTGCAGAATGTTAAGCTACGAAGTAAGTAGCCTACATGCGTGGACATCACTATAATTTTACCGTTATTGTTGTTGTTGCTGTTTTAACATTTCCTCTCCTTCCTTTGTAGAAGGAGTGAAATGAACGTATTAACGTGTCAAACTTTTGCGGAAGTAAATGCCTTCTCCTAGCGTGGAAAGTACTGGACGATAGGACTTTCGCGCTCCACTGATTTTTGAAAAGAACAGTGTAGAAAAAAATATGGTGACGTCATTTCAAAAAGGTAAACAGTAGACATCTTTTGATAAAGGGCTGTCAGACAATGGCAAAACTTTAGCACCTGTACAATGGAGCAGCGCGGCATTCATGTTGATCTTTCTCATACCAAATGGTCACGGTGATTCTGTAACGGACAGGAGGCCCGTAAGTCTAAACGTGGTATTGGCGACCCAACTTACTCCTCGCTGGAGAGGACTAAACGCTGATCGAGTCCTCGCAAAAACACACGAGAGTAAAGAGGGTTAGCTACAGAAGAGATGTCGGAGTATGGATTGCAATGTAAAGTTGCGCTGAATTTGAAAACAAGGAAGGTAGAGTAGCTGTTGTACTGGTGTTACTGACTGCCTTAAAGCATAATTATGTAACATTCAAAGATCAACATAGGACTATACTTCTTGCTCCTGCTACTCTTGATACTACTTCATACAGTATTTGTATTTTGATTCTCATGTCACGTGACGGAGAAGCTAAATGAAACTCTGTGAATGATACTCGTTGAATGAAAGGATTCACGCTGATTTATGGATCCCTGGCACTCCCTGATGGTATCTGGAGTGCGATATTGATGACATCATCATCACCATCATCATCATCAACATCATCAGGAGGAATGCAGACTTCACTGGCATGGGCCAGTTTGCAAGCCGCCATTCGCCGGGCGAAGTCTCACACCAGCTTTCATGCCATCTCGGATATACTGGAATTCGATTTCCCCGCCATTTTCTGATACTCCTCTGAGTCTATTCTACTCAAACATCTTCTTCTTTTTTTCCCCCTGGCGCTTTCACACTTCCCTGTTTCCACCCCCTATTCTTCCATAAGAGTGTAGCGCAAGGATTCTATACATTTTGGATTATACGGACGTTCCCATCTTGATGGTGCAGGAGAGCAGTTATTTGGCGTTGTGTGAGGTGATGAGGAGAAAGGGAAAGATGCTGGGGGTCACAATACTCAAGTCGGCCGTCCTGCTACAGGTGCTTATCGTTCTCATCCATAGCTCTGGTAAGTCCCAAATATATGACTTTTTTTTTACTTCTCATGTCCACAGCTCAGAAGTATACGTCTGCGAGAGAAAAAAAAATGGCCGTGTATTGAGAATTGATCCATTAACAGCTAAAAGCTGAAGCTTTTGAAACATATCCTCGTCTTGATGTATGAAGAGCGATATTTTTTGAGTTTTGGGAGTCGAATTAACGTACACTCGATTAGACTTGTGTGAATACACTCACATCTTCATAGACATATAATTTACACTGATATGTTGATACATTATGCTTATGCATGCAGACTTAAGTATCCTTACATACCCACTAAAATGATCATCGATACTTACAATAAAATGTTCGTACATGCATGATATGCTTATACACCTACGTTCATAAAGTCGTACGTTCATAAAGTATACATCAGTCAGAATGATACCTTAGTGTCCCTAATCGGCAACATGTACACATAACTGCAATGTATTGATGCAAATGCTATAACTGGTCCCTTGAACCATTTTGGCAATTATTAGTATCATGCTTGCCTCGCTGTGTTTGTAAACCGAGGGACTGGCATGATATGAATGGGTTTGGCAATGCACGTGCATGTCAACCCGTAATTCAACTGTGGTCGAAATCATCATTTGAACTGCAGGGCATCTAACTATGCATATACTATGGAATCCCTCTGCATGGAATCGATCGCGTGTTGCTGAGGTGGAAAAAGTTGACACTTATTACTGACACTGTATTGTTGTAGGCAGCGTCGCGCACGCATTGTTTTGCTTATGTCTTGGTACTTTTTTTGTTATAACTGTGTGCGGAGTATATGTAACAATAAGTACGTGCCAGCTGATGGTCACTCAGTGAGTCACTTGGAAGGCACAATCAATGCCATCTTGCAACATTTGTTTCATTATGTACAGGAAGGTAGACCAGTATCAATCTCCTCTGCAAATCTTGCTCAGGAGCTACGCGACATACATGGAATTATGATTTTTATCTGCTCTCGTATTGTTTGTAACTTTCATCTGAAAACATAAAGTGACACGATCATCTGATCAGTTATGATGACGGCGATCTTTTACGATCAAACCTCATCAACATTTACGTCCTTTTTACAAGCGTATTCACCTGTGATTATAGTAGTGAATTATTACCGGTACAAAATCAAACAGGATATACTTTAAAGCAAAACACAATTTTGTCATGCTTACATTTGCAGTTCTTGAAGTACGAGAATTGATTTGACTTTAACCTGAAGTCCAAGGGAGATATTCCTTCTAAGATCATCTGTTATCATGATCGAATTAGTTGCTCTAAATTTCTAGATATTTTACAGTGGAAACAGATTAGAGCAGGATCCGGGCGGGGGGGGGGGGGGGGTTGGACGAGAATTGGCCTTAGGCAAAAGGTAAAGGGTTAATGTGCAAGTTACAATGTACCCCAATGTCTATATGAAAAATTAACACTTCCGTGATTTGTTATTTGGCATAGTTAAAGGTAGAGAGGTAAGTCAAGTGCTCTTTCATATTGCCAGAAAAAGGAAAATAAGAAACCTCAAGTGGCATTCTTGTGTTACATTAAACTTGCAAACAATATGCTTTCCGTCATATCGTTTTACTCGAATTCCTTTTTTATTGAACAGCTGCTGTTCATATTTTTTGTGGGGGGAAATGAAAATAAATAAGCATACTTCGA
This sequence comes from Diadema antillarum, assembly GCF_040938485.1. Classification (NCBI taxonomy): domain Eukaryota; kingdom Metazoa; phylum Echinodermata; class Echinoidea; order Diadematoida; family Diadematidae; genus Diadema; species Diadema antillarum. The sequence goes on along the minus strand of NW_027270942.1, from coordinate 2,020,441 downwards.
CCCACGAGGAGAAAAAAACGATAATGGTAATAAAGCGTGGATACAGTAAGCCTTTTCGTGGTTGCCAGATGTCTCTGGCAACCGCAGACGACTGCTATTCAATCATGGATGAACGAATCTTATTGAGCTGCAATGACGATGCTTTAGGGAAAGGGTTTCTTTGTTGTTATTTTTTGTTTTTGGTAATACTTACCCAAATCGGAAATAGAAGAGGGTTCTTGGTCATGCCATAGATACTCAACTAAACGTAAAAGCTAACGACAACAAACAAAATAACCAAGAAACACAAAAACGACAAACATGCAGACACAAACATAAACATGCACACACTCACACGCAAATATAAAATCCATGAATGTGGGCGATGCCGCTGATTGCTGATCTGTTTGTCTGATTGTTTTGCACCAGTTACGATCTCTCCCTCCACCGTCCTCGCCTTTTCTTCCCCTTCTTATTCTATAAAATTACTTAACATTATTATGCACAATGTCAGTCTAACAATTCAAGGATGTGGAGACTTTCTCTGTATTTTTTCGGTTATCTATTAGTGACATTTTACACATTACAGAATACATTGTAATCAGAGTGCAACATTGGCTATTCGGTGGTTCTGCCTAAAGATCCTGCTATGAGTTTTCAACCTGTTCATGGAATATACTCTCTACTCGCTATGGTTAAATTCCTCTCTATTCTAAAGTTGAGTGTGATTATACAATAAGCAGAAGAACCTGAGGAAGAAAGTTTTATGCAAATCGGACACGGAATTTAAAAAAAGTTACGGTCTTAAACATTAGAAACAATGATATAGATCACAACAAAAGTGTGTAATTTTTTTTTTTTTTTTTTTTACAGATGAATATTTTCACCTGGAAAAAATGTTATGACTTGACTAAAAGTTCTTGACATAAGCACATCTCAAACAGAAAATTGTGTTCACACAGCATCCTTACACGCATTAGGCAAAGCAAGTCATTATTACATGCTTTGAAGCAATAGTCATGTAACTGTATACGTCAATCTTCGATAGTCTTGCTTGAATTGTTACTTAAATATTGGGTATCTATAGTTACGAAAAAACCGTTTTGATGTACATATCATTTAAGGATGACACTTCGAAATGAGGCGATTATACGTAACATAGCCACATACGTATGATGGTACAACGTGTTGCAGTTATTATCAGCGTGTATGCGATTTCTTTCTTTTTTTTTTCTCTCAATAAACACATGAAGGAACATTTAGCAAATCTCCTCTCAAATCAAGGTGTTAGCTTTGTCTATTCGTTCCCTTTGTCGTTGTGATTCATTTTTCTTCTCTCTGGCATTCTCATTTCTCTGTTTCTTTCGTCATCCGGTTAATTATTTCGTTCATATAGTCCACAGCGCGAGAAACTGAGAATCTGACTCTTTCCTGAATTGAGGTGGGAAGGGCGAGGGGGGGGGGGAGCGAACTTGCACCCTTTGTCTCATGACGTCTGTACTTTGAAATTCCACAAAGAGAGAAAGAAATTGCGTTTACTTTAAAATTACCAAATACATCATCAACAACTACCCAGAATATGTTATAACACATCATTCTTCTTTCCCAAAGTATCAGATTAACAAAACTGTCTGATGGATGGATGGATTGCATTACGCAAGATCAATGTCATATGCAATCCTCCGAGGAACTTACATCTTGCATATAACAGCTTTATGTAAGATGTTGAGGGACGAATCCGTAACATAGATTTGATTGACCCGTAAGTTTCAAATTCTTGCATAACTGTAAAACAACCAAGTTGTGCAAAGCTTTACCACACATCTATTTTTTCTCTATGCCAAGTTTACCAGCATTATTGTCGTTGTCGACGCTTTTTTTTTATCCTTTGCTTGCCGGCCATTGTAAAAATAGATGACGTATGAGGCATGGAAAGCTACAGCGCATTGGACTTCGTTGTTATTGAAAAGGATTGCGAGTGTGTGCATGATTGATCAACGCCGATGGAAGACCTTCCTGAGTTATTGATTTTAATCACCATGAATCTAACTCGGGAGAAAATTCCTCATGCCATGATTTCACAGTCCCCTGATAGCCAGGCTCATCTATAAACCTTCGAATGTATAGTGGGCGGAGCAAGTATAATAGAAGGAGATGGGTTTAAAGGTCAACCGGAAGTTTGGGTGGAGTCACTTTGACTCTTTACAGCCAAAAAGTGGTTTTCGTATCCCCCTTTCCCTGTGTATTGTTTTTAATGTTCGTCCACGTACTGGCAATCGTGTCAAGACATTGATTGCACAATGTCAGAATGCCACGTGGTGGATATTAGCCCCATTTCTTGTTTTCGCAGCAATGAAATTCGGTTGTTTTACAACAAGCATTATGATGAAGTTGCCTTGCTACTTGTAACTTTCATTCAGAAAAGAAAAGAAAAAAAGGTGGTTAGTGTATCGGAGCCGTGACGAGCAAAAATTTGAAATAGGGGAAAAAGTACACACAAAAATCAGCAACTAAAGTTAGCTGTATGTTGGCGTACTCTGTAATATACTTATTGAATACCATAATTTTATGTTCGCAAGATATAGGTTGATCCCCTAAAATTTTGACGTTGAATTGCCAAATTCACCGTGCGTTGTAATACATATAACTCTAAAAATTACTCGTATACGTAATGACACAGGCTTGCATTAATCGCTAATGTGTACAACTGTAAGAACTTACACAACAGATTGTGCGTGTTTCTCTGAAATGATGGTCATTTGGCAAGGATGATATACATGATACATATTTTGTTTTTTATCGAACGCAAATTTTCCGAGGCTCTTACCACATTACCGCAAGCATAGACCCTACATTGTCTGACGCGGAAAGTTGTTAGCCGGCAAATTTCGGTTGTTTTCAGAAGCTAGTTGAAGCAAGCATACTACAGGCAGAACCACTTAATGTTGTAGGTGTGTCTTTATTTCGCTTTATACTGTTCCCCCCCCCCCCACCACCACCACCACAACCACCACCAACGGAAGCAGTAGACCGTACTTTTTCTTTCCTTCGTCGTAACCTCCTATCGAAAAACTCGACAAAATGTATGTATGATTACTGTGCCGCTAGCCCTCTATGATATAGTTCCTTATCTACTTTTACGAAGGCCTGCAAGAACATGAAGGCATGCCGAATGTGGTAGGCGTCTTGTATAGCTTACGTCTGTCGCAAAAGTTCTCATTTGTGCCACACTTTTTTTCGTATGCAAACGAATTGTTTGGCTTGCCAGGACTTGTACTAACACTTGCACTTGGCAAGACAAGACAATTGTACATTGATTAATATAAACGTAATTCAGCTCTAATTATATCAAACATTCCCATGTCTTCTGTTATTTGTTAAAGATTAGAGACGCTTTGCAGACGCCCTCTCTTCTCTGTCAAATACTTCTTTGTTAACAGCCACATTCGGATACGATAGGAAATGTCAAAAGGCAAAGTTGACGATCCCTTGTAAGCAGTAAACATAATGAATCGGAGTCAGCTGCGCTCCTAAGAGCTAGGTTTGGGCTCATTCCTCATGGATCGAAATGGAATGACAAGAATTTCAAGATTTCTTTCCATCTAATAACTGACGCACTTCCGAAACAGCTCATACATCAATCATGCTTCATGCACACACGAACCATTTGTTGTAAATTAATAAATGTATGATCACGTGATATATAACATGTGACCCTACATCACAGAACCAACAGAAACGCCAGATATGAATTTTTAGTAAAGAGCAGATTCTGAGACAGCAGTCTTTCAGCTTTAAAATGATGTATAACTCAATTCAAATGGACTGTCCTAACCTATACTTATATTGGAAAGAAAGTACACACTCCGGAAAAGTGTGAACTGAGAAAAGAGGCTCTGAAGTACAGGGTCTATTCAGGATATAAACCGCCGGAGCAACAACAACGAAGGGATTATCAGATTAAACTGAAATTGAGCATGCTTTATTAACACTTTCTGCCTATGATTACTGCCAATCTTCAAAGCAGTAACATCATCCTTTCTAAAGTTATTAGAGTTGAGAGTGAAGAGTATGTACAGGGTTTTTAAGAAATGAAAAGGGACTCCATAACACACACCTAATCACGCTATTCTCCAAAAAAAAAAAAAAAAAGCGTTCGAGAAAAACGGCTAAAACACAATTTCCTGTCTGTTTTATGATCCCAAACTTTAGCATAAGGTAGAAGAAGACTTGCTCTTTCAGAAAATATGAAAAACTCCAGATTGGCTAGGTTGACCCATTTCACCTATTCTCAGTCCTCACACAAAATCAGTGCGTGCAACTTTTTGTTGGTTTTGTGGTGCATGGTCACATAATGCAAAATATGTTAAAACAATAATTATCTCTCTTGTGACCTCATGGTGAAGAAGGCTGTTTTCTAATTCTCCCATGGCAAAATGTGATATATTGATTTGTTCATGTGTGTTTTTACTTTTACTTTTCGGATCACATTATTACTGGGAATGTGTAAGTATTTCATACACAGAAGGTTCTGCGTTCAATTATGGAGCAACCGTTCTAGATGCGCACGCCTTTTAAGATTCAGGTGTAAAATGGGTGCCTCACTATACTGGGGTATGAATAGGGATGAGAAGCCCCCTGAGAAAAAAAAGAGCTGTGCAAATACTGAAGTGGCTTCCCTGAGTTTATGATATACATAAACATATATATCTATATCTATATATATATATATATATATATATATATATATACAATATAGATGCCATTTTTCTACTTTTGTTTGCTGGTAAACTATCATGACCTGGTAAAATGTGTGAACGATAGATAGTTGGGATGGCGATTAGGAATTGTGATAGATTGTTGGTGATGTTAAAGCTTAATAGAATTGCGATGGGACTATACGACGTACCCGACACTTTGCCATTTCACCACCAACACCTGACTGAGGCCAGGGGGAAAAAATGAAAGAGTAACATACATCACCGTGATCCACCAGCGGGTTATTGATTCCCGATCAGGTCACATTCCCCGGTCCCGCCTTTTCTTTTCCATTCTCGGGTTGCCTCCGCGAATTTTCTATGCCCCTGTCCCGCTTTCTATAATAAACCAGTGCTGACGTATATGTGGAGTCTATAAACGCCTGCATGAATGTGCCCGTGTGTATGTTTGTGTGTGCACTCCTCTCTTCATTTTCTATTGAATATTGGATGAAAGTAAATGAGACCATAACTTCCATAAGATTAGAATGGATTGCATTGACATCAGGTTTCAAACGAGGATAAATATCAACCGTGGACGTCCTCGACTGCTTTTGATATTGTTACGCGTTAGCAGAAACATGTAGGTTACGGAGGTCCGCGCTGTAATGTATAATATGCCAATGCTCGAGAAGGGTATGGTTATACATTCATCATGTTAGGGTAACACATCATGCTAAGTATTTGACGAATACACATACACCTATATACAGCGATGGAAAATCCTTTAAATTATGATTTCGTAAAGAAATATAGAAGTACGCACGCCGTGATGTGTACATGCGTGTTTGTGTGTGCCCGTGTGTTTGTGGTTGTTTGATTACGCATATGAGTGTGAGTGTGTGCTACACAGTGTTTGCAAAGTGAAAATGTTAATGATCTTCCTTATTCCTATAGTTATCTACATTTCCCAGCACATCATCATTTCTTTGACACCTTTCCTACAACGTTCTTTTTCTCTTTATATCATATAAATGAAGAGAAAATAATGGCAGGAAGGCAATAGATGGGATTTCCTTCTCTGAGGTACAATGGAAGGGGAATGGAAAGAGAATAAAAGAAGTGACAAAAACATTCATCGAGGCAAAGATATCTGCTAAAAGGCGAAGGGATAATTTCTAAATCCTGCGGGGGAGCAGAAAAGTCCTGCAGAGCTCCCATTCAATAGGATGTTATATGTACCCCCAGGATAACCCTGAAAGAACAGAATGGAGTTTTTGCGCCGCGGCAGCGGCAGACGTTAATATTCTGTGAAATGGGAAGCCACTCAAGCAAAATTTTAGATAACATCCCTTCTAGAGTTGGCAATATTCGCAGAGACAACTCAAATTTAAGCCTGCCTGGGTTCTGTGGCAATTTGATGACATATTTGTTTGTCTTTTCTTATCTGCTGCGTGAAGTGGCATAAATGCCAATGATCTTTAGGATAAACCTATTTTTTCTCTCTCTTTTTGCCTTTAAAAATGTAGTTGCTTGTGTTCACGCTTTGCGGGTTTAGAAAAACAATATACGAACATGTTACTTCTCCTACTTCACTCTTGCTAATATCAATGAACGATGATTTGCAAATATGTTTTTTCTTCAACCGAACAGATGTGAATATGAGTAAAGGGACTTTAATGGGAAATAGAGAGAAAGATTCGACTACTTCCATCTTTATAGAATTAATAACAATACGAATAGTCGTCTATTTTCAAGTTACCAGCGAACAAAATGTGGCACGATGATTATGGGTACTGATGAGTTGGATAACGCGGTAGGGAAAGCAGATCTTAAGTTCTTTTGCTCGTCAGCTGTTTGCCAGCGGTAGTAGTCGATAAAGAGGGATATATTCTCTAGATCTTAAAGGAACTCTAATGAACATGCATATTAACTTTTGTTGATTCATGACACCCTCAACATCACTTATTTTGCCAAATGAATATCTTCCAGGTACGGGCCATATATCTCATGACAATTTTTCGACTATTTTTTTTTTATTTTTTAGATTACTTGGATACACACACGCACACACACACACACACACACACACACACACAGATATCTAAACTGGTACGAATCTGCCAGTGATATCATTTGTAAATAATTATTGCTAAAATACAAATATGATTAATAAGGATTTATCAAATTGAACACGAGACATTAGAATTCACCTTCTCACTACCTTTTTTTAAGGCACTGAGCATAACTTGCAGGTTTCCACGTTACAATCCATGTACTATCAATACAATGCTGTATTTTTTTCCTTTTTCCTTTTTTCTTTCTTTTTTCCCCTTCCCAATTATTTTGATTTCATGTCAGTTGACATTGGTTCGTTTTATTTTGTTTTATATTGCTGTCTTGTGTGTTTTTTTTTTTGATGGTCCCATATCGTACAAGCTTTGCTTCTTAGTGGGACACTCCATTTCCATCCCCATCCTCAGTTAACTTGTATTATATGCTTTATGTATATATATATATATATATATATATATATATATATATATGCATATATATATATAATATAAGATATAATTATTAATTATAAATATATATAAGATATAATTGTGGTTTTTTTTCATCTATTACTCATTTTCATATGTACTTTGTTAAGTCACATTCTGCAATTATTACAAATATCCTGTGCGTATACATTGTATATAATTTCTTTGTTTCTTTGATGGAAGTGAAAATGAATTTGAATCTTGAATCTTGAATATGATTAGCAAAGGCACTGCAGGGAAACGTGCAAGTTCTGCTTGATCTATAGAGGAAGGTACATTCATTACATTGGTGCTCTAGCCATTATCGGCAGATAATGCCACTGGCAGTACTTGGTTTGGAATTTGTTATGGGCGTATCCAAGTAATCATGAATAGTAGAAATGATTATTACTATACAATATCATGGCACATATTTAGATACTTTTTGGCCACATAAACGATGATTAGGGTTCTATGAATCAATGCAAGTCAACATGCATTTACATTGTATATTTCTTTTAACTCACTGAGCTTTGAGACTTTAATACGCGAAAAACAAGAAAACATAATTTCATACATTCCTTAAGGAAATACCTAAAGTACACACACACACAAAACACACACACACACACACACACACACACACACACACACACACACACACACACACATACGATTTTCCTCCTATAAGAACCACACTTTGATTACATGACATCAACATTTTCCTTTCGTATGGTCGAAAACTTATTACATTCCAAAGACTTTATACTGTTAAACGCACACTGTTCGACAGCTGATGAAGCCTGAAGGAGAGCATATTGATAGGTCTACAGTGTCGAAAAATGCCGCCCTAACTACCTAATGGACGCTATAGTGCCCTTAAGAGCGAGGGGTGATCTCGTTGCACATTCTGTTGATTGTCCTGCCGGCTATCGATGGGGCCCCATTTCAGTTAGTCGGGATTGTGTTATTGGATGGTTCTTTACAGATTGAGATCGTATTTTTATGTTGATACAGGACAACAACAAAAAAGAGAAAAGAAATAAAAAAACAACACCCACGAAACAAAAACCCATGCAGACTAAAGTAATAAGAATAATCTATGTTAGCTTCCATGTTATGATTATCAATTTTTATCATGTAAACGTGCATGTATTACAATTTAATCATCACCATGATCAATGATGATCACATCAAATTGTTACCCAATTCTGTTGTTACTTTGTATTAATCAATGGATGATCGGGTTTATAAAAGAAATTGAAGTGAATTGAAATTGAATGGAATTGATATGTAACAGATGTATAGAGGATAATTATGATATACTGCTGCAGAAGACTACGCATTGTGCTTGTGATAAATAAGTTTTCATTAAAAACGTTTTTCCATTATCTCAGACGACATCTCACTCTGCCTTTAGCCTCGAGTATTTACCGCAAATTACTGCCTTTGCAGTTGTCATGGCAACAGCTGGCATACCCTGGAAGCCGATTGACTGCCCCTGCATAATATACTTGATGTTGTTCAATTCATCATTGTTGTCTTTTTATGATGGATCTTGATCAAAAAGTAAGATAAAAACATCTCTTTTGTTTCTTGTTTGCAGCATTGGAAGGATAATTACTTAAACCCTACGGAAGAGTCATTTCTGTTAAGCGTAGTGGCTTTATTAGTTTATAGGGGAGGCAGTCATAGCATGAAAATGAGGATAATGGAGTGTTTCTCTTACATTTTACTCCGAGCGATTGCGATTTATTTTTTGCTTCCCTATATGATGCGAAATTACATCTACATGACATTTACAGCGTAATTTCAATGCACAATCAATAATAGATTGGAATAAAAACTGAAAATACGAACTTGCGAGGACCGTTGATAATGACTATGACTGTATTTCTGACAAAATTCATCATTGCATCTTATACAAAGCAATAATTGTTACAATAATTCCCTGGAGAACATTTATATGTTTTTGATGAATTGAATACACCTTCATGACAGTCACCTTAAGAGCTGTTATCTTTGAGACCTGATGAAGTATAAGTTTTAGTAATGGCTAAGTTGAGAAAGCTTCTGCTAGAACAATTTCGTTTGTCACGAACGGTAGGCTAATTCCATTTAAACACGAACGTCTTTATTATCCAGGATCCGGGAAATGATTTCTCTATAATAGGCGAACCTAATCGATACACCATCACTTCTCATACAGTTCGCCCACGTTAATCTTGATCTAATGTGTCTCAATGTCTCGCGTAGGCAATCAAAATTATCTTAATTCATTTCCGATCGACTACATTAAGCCTCGTTACAACACATCACCTCGGGAATAGAGTGTCTCCATGTGCAGTTGGGTGAAATATCCCGAAGAAAATTAATGTCAGTGCCTTCGCCTTACGAAGAGCTGATGTTTTGCTGGTGTTTTATTTTTAGTATTGCTAGACTATGAAGCTACTGTGGTGAAAAAATACGCTGACAACTTCTCAAAATCTACTTGTGAAGTCAGGTACACATTTAGTAAAGATTTCTGTCTACGTCGTAACTGTATTATGCTTGTAGCTACTACGTTACTATGTTTTCCGGCACTATAATTCATGTGCTTTTCATGCCAATTAACAGGATTGCTTCATCGACATTGAGTGTCAATTTGAGCGTCTGTGTAAAGTTGTGCTGATTGTTGATGACGCAACTCCATTAGTCAGGTGTTCATCTTGACACGTTTGACATTATTTTAGGGCCCTTTGCGACCCTGTGATGCCAGACAGGACACTATATCAATGGATTTTGCAGAAAGGTCCCATAATGCACTCGGATTTTAATACCATTTCTACAACATTACTATCGTTGCCAGCACGTCGCTTTCCTTGCTAGCTTATCTAAAGCAGGTGCAATAAGTTTTCCTTTTATTTCTTGTCTTTCCCATGATCTTGAATAAAAGAAAAAAAAAGTCCTTCAGTTGATTTTTACCCGCATGTATGATGATATTTATATTTCACTCATGTTCACTTTTTTTTTTTTGTTTACAGTAACACATCTTTAACGAAGCTTCTGGAATCTGCATCTTGCAAGCAATTCTTTTATCTATAGATTCCTTTTGACTTCAAACATATTCATTTTCTTATTTGTTGCAATTCGACAATTTCACACATGCGCTTTCTTAATATGTTTATTCTTTACTTGTAAAATATGGAATAATATAAACAAACAAACAAAAACAAACATATCTGACTACGTTGCTCTGATAAAGTCGCACACACTTTTGCCTAGAAAACTCTTCAGCATAAAGTGACTTGGGTGAAAATTTACATGAGCCCAAAATCTGAAATTGGTCCAGCAATGAAAGACTGTCAGAATTTCAAAGTCTAGCAAATGTCTGGTGTCGTGTTTGAAATTCGAATTTTTCATCATGTTTTCAAGGTCTTGTGAGAGCCCATATTGTCTTTAATAATGCCTAATCTTCTATCCGTTTATCTGTATTATAAACCTCCATGCCAATTCTTTATTTTCAAATATTTGTATTTGTATTGTTGCCGCCGTTTTTCTCCTGACTGCGGTATGGTTTTGGCAAAAAAAAAGGGGGGGGAGGGGGAAAATATATCTTTTGTGGTGACGTTTGCCTAATATTCTCAATTTTATCATTTGACGTTCATGTTGCTGCACTTTACGGGCATAAATGTGGGTTTGTTGTATAAAATCGCTAGACAAAATGACTGCAGTTTCATGTTGCCCAGATTCGATTTTGTCAGATGAAGGAGACCCCGTATAGCTAATGTGTTCTAAGTGAAAAACGGGGAATCGGGGCGTTGCTGTTTAACGCATCTCATTTCTAATCCTCGTGCTCCCGCTGTGAAGATCCGGTAGAACTAGCGCTTCACGTTTTCCCACAGCCCACCACCCCCCCCCCCCCCCCCTTGCCCTCTCCTCCCATCCACCAATAAACGGCAAGGAAGATTTGTGTCTTGAATTAGGATGAGGGCGTAGAGTTGTTTTTACAGAAATATCTTTTTTTTTCTTTTTTAATGTATACGCCCCTACGCCCTACTTGCAATGAAATTAAGTCCTAAAATCATTAGCGGTCTTCTGAAATATACATTAGAAATTCAAACCCTCTCAAAATCTTGCACCCAGCGAGTTGGAATTGGGTTAGCAGTGTGGTTGTTGTCAACACCAAACGGGAACATGCATGGAAAAACGGTTATTGAACGAAAAGTCTTGACCTGTTAGGGGTCATGTAAAAGTACTCAGCACTGAGAGACGTGCGTCGGATGGTGTGATTCTAACTCAATTTACTGTAATCCTAAACTTGAAAAAAAAAACAAGCATAACCTGTTATGGTCTTTAATGTTTCAACAGTTATTCTTTAAAGTTTCTTACTTGCCATGAACATAAAATACAAATATTTCTACCTTCCTCCGAGAACATTTCTCTAATATTTTCATATTCATAAGACAAAAACTTTGATTTCAATACCACTATACTTTTGTTTGTTTCATATTAGTTCTTGTATAGTAACCGCTGTAATGCAAAAAAAAAGTCCACTAGAAAACGTGGGCAGTCTCTTTTATTTTTTTTTTATTGGATGATGGGAAGTTTAAGATCATAATCAAATGATAAGTTCGAGAAATGAAATTAATGGTTCATTGGCAACACGTACACGTGCAATCGTTTCATTTGGAGTTTGGCTTACGGAGTTGGGTTCATTACTGTAGAGTCAACTCCTTCTGATAAGAATATGCCTATATACATACACACCTATGCAATACACTTTATGTATGATAACAAATGACGTAGTTTGTTTCTTTACAGTTCACCAAATTGATTATTTTGCTTATCAGAATGTTCAAATACATGAAAAAATCAGAATTTTATCTGTTGATAAAGGATTGGTGTTCTGTCAGTTTATGTTTCCGACCGTCGTTACATCTGGGGTAGATATTAAAGTATTGATTTTCACTGCCTGGTAGAAGATGAATGTGAAGGGAAATTGAACGCAACCGAATCGTGTATTTTGTTTTTCAAAGTGTTTAAAAGTTTTTCGTTTGATAGGCTTGTTTTGTGGTCAATCGAATATATGTATATGTAATTTAAATACATGAATACATGAATATAAGCGTATATGTACATGCATGTGTGTGTGTGTGTGTGTGTGTGTGTGTGCGTAGGAAGTTGTAACCAACGTTGAGAAAAAAACATTAAGTGTACTGAATATGATAAGCACTAACAACAATATCAATGATTAAGGGGAAAAATTCATGGTATAACAACCGCTCCTGCTGATGTTTCAACATGAGAATAGCTGCCGCCACAAGCTAGTGCTGAGTGATACCATTGCAGCTTTCGAACGGACGCCCATCAAGGGAAGTAAGAAAACATCCGTTTTTCTTTGTTATTACTTGTTTCTTTCTATGAACTGATTTAGCTACAACAATATTGTGGAGTCTTTAAAACGAAAAGAAAGATATAACGAGTGTATGTGTTCGCTGTCATCGAAGCCCACGCTTACGTAACACCGGGGCAGCATCACCTGACGTGTCGAGAGAAGGACCGCCCTGAACTCGGTATGGGTGGTGGTGATGATGGCTTTGTTTAGGGGGGCTATGTTTGGTGGCGAGTTTTGGTAGAGAGGTGCGGAGGATCAAGGATAATTTAGAAAAATCTGCGTAGGTGGTTTTGCTAGCATATACAACACATAAGGCATAGGATTTTTTTTCTTTGTATGACTTAGTATACGGGCTGCAAGCCAATTTTGTACGTCCTTCTCTATTTATTATTGTACCGTGTATACACTTTTGTTATACAACATAAAAAAAAATTGTATGTCTATGTATACTATCAACAATGTGTACATGTACAATGATAATGCGGAAACCAATTAATCAAATCAAATCAAATCATATCATACATAGTATTACCGATGTGTTGGCTCAGTGAGTAGAGCGGCTGCCCTCACAATCGGGAGGTCGTGGGTTCAAACCCCGGCCGCGTCATACCAAAAGACGTTAAAAGATGGGAGTTGCTGCTACCTTGTTTGCCGTTCAACAGTTGAAAAGGTTAGAGCAACGTCGATCTGGCGCTGCTCAGTGGCTGCCGGGCCCACGATCAATTGGGCAAAAAGAATTTCTATTCTCGGACAATAAAATTTGGAGTTTATATCCAAAACAATTATTATTATTATTATATATCAAATTCGAAGTGGGCAAATTATGGCATTAACAATACGTTGTACGTTGAATAGTGCATATCATGAAATCTCTACAAAATCAATTATTCATCTTGCGACATCTTATACAATGAAACAGGATTATAAGCACACAAGACTTATCTGCTTGCAATGAATAGGTTGCATGGAAGCGAGATATTGAATACGTTCACATAAATCATCGCCTATCACTCAAACGATTGCCCTTTGCGTTTTCAAACGTAAAGCAAGCAGAGGAAGAGTGATATTGAAGAATGGATTGTTTGGGGATGTTGGAGGAGCGCCTATAGAGATGAATCTTGGACCAGGGTAAGATGGCTATCTACAGGTCAGGGTATAGCTGATAGAGACGCAGATTTCTCGGTCATAACAGGATTAGGTTTTTTCTTATTACAGTGGAAGTAGCGAGCAACCAAACGATATGACGAGACGGCGTAAAATCGGCTTTTCTGGACGCGTGCAGACAGATTGGATCTCTTTGTTGACATTAATGGGTGAATCTTCAACCTGCTCTCACTTACGGCCAGATGTCAGAGTTCTAACTGTTTAATCTCTATCATCTTAACTCGTGTCTCGGTAAGAGGATTACAGACACGAGAGATGCTAAAATCCGACTGCTTTTTCTTTGTTGTGTCCGTTTTTCAGGAGGAAAGTAGCATGATGAACGACGAATTGGACTTTTTTTAATATTCAAAGAGACAACATTACGAATCGTTTTCTCAGAGGGTTGTCATTGCCACTAAAATGGAACAATGGGGAGGAAGAATAGGGAGGGAGAGAGAGATGGTGGGGATGAGAGAGAATTAACAAAATAAGCACGAAGAAAGATATTAAAATATCGGTTTTGTATTCCGAACGATTAGGTAGATCGCTGTGAGATTTTGGATAAATAGGATATTGATCAAAAAGCAATATGCTCGCATAAGACGAGCGCCTTTACCAGTAATCTGAATGCGGTGCATGCGTGTAAGATCGTTACTTCACATGAGTAACACGCTTCGCATTAAATGCTAATCTGTGTTTTTTAATACTTGTGTATACTTTGCCGCGTCATGCTTTCGTCTCTACACACGCCTGATGCATTTGGTATTATATTGCTCTCTCTGTCACATCCACACACACGCGCACACACACACACACACACACACACACACGCACGCACACGCACACACACACACTGTCTTCTGTTTGTTCTTTTCTTCATCTGTCAATTTCTTCTATTCTAGAGGTCTACAATTGCAATTACTGCAAAGTCAATAGTTTTTACCGCAGTTAAAACTAGGTGTCTCCCTCTAAATTCTGCTTTACGGTTCTTCACTCTGTCACGTGTATACTCGATTTTTCGGCTACTTGGTCTGAGATTCTCTTCAAATACCCCCTTCCCCTCCCATCCCCGTTCATCCTCGATGCAGTATTCCCGTCATCTTGATGATGTCTTAACCATGTACAGCTAGTGAAGATGTCAACCCGGCCCAGAGTCCTGGGGCTGCATGGGTGCGATTTTTCTGCCCCCTCCTTTGCTCCTCTGAAGACGACAAAACGTGTGGAAGAGATCAGCCAAAGATGTAGATACTGCCACGTCGATCGGAGAACATCAGAGTTGTGTTCAATCAATCTCATCTTGCGGTTGTTTTTTTTTTCTCTCCCTCCGATATCCGAAGAGCTGTCATCCCTTCGTCTGACGCAAGGCGTTAGAGGAGGGTAATCATAATTCCATCCCGGGCAAAACTCAGCCCCTCATCATGTGGTGATCTCTATGTCACTTCTCGTCTTTGGCTGATGGTAGAAGTAAATGGAGCTGACCGTCCCAGTGACTGTTCAAGAACGATTTGCAATCATCCTCTCGAAGACCAACCAAAAAGAAGATGAAGATACAAACGATGACGAACTGGATGATTCAGCTTGATTTGATGTCTTTTAAATGTGTCATTGATACTTTACTATGAAAGATTGACAGATAAAGTTATATGAATAATTTGAAAGGAAAATTATTTTAAAAAAAAATAGTGATAAGATCATAACATGTTAACAATGATCTTCTTATTCAATTTAACTATCTTTTTTTTCTGACTTAAGAAGGCAGATAATTTTCCTGCCTTTGCGTGGCAACACACTTTGGAAATTCACTGCGGAGGAACACTTACGAAAATAAATGTTTGAGAGTGGGTTTCTTCAGACTCATATATTTGTTCCTGGCTTACTCTTGACACCATTAGAATGATGGCAACTTTAGAAGAGAAAAGTATCGAAATATGTCACTGCTGAAATCAGTTTTGTGATGAATTGCCCACTAACATTGTTTTTGTAGTGATATATGTAATCTTAGAAAAAAAATAGACATATTTCTGTAAGAGTTTTTAGTTTATTTGTTTTTATGGGGAGATGTTGAAGTGATATGTCATTTCCTGGCAACCGTTTATCGCATAGAACATCATGACGTTATTTCATACAATTCCTGAATAATTATGATACACGAAAATATAAATAGAATTAAATAGTATCCATGTATCGTTTGTTGTGTGTTAAAAGACAATTAACAATTACAGTTTAATCGATCAAGAAGTATTCGGATAAACAAAATATGATAATGCATTCTCATGAAAAATTGCAATCTCGCAAACTGGCGCCATTGAGAAGCCGTAAAAAATAAGCCAAACTGCATCATTCTAAATTTAAAAAAAAAAAAGCTTCTGGCGGTGCTGTTGCATAGAAGCATCTTCACTTCCAGGTGCATAATTCTAAAAGTGACTAGACTCCGAACAGATCGAAGAGGTCACATCAATCACCACCAATTAGCATTGGAATGCTGTGTCAACGACCGATCTTGCATCCCGCTCCCGACATCCCCGATCTCCAACATCCCCCCCCCCCTCCTTCCTACATCCCTTTATTCCAAAACCCTTTCGACTCGTAAGTCATCTTGTCAAATCGTCATGTAGAACTAGTCTTACTCTTCCCCAGGCATTCCGTTACGCTGACTACGTCAACGCCCGTTCCATTGGACTTTGCTATCGCTCACGCGTATTGTGCGAGAATCATAACTGACACTTTTATGGATATATTGATAGATGGGGCGGGGTGGGAGGGGGGGGGGGGGGCTGGAGGAGGAGGGGAAGGAGGAGGAAGAGGTAGAGGAGGAGGGAACTTGAAAGAGAAGTTGCCCTTTATGTCGAAATGATAGCAGTTGTGGCAGGTGTAGGCCTACCTTATACAGTCCAAGGCCCCATTTCATTTAAAAAATTGATATGATAGCAACTCTCGCTGGAATGGCGATTGTCATGGTAACGACAGAATCCAGCTTCCTGATTGGCTGTCGCTCTGGGAAATTGCCATTCCAGCAAGAGTAGCTATCCTATCTGTTATCTTTTATGAAATGGGGCCCAGATGCTCAGGTTCGAAGCTCCACGGAATCAGCATACACACACGCACACACACACACACACACGCACACACACACACACACACACACACACACACACACAAACAAACAAGCACTCAAGCGCACACACATAGTACGCAAACAGACAAACAAACAAACAAACAAACACTCAAGCGCACACACATAGTACGCAAACAGACAAACAATTTAGGAGTTGTGGTGACCACAGACTCTTAATCATGCAAAAGTCGTTGGTTCGAGTTCGCTGGCAGGACAAGATACTTTTAATAGCCTTGTCCTTTCTACAGGACTACACGTAGTCGGTCCAGTGGTAGCAAGCTCATAAGCGTTTTAAAGCTTCCACGATTTCCACGTAAATTACCGCCGTTTTCCCCGAAAACAACATCAACAACAAAAACATTCAAAGAAACACACATGCATAATCACACACATGTCCATAATCAGTATGAAGAGAATAAGATGTAAAGAGATTACAAACGCTAGAGCCAGGCGAGGACAGACCGATGCAGACGGAAATATTTTCAGGGCGTACAATTGATTTCAAGAACGGTAAGGTCTACCATAATTTTCTTCATTTTACATGCTTATACCCTAAGCTATTTTTTTACCCCTTTTAATGGTGAACTAAAAAGAGATCCTCATTTATGATGACCATGATATTCTCAGCCGCAAAGTTCTAAAGGAAGAAAATCATAACCCAACCATGTATTAAAATGCGCTCATTAGTTTGTAAGTGTTGATTATACATTCTATACCTATACGTTTTGAATTATGAATAGATTTGTGATTTCGCTGTTAAAAGACCAAAGACAGACTCTTAGCTGAGTATTAATTTATTGTAAACGAGGTATGAAGATAGACATTGGTAATACAAATTCAGCAGATATTGCATCGGAGAACTTGTAAGTAGTGCCCCGCTCCCTTTTTCTTCTCACTATTTTTAATTGATGAGGTGAGGCCACCACCTCTTGTCTTGTTAATTCTTGTTCAGGAAAGGCAAGAAATTCCGAAATTAGATATCTGCATAGCAAATGACAGTGTCCTCAAAACATTCATTCATGAATTTCGATGAACAGAATTTGAATTTCGAGTGCCGAGATTTGGGTGTAGGTTTCGCGGTAACAGGTAACAGATACACAACATGAGCGTGAAAAACAAAAACAAAAAAACGTATCAGTAGTTGGCCAAGTCAGCATCTCTTGCAGTCTCTGACACGTGTAATCACCCGAGATGGAATATCATCCTTGCTTTAGGATTATCATAAAAATTCACCACCTATGATCCATTTCTCCAACGACTAAGTCGTGGTTGTGAGGGCTCTTAAAGAGAGATTCCGCTCCGTTGTCATAACAACAATGCAGAGACAATGAAGGACGACGTTTGAGAGAAGTACACCGTCGATTAGTCTTCCTCAGCTGCTACGGGGTGTCGTCGAGGGATTTTTCCCGAACTCGGTGAAAAAAAAAAATAACCGTCTTACGCGGTCGCTCTCATGAAAATTGTATTCTGCTCTGATCTTGTTTCATAATATGCTTCTTTCTGACAATAATTCTTAGTCTTACTTACCAAGCTTTAAAAAAAACATGGTGCAACTAACGATGGTATTGTAACGTTATCCTTCTTTCGCTAATTTATACTTATAATGCAAGTTATTTCTCTCGAGCTGTTGATAGACACGTTAACGCATGCTCTATACCACAAATTAAAATCATGCAAACGCAAACGTTCCGTGAACTCCCGCACAATCTAACCCAAAGCGCGATATCAGCTTTGCAAAACGCACGAGCAATCACGTTCATGCTATTTTTTGCTTGTATTGTATTTATGCCTACTCTTCACGTGGTCCTTCAAGTTTTAAAGGTGTGATAAAGCTAGGGGAAAAATCTTTGCATTCGCAGAATGAATATTCTTATTGAATGGTTGGGTGTTTACCAAAGTATGATGGCAGATAATTTTGATGCTCGTAAAACCCTGGCACTTGCGCATCATATTCAGACGTGTTGTGGCGCTTGCAAGCAAATGTCTCTCCCATGGGAGCAATGGAAACCTAAACAAGTGGCTCATATTACGGCACACACACTTTGCTATAATATGACCGCTCTATATTGTTATGGATGGACGCACGGGGCATGAATGTAAATCGCACGTGTTTCAACGCCCACGCCAAACCATCACCCTCCCATCCCTCCCCCCTTATAGAGCCTGATGTCTTTATCGGTCATACTAAGCGTCCCAATATGATAATAGTGCACATAACCCTCTCAGCTGCTGCAGACTTCAGCATGTACAACACAAATTTCAAACTGATGCTTGGTTAAATGGGAACAAACAGCTGCCACAACTGATATTTTCGAGTTTGCAAAACGGGTCAAGTGATGCAGTGAAACCCCGTCTTTTGAGGTGAAAAATTTTCGAATCAAATGCCGAAGTAGATGTTAGGTTTCATATCTCACAATTTGTATTTACTTTTACAAAACTACCCATAAGATTACATCACAGTACGTTCCTGTGCATCACATTGCAATCGTGTTGAGATCAATGCCTCATTGAGGCGGTTGCGTCATTGTCCAGAGAAGCACAAAATTCGGCGCCACTCATACATAAAGGCACACTTATATTCCGTTGTTAGCTTTTGTTATTTGGAAACATAATGTGTGAAATAAATTTGTCGGCTGTGAACATACATCTCAAAAAAGATATAAAAATGAAGGGCTAGCATTTCAAAATATATACCGCACAAAGATATCCTTTGCCGCTTGCGCTAAACTCTGACTTTTATTAGCGACTTTATATTCTAATGACATCATGTTTACCGTTTTTTTAGGCATTTCCTAACGAATTTGTCAGCCCTCTTCTTTACGAACTTTTTCTACATGAAAATAATGTGAACAATAACATTACAATAGGGGAAGAAATTATATACTTTTTACAATAAATTCATAGGTTGTTGCTTAAGTATTACTTCTGACGTTCGAGTAATAGCATACACGTATTTTGTTTTTAGACTAGTAATATATAACACTTAACATCCCCGGAGAGTTGTATCCCCCCCCCCCCCCCCAGCCCCGTTTGCATTTCATTCCTACGCGCGCAGCGCCTAGGGAATATACACTGCGGCCTCGAGAGTAAAATACAACTCTCAAAGGACTGTCATGTATCATAAATAACCTATGTATCACAACGATAGCAAGGCAGCATGAATACACTGTATGGTTCACATGAATACAAATATTTTTATTCGGGCCCAGTCGGCAGCCGGTCAAATTCTTGAGTTATATTATCACTTTTCGCATTATAACGTGATCGCATTATGGCCAATCACCGAACAGTATTCATGGAGACCATGTATCATTTTGATATATGCATAATTATCTTGTCATACTACAACATAAATACGCATCATTTTATTCTAGCCCAACGGCAACCAGTCAAAAAAAAAAATGCCTGAATTATATGACCTGACGTGATGTCACTTCTCACAATTTTAGATTGTCTGACGTGATGACGTTGTTCCCAATCTTCATAATCATATAACAAGTTCGATCCTAGCTGCACTAGATAAATGACTACATCATAACCAGTAACCGAATATATAGTATCTACCATATACAGACAATATTATATGCTTTACATTTACCCATTCTATT